>NC_138148.1:31121471-31448971 GCF_964199315.1 Orbicella franksi | reverse complement strand
TAAAGAGGCTCCAAAATTATGGACGAATCCGAAAGAAACTATGCCGATTTTTTCCTTAGTTTCTTCGAAGATACGCCTGAAACTCCAAATTATGACTGAGTTTAAAATAAAAACCTTTTCCCGAGGGGCCCTTTCTTAGTCTTTGATCGTTAGCTCAGACTCAACGCCGAAATTCGCGAATCTGTGCACGAAGTAACAATTAGCTGTTTATTAGTGTCGAAGGTAATCAGACGATTACTTTGATTTGGTTTTGTTTTTAGTTTATCAATGGTTTGAGATTGGGCGAGTAGTCTAATTAGTTAGTAATTGGTTTGGTTTTGGTTTTGGTTTTGCGACACTCAGTTGAAAACTGCTCCTAATTATGATATGGCTTGCGTTTGTAGCGGATTGGCTCTTTATAGGACTTTATTCTCCTATTTATAGGGCTTATTCTCTCATAATGACCACGGGCCGATTATACGCCCCTGCAAAAACAAAGAAAAAAGCCATAGTAAACAACTTATTAACCTCAAACGTTCGGTCTTTACGGATCGCTCGGTCTATAGGGAAAAGTGGAAGTTTGAGGTTTTCCCATAACGACCTGACTTTCGGTTAATAATAAGGAGTTATTAATACTGAGGAAATGCGCGGTTCATCTAGAGCGGTTTTCCTTTGAGTATCGAAAAGCAAATGGTTTTGCATTACCGGACGCATTACCGCGGTACAGGACTGATTGGCGTAAAAATCCTGCGCCACTTTTTGATCCAATCAGAAGTAAAACCAAAACCAATCGTGACTCTCTCCCGCACGTTTTCCCGCTTTGCGTCAGTTACTTGCATTTGTGATCACTTCGAGTTTTGATTGGTTAACTTGAATGGCTGTGTCCTTTGTGATTGGCTATAATGTTTAATTTAAGTAGTTCCTACGGCGTTTGATTACAGTACAGTCACTTGCTAGTTTAATGGCGCTGATTTGAAATATTCTTAGGGCGAGAAGGGCGAGAAAGGAGATTCTGGAACAAAAGGAGATAAAGGAGATCCAGGAACAAATTGTCAATGCAACTTACAAATAAACAGCTAATGCATCGCTTAAAACCTTTGTTATACCTCCAAACTCAAATACGTTTTCTGATTGGAGGAGAACATGTCACGTGTCGTAGGTCAAAACTCACTAACTCTCTAGGGAAACAACAACTGGAACTTTCGACTCGCTCGTGATCAGGTCGTGCACCTTGAAACCGAGGCAAATTTGTTGTGCCAGCTGCCGTCAGCCGAATAATTTTTTCTCAGTTTTTTCTATTTTTGAGTTGGGAGGTGTAACAAAGCACTTAATGACTGACCCCACAGGAAACAGTGAGTTTTGTTTTCCCTTGACCTTAGTGAGAGCCTCAGAGAAACAAAACTCACTGTTTCCCGCGAGGCCAGTCATTAATTGCTTAGTGTTTTCCGCCTGTGAAAATCATCATCAATTCTGTGTTCTGTATTTTTTTTTTACTTAGTTTGATCTAAATAATTTAATCGATAGCTAACATTTAATTTCTTGTCTCTGATTTTATGCTAACACAGGATCCAAACAAACCTTCTGCTCACATTGAAGCTGTCAATAACGGAAACACGAATTATGCCCCCAACAAAGATACTTTAATTATTCTTGTTAATTTATTTTTGACGGAATGTGGTATGGATCTAAAAGTCTGTTGTTAGCTTTAATAGATAATAACAAATAAACTAGATCGTTTTTCATTTAAGTGTCGAAAAGTAATTGGTTTTGCTTTACTACGCTACACCATTGGCTTTAAAAAATCGCGCCACTTTTTCATCCAATCAAAGGTAAAACCAAAACCAATCGTGAATCGTGCGCACACGTTTTCCCGCGCTTTGCGTCAGCTGTACGTAATTACTTCGAGTCTGTATCTTTTGTGATCTTCAGAGTGATTACTTTGGCTTTGGTTTTACGACACTCAACTGAAAACCGCTCTATAACAGAATCAAAGTACAGCAAGGTGAACTACCACTGTTGTCTGTGAACGTGTCCATTTAACAACAGGAACAGGGGCACCAAACCGATCGAATCGGTAAATTATCTGTTCGAAAATACCTTTAGATTAAAGCGCAAGTTCCTCTAGAATGAATCAAGAGACAAAAATGTTATAGCACGGCCGAAAATTAACCTACAGACTTTTAAACGCACTCTAGATAGCCTAAAACAGCGTTTTAAAGCAACTGTCGTTGGGTGCCTCCCGTTGAAATGACGCCTTGCTATTAAATTTTCTTCTAGTGATAAAGGACTGGTCTGTCAGTACCACAAACAGCCACTTAACAGGTGGAATGACATACCACGACGGAAAACTGACTGTGCCCACCCCTGGATGGTACAACATCTACACACAACTTTTCTATCAGTCCAGTGGGAGAGTCGATGTTCGTGTAAACAACAATGTCGTTGCTATGATACAACCAATGAGTTCAGGCTATGGTACTCTGTACGCTGGAGGGGTGTTCAACCTCAAGGCTGGTGACGTCATCTCGTTGGAAGTGATATACTTCATCAAAATATACATGGCTACTGTTCACAGCTATTTTGGGGCGTTTTTGATATGAGTTTCATTCATTGAAAGTTCAGTGTCGTGAAACTTAATACACCATATCATCGCTAAGTAACAGATACAAAGCCCCGTTTTTTCGCTAGTTCTAGTTACATTACTCTAAAAATAATCTCAGTTGTTATAAATAGCTAAAATTTATCATTTAATTTAATGATTTAACAGATCAATAAATGAAAGGATGGTCCTTGATGTTTGTGGATTACTGATTTAATGTGGACAACGAGCTGATCAACTAGCGCATGAAAACACTGTAAGAGTAAATGTCTGTAATCAGTTTTCATCTGAAGATGCTCTTCTATTGAAAGAAGTTCTTAAACCCCACATTATGTTCAAAAACTTCCAGTCAGGTTCGCGCAACTTCATATCTGAAATTTCACTTCTTTCCGTATATTCCCGCAATTTTTCTGTCTGCTACGCAGTTACAACAATTTTAAGAATTAACAAAAATGTATTTTTTGGTACAAGTGCTAACAGTTTGGCAGTGGCATTGTCATTGGTCCAATACTATTTTCTGAGTTCGAGTTTTAAAAGAAACGCTAACACAGTCAGAGGAGAATCCGATAGACAGGATTGGGCACACATTGCACGTCAACTGAACTTGGTGATCTTAAGGTAAAGTATATATTTCTTTACATCTTTGTTTAAAGTCTTCAGACTCGGAGTATGCTATTGACAAAACAAAAACATACATTATGACTGAAAGTAGAATTCCGAAAATCGAAGAGGGACTTCAAACATTTGACTTTGTTTCAAGGTGGTGGCCATCAGCTACATTTGCACTCTGTCTGGGAGGGGTGAAGAGAGGGTCCACGGCAAGTCTGCCATGCATTTCATAAAGCTTCTATGCCTGTACAAGGTGAATTGATCTATAGTTTAATAGTGATAATAATAATAATAATAATAATAACAATAATAATAATCATGTGTCGATTATACTTTTCATATATTTCTCTGGCGTTATGACGGAATATAGGATGACTTTTCCAATATGGAGATTTTATTGCCGTCATATAACGTTGTAATCAAGAGAGAACAAACGTAGTTTGCAGGAACAAGCTCCAGAGTATTTTACTAAAGACATACTGATAGAGCGCTTTTCAATTGAGCGTCGTAAAACCAAAACTAAACCAATTACTTACCAATTAGACTACTCAGCCAATCTCAAACCGCAGCAAAACCAAAACCAAAACCAAAGCAATTGTCCAATTACTTTCGAAACTCAATTGAAAACAGCTCTATCACCGATCAGGGTGTGTAACAACAACAAAATTCCAGGAAGGGGGCGGGGAACATTTAACGGTACGGTCGGGGGTGTATAAACTTGCGTACATCCCAGGGAAAAAGGAAACATTTGGCTTTCATTTTTATTTGAAAATCCTAACTAAAAGCGAAACAGGAATGTGCAGCTTAGATTGTGCTCAGCAGCTCCCAAAAACACATGGCATATTCGTTCGATAGTAAGTGAAATCACAGTTTAATGGCCGCCATCTTTTTCATTTCAAGTCTGAACATCACGTTGAGTTCAAGTCTGAATTTTACGGTAAATCTTCGAATCTTCGAATCTTAAGTTGGAAACTTAAAGGTCACATAAGTCATCATCATGGTTCACTTTATGATTTCGAGAAAGTATGTTTCTTTTACTGTAGAAGAGTGAACCCCAGCGAGGCATCATTTTTTACAGGATAAGACAGCTTTTAGACCGTGTCATCTCTCTAGGTTTTTCTTCAAGGTCTTCCAGGATTGTGTCATTGTTTCGAGCGAAAATTCTCGGTCCTAATGAATGTCTCTTTAAAGAAAACCTCTTGTCCTCGGTCGGAAATACAGACGCTTTTCGCATCTGTACAGGTTTGTACTTTCCTTGAATCAACTTTTCCTTTAATTCAGTTCGAAGAACTTCACCATCTGCAGTTTTTGGAAGCGTGGGTATAAACACCACACCCCCGCGCAGTTTTTTGTGAGGAGCAGCATTTTCGTCCACGTATTGCATGACCTCAATCTCAGTTAAATCTTCTTCGTTTTCTCCGACAATGTACGCCATTGGCAGTTCACCGACCTCGGGGTCTGGGATCCCGATAACTGCGGCATCCTTGATGGCCGGGTGGGCCCTGAGGAGAGATTCGAGTTCTGACGGAGAGACCTGATGATAAAAAGAGAGCTCATTTATGCAAACAATTTAAAAGTGATTGTAAACTTAGTGCAAAGCTGTGCAAATCTTGAAGAATCGGCCGAAATTCTACGACCTTCTTAGCCCCTGGAAAAAATTTATTTCACCGAGCGTAAGTTTAAGCAACAGGGCACTTTCTCCGTGTTTTCCTAGCCTCATCTAAACACGAGGGGGGTTCGGAGAAATCGAGTCAGTTATGCAAACCCGAGACGCAGTCGAGGGTTGTGTTTAGATGAGGCTATGTAAACACGGAAAAAGTACTCTACTGCTTTTATGAATATTTCTCAAAATACGCGCGAATCTAATATAACTCTGATATAAACGACCAATGAGCGCGTGCGCGGTAACTCAGTTGTTTTATAATACTGATCACATAGTTTAATACATACAAGAAATAACCGACAGGTAAATCAACTGTAAAGCGAGATAAGACAGTGTTTTTCCCTTCAGGACATTAATTATGGACATTATGGACTTGGTCACCCTACATAGCCGAGTCATTTGGGACTATTTAGTGACGTCATCCACTAACCTGATGACCTTTGAACTTAATCACATTTTTTAAAATGTCTACAATAAAAAAGTGTTCGTCGTCATCGTAGTAGCCAATATCACCGGTGTGAAGCCAGCCTGAGTGGTCGATCATCTGATCTGATGCGTCCTGGTTGTTCAAGTAACCTGAGAGAAAAAACGGAGCTGCTGGTAAAGATAGCATTCTTGAACTTAAAGATAAACCCATATAAAACCCATTTAAAAGCAATGTTTATGCATGGAACGGGTAATAGAGGTTTTGCATGGCAGCGAAAATAGATTCTTTTTCCTATGGGGAAAAAATGTTCTTTGTAATGCAAAACATTTTCATTGCTCCTGCCATGCAACATGGCTGCCGTGCAAAACCTCTGTTGGCTGTTCTCGTGATCAGTACAACCATAGTCTGTGTCAAGTGATCCAAACCATTGGAGCTTAAGCTTTTGCCGGTTTCTGAAGCATTAAGCGACTAGAGTACTTCAATTTGCCTCTGAATGGGATGCTTGTCCATTGCTGGATTACCCCCAGCAATAAATTAATTCATCGGTTTGAGGTGGAGAGGCACTGTGCGAGCAAAGCGTCTTGCCCAAGAACACAACGCATTGACCCTGGACCACTCACCCCACTCCACTCAATCACGTTTTCTAAATCCTTTTTATGATAGCCTAATATAGGGTATGAATTGGAATGATTTATGGCGGTTGTGAATTACGCGTTGTACGGCCTACTGTAGGAACACACCTTTCATCACTGTTGGTCCTCTGACCCAGATCTCTCCGCGTGCACCAGCCCCAAGCACCTCTCCAGTAGATACTTCACACACCTTGATAAGGAAATAACAGATCATGACAAATATGCAACCTAAATTTTATATATTTTTTAATATTATCACGCTCCTGTTTATCCCAAAATTGACCGTGTTAAATAGTTGTCCCTGGTTCCTGTAAGGGCGGGGTCTTTTTTAGTTAGGGCACTGCAAACGTTCTGGGCCACGCAATGGTTTTGCCAAAAACCCAACAAGTACAGAATTTATTTTATCAAAAAAGCGTCTGGCCGCCTGTAAAAGACCATTTAAAAAGTATAAGAAACGCGGGAAGCTTAAAAACGGGTAATTGCGCGGGACCCTCACGTAATGCGTCGAACAAGCATGAATAAACAAAAAGAGGTCAAAACGTGATAAGATTCAGTGCATCGCAGGGTTTTGGGGGATTCGCTACGATATCTCTTTGGTGACCTTCATAAAAGGTTTTTTCAAGCCATCATTTCCTTAACTACACCAGCTTGAAAATTTGTGTCCTTTCCCTACCACCCTACGAGTCCACCACTGTACCTTGCATTCCAGGTTGGGTAAAAGCACACCAACCGATCCATGTTTGGTGTCTACCGGAGGCGTCACGTGACTCGTTCCAGTAATTTCTGTCATGCCATAACCTGTTGAATTATTTAATCTTTTAAACTCCAATTTCAAAATACATATTCTTCTTACTGAATACAAAACATTTTCGTTACTGTTAGTTCTGCGTTTTTGGTGGCTGATCGAAATAACACTCCCCAGTCAATATCACCTTCGACATCGATCTCTCTTATGTGTCGTGCGATCTTGGGAAGGTGGAGCCAATTTAAGGCTCTGGTAGCTTCGTTCATTCTGCATCGTTTTTACGCAGTACACTCTACTACTGGCCGAGAGAAAAGAGACGGACTTGACATGGGGCGGGGCACAACATACCACGAAGCACTGGTTCCGCTGAAAGCAGGTCGTTGACGCCTTATGTCCCACCCGGATTGAAGAGCACTAAGTAATAAAGTAACACTCCACCAATGATCATATACAGAATCGTTCCTATACTTTCTTATTCAGTTTCGTTCATATTCTGCTGTCTGTCAGCAACATTTCATCCGTCTTCCTCCTAAAGAAGCAACTTTAAACGTAATTTTACTTCCTGGGGAATAACAGTGGGAAATAACAGACATACACACATCTCTCTGCCTCGCGTAAATGTTTTCAAAAAGTTTTATCCAGCCTCAATTTTTAACCACAAACATATCCAGAATAAACTTCTACTTTCCGCGACTGAGTAATCTTATAGCCACACCGATAATAATAAGAAATCTGTAAGACGTTACCTGAAATTGGTTAAGTATACTTCTAATGGGAACACGGTTAATTAATTATGCTGGTTAAATGGAGTTGATGTTTCCACATCCGACAACCACGATCGTATTTATCTTTAGATTGGAAACCCTTCTCGTTTGAAAGCTGACTGTCTACACTTTGCCTCACTTGACATATCAGTGTGTCCTCACCCTTAGCAAAAACTCCGAACTCGTCGCCCAACGACGGTAATTTTTGTAGTGGTGCAAGCTAAGCACTATCCCCAGCAGGAGCGGATCCAGGATTTTTCTTAGGAGGGGTGCCCCACTAAGGAATGGGGTAGCTAACTGGTGAGGTATACGAAGAAGAAGGCTTCATCTCAGGGGGGTGCGGCACAACATACCACGAGGGGGGTAGATTTTTGTTCATGGGAGGTGCGCAGGACTTAAAAAATATCAAAAGTAATTTTTCAGTTCTTGAGCCTTCAATGTCTTATAAACGTCGCGCGCCCGGCACTTGACTAACATTACAAGAAATACACTTGGATAACAAAGTCCACTGTTAACTTCATTAATTGGATGATTCACTTACACTGACTGATTCTTCTCAGTTGAGGCAGTCGTTTTTTAACATTTCTTGACGTCTCCGAGCCTAACACTGATGCACATGACATCACTTCGACCAGTGACGTCAGATTGAAATTATCGACCGCTGGATTGTTGGACAGCAGATGCACTACTGAGGCCTCTGAGATGAGATGTGTCACCTACAACAGAGATTAAAGGAATATTCAACTTCTCATGATTTCGGGGGATAGGCCAGATGTACCGGCTTTTTCGTGCAGTACTTCTCATGTCACTGATCAAAAGAAGATCAAGGTAAGCACGTTGATCTTTTCTTGCACGGATACAATAAGGAGCCATTACTTCATTTAGTTCAGTTCCTTTCATTTGTTTGTTTGTTTGCTTAACTACTTATTTTCCTCTTTTACTCCACGGCTATACGTGGTGTCGAGAAGACTCGCACACTCGAAGAATCGAAGTCACTGGGTCTTAAGCCAGGTTCATGTTGTTCTTGCATATAACAACATAAAAACATGTAAAAGGCTTTTTGTCACTCATTTTGTCCCTCTTTTTGTCCCTCTTTTTGTCCCTCTTTTTGTCACTCTTTTTGTCACTCGCCTTTTTCATTGGGTGATGAGCTTACCCCTCGGCGGCAGTATCTGTGATGGATCATATGACCCTGACCTCCAAACTTTCCAAAACGTAACAAAAAGTCCTGCTTACCTTGTAATCTTGTAATAAAGGAAACAATTTGTTTTGATCAAATCTTGGCATCGAAATCAAGATACTTCCGTGACGTAAAGCAAGAGACAGGACAGCGATCATGCCAAAAGTTCGGTGAAATGGTATAACGGAGAAGATCGTAGATTTTTGTTCAGAAGCTTTTTCCTTCAAGTCCAAAAACCCGTTAGCGCTCACAATGCAACCCAGGGCGACCAAGTTATAGTGTGTTAGCATAACACCCCGGGGCAGGCCACCAGCTCCACTTGAAAACGGTAAAATCGCCAAGTCATCTCTTGGGTGAAATGTTATGAGGGGAAATCCAGACCCGTCGTCCTTGAAAAGGACTGAGACCGAGTCACAATCATCATCGTCCTGGTCGTCCCCAATGACAAACACGTGCTCCATTACCAGTTTCCTCGCGGCTTCTTCTGCCCGATGTGCCAACTGGTGAACAGTAAAAACGCACTTTGCATTGGCTTCTTTCAGCTGATTGGTGAGTTCGTCGCTCGTGAAGAGTGGATTGACACCGGTCACGACACCGCCCATCTGAAGAGCTCCGAGGAAAACAATAGCATACTCAGGAACATTTGGAGCAAATATGGCGATTACATCTCCTTTCTTGATTCCTCTTTTGCTCAGCGCCGAAGCGAGCTTTATGCTTAAATCCTTCACTTGAGAAAATGTATATTTGCGTTTAGTCGAGCTGCAGACCTAAGAAACATCAGAACCTTAGAAGACCTTCCTTATGATCAAGGGAAAGGCGCGGTGGCATAGCTAGTGTCCGAGGCGAGGTCTGGGATTTAGTCACTGTGTCTACTCGTACTCCCACAGTTCATTCCAACTTCGTTCCCAGGGACTCTCATTTTCCCTCCCTAGTTCGAGAGATTCATTCAACTAATCTGCCAACCTGGCAAGCCTGCTAAGGGAGATAAGGGCGTTTACAAACGTTTAGGATTGTTCATAGTTGACTTTGTAACTCTTTTTCAAAGCCCTAGACTGTATGCATAAACTGCATGTATAATTAGCAAGGATTATTGTTCCCCTGTGTGAAGGTGATATTGGCACGCGTATTAACTTTTTGGTTTTGTTAAAAACTGTTAGCATGACAGAAAGAAAACTCCTTTGATTATAGACAGACCGAGAGACTACAATAACGATCTGTTCGGAGGTGATCCAGCGAGAGGCTAAATCGTGATTTAAATAAAGTTGATCTGGGTGAAAAACCATTGAAAATTTTATTAAAACTGTCGCGTGAACAGACTTGTGGGCGACTTCGTGACAACTTTTCGTCACACTCTGACGCGCCAAGACCCATCCTGTTTACAGCAAATTTCCGGCCTTATGCAAATCAAGGGAAAAAAAAAACATATTAGTTTAGCATTTTGCTTGCGTTGGAAACTTCCGCTTACTTGCCAAGAATGCTCAAACAATCTCTTTGATGTTGTTGTTACTTCTGGCCATGGTTAAATGTTCACCCCTGACTATAGGTTGTAACTGGAAGCCTTGAAACTCAGTTCTAAATTTAGTACAGAGAACTTTGAAACAAACGGAGCGGATATAATTTAACTGATTAACTTTCTACATTTCTATGGTGATAATTCTTTTCTCTCCAGTACAGAATTCACGTACACGATTTCCCTGTTTGCTCGGTAGGTACCGATTTTCTACACAGACAAGTGCATGATACCACAGTTTACTATAACTCCTCGCTAATGGTGTTCAGGTGCGCCAGCTTAACCTCATTGAAACCTTAGCTCGAAGAAATTACTTCGTGAGTGTCAATAATTATTGATATTTCATGCTTGTAAATTACTCACGATTGCTGTGCGATGTTCATATTCCTTGAAGTCTTGGAATACGAATTCCGGCCAGGAGAGATTTTCTGGGATTAACACCTCCGGCTGTTTGCTTTTTACTGCCATGATTCAGGAACAGAATTCGAGGAGACGGTATATCGCGCCATAAACAAGCGCCTTGCGAAATCATCTGACTGTTTGCGGATTTAATTACTGCATCAATAAGCTTACAGCTTGAGGCAAATTACAACAGATATTTACATTCCTTCATTATTTGCATGATAAGTATTAATTATCATTATTAATTATACTGGATAAGGGTTGAGCCAAATATTTTATCAAAATTTATTAAAATTGCTTTATAAACTGAGAGTTTGATAACTTCACTAATTATATCACTAGGAAAACTAGGCTAGCTACAAAATAAAACACTCGGTGAAATCGCTTAGATATCTCTCCAGAAATTCGGACAAAAAAACATTCCAAACACCCGACTTTTTCTCTAATATCCCGCTGTTTTTATTTAAAACAAATACCATTATTTCGACCCTTTGTTTCTTAAGATACCTCTAAGGAAACACTTTATTGAATTGAGAAAAGCAGTTTTGAAACCAAACTGGTAATATCCCGAACAAATCAGTCGCATTCTTGTTAAATATGTAAAATTTTTTCAACAATCCAGGAGGCTTCTAAATTAAATATCTCAACAAATATCCCAAACTATTTTTACCGAATGCAACAATATACACTTTGTCATGTGACTCTGTCAATCAGGAAATAAATGGCGTTGTTTGAAATTCAAAGCATATCAATGGTCTTAAAAAAAGATAACAAAATAAAATTAGAAACATTGCAGATTTTTTTCTTGTGCAAGGACAAATCCCAAGGAAACCACGGCATTTTGAGTCATAACCATTTAGCTCCATTTACTTAGTATAAACTATCCATGCTATCTGTATTCTAAGCCAACTCAACTCAAGCGGTATTAATTTTAGCAGAGAAACCAGAAACTGCAAGGGACCGCATACGAAAAACGCTGCTAACGTAGAATCTACAAGAGATCTCAGCCAAAAAATATAATGACAAACGGTAGACTGCAACGTTGATGCTACACGAAAGACGTTTCGAGACACCAACATGACAAGAACCGATAAAGCAGGATCGCAACAGTGGACAGCTGTTTCGTCCTCCGTGGGACTCGTCATCACTGTGTAGCGAAGATATGTAATGCCAGCCCAAGAGCCAACGCACATAAATTGCAAAATGACCCGTTCACTGTATCAAGTTCCGTACTTTGAACTCACTTGCGCCCCGAAACACGCGCTGCCACATAATTTTAGCAGGCTGTGCAGTAGAAAACGGCCCTTATATTTGACCAATCACAGCGCGGAAGTAACTGGAAGATATGGTAATAACACAAACTTAAATCTTTCCACCAAAAAGAAGATATATTTAATATTTAGTGTGTAAATATCACCTTTTGGGTTTGGAATGTTATTGTACTTTGGCGGGTCCACAGGGCGAGTCAGTGCTGCACACTAAAATGTGTTAATAAGAGATTTATTATCCAGCGCCTCTCTTTCCCAAAAACCAAACTTTTCACTGCGTTACTGTGGTTAAGTGCGCTCAGGAGAGCTAACGCAAATACCACCAACCTGTTAAACCGGTTTCTTGGAGAGCAAATACCATGAAATATTACATTTTCTACTCCCCCCTGGATGGGATGCTAGTCCATCGCAGGGTTACCCCCAGCATTAAATTCACCGGTACCCATTGATACACCTGGGTAGAGAGAGGCACTGTGAGAGTAAAGTGCCTTGCCCAAGAATACAACGCAATGTCCCAGGCCAGCGTTCGAACCCGGACTGCTCGATTTGGGGGCGAGCGCACTAACCATGAGGCCACCGCGCGGGTCGGGCCTCCCCAAATGTGATTGAACAACTGAATAATGAATGTTCAATGGTGCATTATTCCTCATTTTCAGCCTCTATTCATCCTGTTTTTTACAAAAATCAGTTGCGTTTGGAATGCAAGCAAGCGCTGAGTCCAAGGACGGACGGTGGAGAGAGGCACTGTGAGAGTAAACTTCATGTCTTACCCAAGAACACAATGGTCATGGCCAGGGCTAGAACCCAGGCCGTCCGACCCATAGTCCAGCGCACCAATCATTAGAGCCCATCACGATGCCTTACCCTTTTTCGCGCACATGGTTTCACGGGTCCCGGACCGGACCAACACTCAGGGTCTTAAAAGTGCTGCCTTTGTAATTACATCTGCAAAAGGACTACAAATCGTAGGCCCCGTTTCCCGCATATTCAGTGTTACATGGTTAGCAGGGGACGTTAAAGAACCCACACACTTATCGCAAAGAGTAGGGCACGGAGTTCCCGGTGTTGTGGTCTGGCCCTGTCTTACGAGTTGGTGCTTCACATAGGGTTAACTTCATTGCACCCTTTCCCCTTGGACAGAATTGTCCAAGAAAAAATTGCTATGCTATGTTCATCTCGAAGCAGTCCCACAAAGGTTGGGGTCGCAGATGCATTCATAACCCGAAAGGTATCAGTGAAGTTCGCAAATACTTACATCTGTAATTTTATTTTTTTTAAGCACTTCCAGTTACATCAGGAATAATAATTTACGGAGAAACTTGAGAATGTTTCCAATGAATCATTCGGTTCGATAGTCGTATATACAATTCTCTCTTATAAAATATAAACACTCTATTGAAACTTAATTATTACAAAGCAGACCCTGGAAAGTTTCTCAATACACGGGTTGTTAAAAATAATCTTGCAATGCTTCTCGCTCTATAAAAAAGAAAGATCATTTAAACCAAAGTTGCTCGTGTAAAGAATAATCCGAGCATAGTAACATTACACTTGAATTTAGAGAAAAAAAAAAGTAATGTTCTAATTACGATTTTCGCACAAGGCTGCAAGAAATGTTGCAAAAAAAAAACTTATTTCACTTCTGACAAGCAGAGAAAATTAGTGCATTTCTCTAAATTCTACTCCTAGATGAGGGCTGTGACAGAATAAGTTCTGCAAACGTCACAGCATCCCTGACGGTATATTTTGGTCTATGTAACCTTACGTTACCTTCTACAATCGTAGGGGTTGCACAATTATAATACGTCGATACGCGAACTAAGTCCCAAAGCGTTGACAATACTAAACGCCATAAATTTCGGTTAATTTTTCTGGCGCCAAGGATAGATTGTTTAATGTGCTCTGTCTTCAAAAAACAACTGCCACAATTAAGAACACAAAAGTACCTTAAGAAAAACACATGAAAAATTACTTAACACCGCAACAAGAGGCGACCTAAAGTTTTTAGTTTTGCAAATCGTTATCGCTTCTTTTTCCGCCAACGACACGTCAAGTGTCCTGGTTGGAAAAAGCTAACAACTGCACAAAACACGGCGCGAAGATTAAGCATGAATATGATATTTACCCTTTTGTCCACTTCATAACATTATTTTCTTATAAGTCAGTAATAACAAATCATAATTTCTCCCAAGAGTAGTGGCATTGCTTTAGAATGAGTTCCAACATCACGATATTATCTAGAGATATATATATACCTTAAATTTTTCCTTAAAATTTTCCTGATTTCAATGACAAAATTAGAGCGCAATAAAATAGATTCCGGCAAGTCATTTTAGTCGCTGTCTGCGGCGGCAGCGGCATTTTGGCCAGCCAGTTTGTTTCGCCATCTTATTGAGAGCCTCTTCTTGTCCTGTCGAGGGTTTGTCCCGTCAGTGGCCGAGTGTGAACCCGCCATGTTGTCAAGACCGTCCGGAAGAGAAGACGTCAGTGGCGACATGTCCTCCTCCAAGACTGCAGCGAAAAAAAAAAGAAAAAAGAAAAAACAAAAAAAAACAAAAAAAAACAGAACAGCACAATGTCAGTATAGCAATACTCCTTACTGGTTTAAGCTAAATTCTGAGATTTGTTCAACAAGATATTCATTTCTTCGTTTTCTATTTCCAAGAGATTGAACGAATTTAACGACTAACGGCTTAACGACTGAGCGGATTGTAAAGTATAATATATAACCCTCAATTTAAAAGAATAATCAACTTCTCCTTACAAGATAATTTTTAAGCTAATAAGTGATGAGAATAAAGAACTTTAGTTTACTTTTATATAATTTTAATTTTATTATGCACGACCCCACAAGCTTCCAAGCTTTAAATTATAATCGTGCTTAAATAAAGGCTATCTGTCTGTCTGTCTGTCTGACTGTCTGACTGTCTGACTGCTTGTCGTTCTGTCTGGGAGTAATTGTCGCGTAGTGTTCAACTAGGACCAACCATTTCAGCTTCGTTTTATTGAATTTGTGTTAGTGCGTCAACAGTTTCAGTTCACACGTTTGAGAACGAAAACCGTTTCCGCATAATCTAAAATTTTTGAATTTTAAGGAAATACCTCGTTCTGGGAAAAATACTCACCTAGTTTATTGCTTAAGATTCTTGGAGATGTCACGGCACTTTTGGATCGATGACGAGCGGATGTCTTCTCACTGTCAGATAAACTAGCTGTAGGGGCCATCTGCGCGCGCAAGATTTCATGGCGTTCGCCGCCTGACAACACCGGCGTGGGCGGCTCACTTCCCGGGGGTTTCGGTACGGGACAGAAGACCAGCGAGGCGAAGTCCTCGTAAGTTGTGGGTTCTTTATGATTCTTGACGATTCGTTCAATGCAAGCCGCTCTTTCTTCATAGCTAGCAGATTATGAAGGAATCATACAACATAACGGTGCGATGGAAAGTTACTGAAAGCGAGAGAGGTCTTGTTCGCTGGCTGTTTGTAAAAATTTTAAACCAATCTGACTAAAAAGTACTGTCATTCTAGCAAAAAGAAGAAATCGGAGGACTAAACTAATGAACACAAGTTTCAATACTTTACAAATAAAAATAACATATTTCTATCACAGGACAGCCATCAATAATGTTCTATATGTTAGAACAGAACGTGAGAAATTGCAGGAACACATTGGGATAATATAAATGGATTGCAATTTAAAACACTTGGTATAAAAATCTGAGGATCATGCCATTACAAAGTCCCAGAGGTTGAATTTAAGCTACAAAACAGCGGCAAGGAGTCGAAGTTATGACAAGTTAAACATTTCTTTTAAAACCCTTTACGAAGACAAAACAGTTTCATTTCACGCTCACTAAGGATACTATCTCTCATACACAGGAAGAAGTTCTCGACTTGCTCGGCTAGCGTTGATAGCTGTCGCCCTAACCAGGGCTGGTAAGACTTTTCTGTCAACTAGAGCTCCATCAAACAACGGTCCAAACATTGGCACCTGACAAAAACAGTACAGAACAAACGTTACTTTGCAGTCGTGTTTTATTTGAACGAAAGCTTATTATAAACTCCTGGCTCCTCCGTTGCTCGCAGCGAAGAAACGCTGCACGTTAAAGACGATAAATAAACATTTTCCCGTCGCCTAGAGGCTTCAGATACCAGCTACTTAAGGATGGGCATCAAAGCTTGCCTTAAAGTACCTTTTTCGGACTTCCGCAAAAACTACTGTTACTTATTTACACTACTTGTGTAATCATAGATCGCAACGGTTACCGCACACTATTAGGGATGTTTCAAGTCTACATCACTGTTACATCAGAACCTATATCAACTCTTATATTCTATTTTATTGAATCTGACGGCTTTCAAGTAATATTTCAAACACGAAAGACCGTGTTCGACCACATTTCCAAACACCAAGAAGAGAAACGGACTTCGAGGTTTATAGAAATGCGGTCAAGCACTGTCTTGAGTGTTTGATATATCTTCTCAATCGAAACTAAAACTAAGGAGAAAATGGAAAAATAAAATCTTAAAAATCTATACAAATTAAGATCAGATATCCAAACACCGTCACGGTCATGATTTTCTTTGTTTAATCTTGATGAATTATTAATGAGTTTGAGAAGTCTCCATTGCAATTACATCAAAACTTATGACAACTTTTTACTGAATCTGGGGGCTTTGAAAGATCTTGCAACCTTGTTTAACTACAGCTCCAAATATCATTTGCTTCCTTACCTTGGGCTTCTTGATGATTTGTATTCTAAACAATTGATTCTTCAAAGGATAAATGATGATCATGACATGAGCAAAGTCAGTGTTGACGATACCATGTCTGTAATCCCGATAGTGTTCGGACCACACAATGTGAACCTCATCATTACCAATATGACGAACCTACAACAAGACAGAATGCACCCATGTCTTAGTTTATTTTTCTGGCACGTTCAAGCATTGCCTGTTTGCGCATCTTGAAAAGTTAAGCCTTAATGTTCAAGTTCGTCGTTTGTAATCCGTGTTAATCTTCTCCATCCTTAACCATCTTTGTTCCTTTATGGTTTATTATTATTATCTCTTTGGCGTTTTTCTATCCTAGTGCACTACCATTTTCAGGTTTTCCTTCAATTTAAAGGTAATTTTGAACGTGGCCAAAATACCGTGACTGAGCTCTTCTAACATGAAATAGTGGTCCATAACAAGGAGGGAAAACCTTCTACACTTGATGCAACGAGATCTGCTCGTGTTGAGCTGTAGTCAGAATATATTTGATGGACGTTTTTCGTGCCTTCTGCTTTAAGCAGCCAATAAAAACTATAAGTAGAGAGGTAGACATTATCAGCTGACCTTTCTGTTGAATTCCGTGTTATCAGAAGGCAAAGGCATCCTGGTAGATACATGAAACATCACTTCAGTAGTAGATGTACAGTAGTACGGGGCCGTGGTACCAGTTGACAGATTCCTCTCCAGTCCACCCAGAAATCCAGTGTGTTTGGACAAGTCCACCTGGTAGGTGTAAAAAACACGCGTTTTGATTGGCTATAGTGAAAACTACTTGTTCTAACGTGCACAGTGATTGGCCAAACAAACCCTTTACAGCATTTTCTTACCTCCCACGCCAGACCTGCGACAAAGCGTTCATATTCCTCACTGCCCACACAGTTGGACATGATTGAAGTCTTGTCTTCTTGACCCTGGGCAACGTACACCAAAGCTATTTTGTGCGTCTCGCGACTGGAGGAAATGAGAAACCATAATTACTACAGTGACACTGCTTTCCCGCGCTTTCGACCAACTACCCATTTCTCGCAATTAAAACCAGCTTCATTTTTCCCGCGCTTTTCATTAGTTACAAGTATTCCCTGCGCTTCCCACCGCTTTCATGTTTTCTCGCGCCTTCCATCGGTTACAAGTTTTCCCGCGTTTTCGACCGGTTGCAAATTTTCCCGCGTTTACGGACGGTCACATGTTTTCCCGCGCTTTCTATTTAACACGCTTTTGCTTTGAACTGTGATTGGCTAATATCGCTGCTTGCAAGACCAGTCTGAATATTAAGCTTAGTGATTTTTTCAGGTGTAACTCTAATTCTGATAACAGTGTAATAATGTCGACATACCACCGTCTGTTGTCCAGGTTCTTCAACTCTCGCAAGAAACGGTCAGTCTTCTTCAACAGATCAATTTTGGTTCTGTGAACAAAAGAAAATCGTGAGTACATCTTTTAAGCAGTGCTCAAATCCCCAGTCCAAAAGCAGTCGCAGCCGCTATAACAAAACAATTTAGCATCCATAAAATGAAAACAATTTTAGTCGGCATACACGCCAAGTGGCCCATCAGGCCGGCGCTTATACCGACTTCTGTAGCAAGAAGTGACTAAGATTATTTCTACTCCCACCTGGATGGGATGCTAGTCCATTACAGGGTTACCCCCTCATTAAAATTTGCCGGTACTCATTTATACACCTGGGTGGAGAGAGACACTGTGAGAGTAAAGTGTCTTGCCCAAGAACACAACACAATGTCCCCGGCCAGGACTCGAATCCGGATCGATCGATCCGGAGACGAGCGCACTAACCATGAGGCCACCGAGCCTTCACAGAAACAGATCATGGTGGACGAAAATTATCGGAAGTGGCTGGGAAATTATCACCATCAACTACTGGTTAAACGTCGCCAAAGTTTCTCTCACCTTTTCTCCCAGGTCATCATTCCGGTTTGACTAACTACAAACCGGCACAACTGGAATGGCGACTGAGGCACTTCATAAGGGGGAGGACTGGATGCCAGCGACGACAGGCTGGAGAAGAAGTCGAGTGACAATACAGTTGCGTGACATAATAAAAACTCAAATACTCTCTCACTGTGTCCACTTTACTGAAAAAGTGTCACGTAAGTGCGACCCCCTGATTATCAGGTTACTTAAATTACCCGCCCCTTTATTTCCTAGTTACATTGGATGTTTCCCGCGCTTTACACTTACTGCAGCTTTCGCAGTTAACACAAGCAACAGGCCTTCCCGCGCTTGGTGCAAGTCACATGTTTTCCCGCGCTTTCCTCCGAACGCCTACATATTTTCCCGCGGTTTTTGTACACTAGCTTCCACGGTTTCACTTCAAGGGTTAATTGTTTAGTGATGTCACTGGTAGACTACTTTGCCTTTAAACGACAGAAACAGAAAACCAAACTTGAGTAGTTTCAATGAAACTTTGAATCAAACCTGGGATCCGT
This sequence comes from Orbicella franksi, assembly GCF_964199315.1. Taxonomy (NCBI): domain Eukaryota; kingdom Metazoa; phylum Cnidaria; class Anthozoa; order Scleractinia; family Merulinidae; genus Orbicella; species Orbicella franksi. The sequence continues at coordinate 31,429,974 of NC_138148.1, read as the reverse complement.
TATGTCGTTTTCCACTCGTTTCCTCTCGCTGGTGTTCTGCTCAAGGACAGAGTCTATGACGTCAAACTCCATGTCACTTAACAAACTCTCAGGGGAGGGGCCAGGCTCATTCAGAGAGTGGTCTGGGTACAATAGACATTCTTGGCTGGACGCTCCAATGCTACAAAGGAGCTGCGAGAACAAAAAACATTCAAATGAGTGTAGCAAACACATAGGGCGGCAAAAGAGAGAATCACTGCTGATTATTTGGAAAGACATGATTGTTTATGTGAAGCTTGATGAAAATATAATACTCGGAAAAATGTTTCTGGGTTCACTCAGTAAAAGTAGAATCTCCGTGACCTTGTGTACAGCGACCCTTTCCTGCAAACCATATTATGATATAACTAGCTTAAACGTGAACCTAGGTTCGACTTCCGGTGCAAGAACTCGGAATTAAAGGGTTTTTTTTTTAATTTTTTCGCGCAGCTTGTACCACTGACCGTTTAATATGAACTATTTTTGTGTTTCCCCAGCCCCACCCCCTTGCCTTTTGGCTCGTTCATATCCCACGCGCCGGGTTAATATTTTGCTAAGCTTGCGACCACAACGAACTCGAGACAAAATAGAGAGTTCGTGAACAAACTATGAAAGGGCTTTCTCACCATACAATAAGGGACTTTTTGCAGCATATAAAATAAGCTCCAAAAACAAGAAAGAAACCTAAAACCCTCAAATGAAAGGAAACTTATAACAAAAGTAGAAAAACACGAGAAATCTCAATTACATTTTTTTTGAAATTTACCCCCAAACAGGAGCATAATTTACAAACAAAAAGTAGCGTAGTCCATATTTTACAAGCACCATAATGTGAAACTCACATCATCAAGTCTATCTTCAGCGACTGGTGTTGAAGTCTTCTTGAATTTAACGAGCGGGTGTGATGATGCATTTTGAAATCCTGTATGGCTTCGATGTTCTTGATTAAGAATGCCATCAATTAAGTCGGCCGTCGTTCCTTTGGATAAAATTATCAGTAAGTCAGTTCTACATAAGAAGCAGTCATACTCTGTTATATACACACGGCAAAGTTTTCGTTATCAAATATTTTGTTCTCGAAAATATTAGCTTGTCAAGCTACTCTGAAATTCGAGCTTAAATAAAGTTTATGTATGTATGTATGTATGGAAGAATAAACAAACGAACGAGTCACGAGGGGAAGGTGGGAGCGAACGAGTGGACGAAAAAACGAGTAAACGAATGAACAAGCGAACAAACGAGCGAGCGAACAAAAGGAACGAAATAACGAACAAACGAACGAACGAACGAACGAACAAACAAACAAACAAACGGACGAACGAACAAACGAACGAACGAATGAACGAACGAACGAACAAACAAAGGGACGAACGAACGAAGAAACGAAGAAACGAAGTAACGAAGTAGCGAAGAAGCGAAGAAACGAAGAAACGAAGAAACGAAGAAACGAAGAAACGAAGAAACGAAGAAACGAAGAAACGAAGAAACGAAGAAACGAAGAAACGAAGAAACGAAGAAACGAAGAAACAAACGAACGAACGAACGAACGATCGATAGATCATGGATAAAGTATTGAACAACGCAGTGACCTACCACTATGCTGGTAATTTTCCGTTTCCGTTGAGCAAGACCCATGTAATAAAGTGTAGTCCCAGACATTTTTTCCCGTCATGTCACGCGTGATCACGCGACATTGAGTGGCTGCGGTACTCGCAGGAACTTGGTTCACCACTGAGTCAGGCGAGTCCTAGAAAACACCACACACATTACAACACATCCCGCAGTTTTCCAGAGTCAGAGAAATGTGTTGGGATTCTAACTGGTTTTCACATGCACGTGAAAATTCCTTACTGAGCCACAACCAGTTATTTTCAAAACCCGTGTGAAACGGAACCTTACCTCCAGTGACAATTCAACCAATGATATCAATACGCTGTCGTTTAACACGAAAAACTGAAACAAACGATACAAAAAAAACGTTATATTCACACTAGACGAGATGTAAATTTAATGTATCACCGTCAAAATACCCACCTATATTTAAGAAGGTCAAAGAAGACGTGGTCTTTTTGAGACAAAAGAAGACATATTTACGTGTAAACGTTATTGAATAATGACCGGAAAATGCAGAATTCATAATATAAGTAAAATAAATGATATAGGAAAAAAAGTCAAGATTAAGGACAAAGCTTCTCTCGTTATTAGCTGTCATTGAGATTCGTCGAAAATTATTTCAAAGCTTTGGGAGTAAAGATTGACCCCTAGAGATAAGAATTACGCTTTACCAGACTAGGATGACTGCCTCAATGTTCAGCCTTACAGAAACAACAACAGTGAAGCCACGGTAAACACGAAAAAACGTAGGACTCAAACATATTTAACTGCATGGAAAGAAAATCTACTGCGACACCTCACAAACGAACCTGTACATTAGGAGCACTGAAGATACAAGACGACAGCTCGTCAGCTTCTACATCCGGGTTATCTTCATGTTCACTAATTAAACTGTCTACTCTGGACGGACCAGCTCCCAGTGGATAGTGGCCCATGTGGTTCACCATATGCATCAAAACCTAAACAAACAAGAACAGGAACAAATATGCCCCTAAGCAACGAACAAGTATGGTCACTGGAACCCTGCCTTACGGTCACCCAGTTTATACGGTCACCTCGTTATTACGGCCTCTTTATTCTGGCTCAAACAAAAACTCAGTCAGTCATTTTCTAATGTAAAGAAGTCCTCTAACACGGCTAGATTTTCGTGACCCGTTGATGACCGGATTAACGGGGTACCACTGTAGTAATGACGCAGATAGAGAGCAATAACGTTAAAATGTAGTCTTGTCGTAGTTTCCTTATGGTGTTCCTCTACAGCACGTTAGAGCCTTCTTTGGTCATGCGCACAGAATCCAGTGATTGCATCTTAATGCCTTAGGGTTTTGTCGCCCTAGTAATTGAGCTTCTTACTGGAGGCAGACGCGAAATAAATTTCCACAGGCGTTCAAATAAACTAATCCTCGTTTGATCAACGTAAATTAACCGCCGTGGCCAATTTGGAAAGCTGATGTTTCGATAACGAGCCCGGAGCACAAGTAGACACGGCTTCTGATTAGCTAATTGTTGATTTGGTTACGGTAAACACCACTTACTGCTCGTGCTGTTAACTCCACAGAATCCGACCTGGGTGGAAAGTCAAATGTGTCTTGTCCGCCTGGATCTAAGAATGAGAATAACAACAGAGTAACTTAATTTGAAGTTCTGTTCATATTAAATGCATTGCCTCTAAAAATACCACCCGATGACCTCTTCACATTTCTTACAGTTAATGTACCACTCCCGGTAATGTATTCCCCTCCGATGTAAAATTAGTTCATTTGAAGACAATTTGAAGTCAGGGCCAATTTGTAAAATGGGGCACAATGCAAGAAAGAAAGGTTCAAACTGAAAGATTCAACTTGGCTTGCAGAATACGTCTCGTGACAAACAGAGGCAACAAAACGCATGACAAACGATTCAAAAGAAACGTTAAGCAAGGTAAGGGAGTAGGGTTAGGGGTAATTCTGTTGTAAAGAGACAACCACCTTGACGTCATTATCGTGGTGTAATGGCCGTGGTGTAAATTCAACACACCACTGTCATTACACCATGGATTCGGCTGACTCGAATATAGTGGTTTCAGTGTAGTGTTTCTTTGCGCAGTGTATTCAATTTGGATAATAAAAATGTTAACGCAATCATTGCTCGTGAATTATCGGGATTTACCTGTACTCGTTCACTAACAATGAACTCGAAATTTTCAATACCGCACTCGGCAAAGCCTCGTGCGGTATTGAAATTTCTCGTTCAGTGAACTCGTGCAGGTAAATCCCGATAATTCACCCGCTGAGTGCGTTAACCTGTAAATATCCAACGCGCGCTCGTGGAATAATCGCTTATTACCTACCAGCTATACTACCATCTTCTCCACTGTCTGGCTGAGTCTCAACAGGGCTGCCGGGTACAGTGCTTGACATTCTGTCGCCTTCCTGCAGCCGTCCTAATCTGATGGGCCGACCGTCACCACTGATAATGGTAGATATGTTCAGCTGTTTGGTTCTTTTCTTGGGTCCCTTGTTTGATGCAGCCATCTTCAACACCTGACCAGGCAAAACAGATTACAAAAACAACAGTGAATTAGTGACTGGATAATCTAAGGCACACTCATCTCTCTTTGCTCGTTTAGTTCTTTCCTCGCTCCAGCGTTTTCTGACTCTTCTCGGCTAAACTGATGACGAAGTTGTAAAGAGATCCCTGTACAGCCTCTGATTGGCTGCAGATCGGTTTTGAATTTTCGCGCGTAATTAGTAACCAGTCAGAGACGGTACATGGATCTACGTCATGGTGAGAATTTTTCGGGCCCAGTCCTGAGCGGGTAAGAATAGCGCACTTCTCTCAGTCTCTCAATGGATGGATCTTTACCTGGAACACTCTTGCGAGTATGCTGACATTCTCGTCTTCGTTTGTCTTTGACAACAACTTCGAAACAGGTATTACCATCAGCCAATCTAGCAGGCACATGAGGACAGAGGCTAAAACCTGAAAAAAAGAAAAACCAAAGCATAGAGAAATGAGGTTTAACAATTCAAAGTACAAATACTCTTACTGGAAAGAACAAAAATGTTACATCAGTTCCAAAAACTGGATGATATTAGGGAAAACGACTTTTACAATCGACAGCTCGGCTTAGCAGAATGTGATAGAGTGTTTCTTGCAATTAACACACTGGGAAAGAAGCTCGCATTGTACAATAAAGACGGATTACTATTTGACTACAACACATCTGTTCTTACTTTATTTTGTTCTTGGATGTGAGCTGATTCTCCTCCTGGTAACAGATTTACAACGGCGTGACAAAGAACCTGTCAAGTACAGAAACACCAAGCAAACTTCATTCAATATAACAGCTACATGCTTAAACTACATCAGTATTTACTCAGCCAACGATATGGACGACATTAACAAAGCTGATCACAGCGAGATACCTATTCTAGGGAACTTAAAGTCTGTGACTGATTCAAAAGTAACTGAAAAGAGTGACTATGTTAAAAGAGCTACGTCACGGTTTGCATATATTGAAAAGTTTAGATTAAATGTATCAGGTTCGTCGTTTGCAATCCGTGTTAATCTTCTCCATCCTTAACCATCCTTGTTCCTTTATGGTTTATTATTACCTCTTTGGTGTTTTTCTATCTCAGTAAAATACCATTTTCATGTTTCCCGTTGTTTAAAGATAACTGATTTCGTACGTGGCCAAAATAACTCAAAATGCCGTGACTGAGCACTTTAGCTGAAAAACCGGCAAAAAGCAACACTTTTTAAAATAACAGCAAGAACAAAGGAAACTAACAGAGAACAGAACAAAACGAACAAACCTCCACAATCTTGAGAGGAAGGTCTTTGTCAAACACGCAGAGTTCCTTGTAATACTCAGATAGAAGATGAATGACGTCACAGGCCACGTGACAAACGGATCTGTTATGAAACTACAAAGCCAAGAAACTTTCAGTTAATTTAGCTTTCTCAACTAGAATCAAGTTGCTACAGTTTTCTGCTCGAAAACCACATATTAGTACAGCCAAAATACGGTTAAGAAAATCAACTACAGTTCATTTGGAGAAACTTGCCAGTGATAATTGTTACAAGCTCATGCACAAAACAACATAAAATCGTCACTTCCCACACCATGTAAGTCACACGGGCTGTCACATTACTGTCGCATGCACATCGATACTTACAGTGATGGAGGCCAAAAGAACACAAATGCAGTCATGTACTTTGGGATGTCCTTGACAGTGAATGAGCTCTTCAACTATGAACACACCCAGAGCGTTCAGGGCTGTACACCTGAAAAAAGATACATTTAAAAAGTCACTGTGAGTCCAGTGGTTGAGAACAAGGTTATCCTAGAGCTGAAGTTGTTACAAACCTTGCAGAACACGACGGGTCTAATTTTGAGGCACGTAACAAGGAACCAACAAGTTTATCCTAACGGGAGCAAAGAGAATTCGTATCAGTTTGTTTTTTTTAATAAACAACTAATGCTCTACACAGATGATAAACCACAATTATATTAAACAATGGCGAAAGAACTACACAGGAAAAGCTACATTCAGATTTCACTTCAAATCCATTTGTAAATGCGCTACGCTGTCAGTTGCATTCTGCATTGTCAATAACCAATAAATGGAGTCAGGACCGTACGATTTCACAGAATCTACAGTATGTACACAACTATGAAAGAAGCTGACGAGGAAAACGAGGACGCAAAAGAACTACGTGTACTGTCAGTCTTATGGAATTCGGGAATTTTAACGTATTCAAAGACAGGGTTTTCAACCAATTTGGACTTGGGTAACAAAGTTTACTGTGCAAATAGATCTCTTTTTGATTAGCAGACGACATAAATTACGGCATATTTTCTTACTTGACTTGAACTTTTGTGAAGAATCACGCTGTGTATGAACTTGCATATAGTAATACACTCTATCTCGCAACATTTGTGTTACAGTAAGCATTGCACCGAGTCTCTGGTGTTCTTCTCTTCGCAGTGATTTCGACAATGCTAGAACAGCTTTTGGCATTGCATGGTAACACTAAGCGACGTTTATGAAACTTGAATTACAACGTTTACTGCCTTTAAATTGCGAGGCAAGTCACACAGGCCGTTGCCTTATGCCACAAATGTACCTAAGAGCTGCTACGTACAAACCTTGATGTCTTTACCCGTGCTCTTGTGTTGATACTCATTGGTTTGATGTCCAGGCTGGTGAAGAGGCATGTTAGGAACATTGTTTGGAAAACACAACAGTGATCCAATCAAGGTGACTGCCTCTTCTCTTGGAAGCTGTGAAGGTAAAAGCCAGAGCCTTATATCATATTGTCAGTATTACTATATCCATTCTTCTTGGATGAAAAGGTGCACCACTAGGGTAGCGTCCACAGTAAGCCGGAGAAGTTTGAAAATGCAGCTTTATTTCTACGATTTGGCCTTCCGTCCACACTAATCCGTCAGGAAAACGGAGCTTTTCGAAAACGCTCAACTTCAAAGCGGAGGAATTTGAAAACGCCGACTTATCGTTTCCGTGTGGACGGAAGACATTTTGAAAACGGAACTTTTCGAAAACGATGGCATCACAATAATCGTGTTATTTCACTGACCGAGTTTTCCTCAAACACAAATCCAAAATGACCGGTGATTGTTGCGTATTTAAATTTCCGCGGTGTAGTGCGGACGGAAAACATTTGATGCGTTTTCAGAGTGAAGCCTCCGTTTTCAAATTCCTCCGGCGTAGTGTGGACGGAAAACATTTGACGCGTTTTTAGAGTGAAACCTCCGTTTTCAAATTCCTCCGGCGTAGTGTGGACGGAAAACATTTGACGCGTTTTCAGAGTGAAACCTCCGTTTTCAAATTCCTCCGGCGTAGTGTGGACGGAGTCTAAATAATGTTACAAAATCTCATGTGTATTACCAAAGCGTAAGAGAAATTCTCACCTCCATGTTCTGACTGATAATAACCCCATTAGTTGCCTGAATGAAGTCAAGGATCAAAAGACTGGAACTTGGCAGCATCACAGAGAAGAAATGTGCACAGCGACTAACAATGGCACTTATAATATCCTTAAAAACACGAGGGAAACACGTGTGACAATTCGTTAAACTCAGCTCAATGTGCACAGCTAATAGCTTACTAGTGATGACACTAATATCATCCTTAAAAACACAAGGGAAACGTGTGTGACAGTTCGTTAAACTCGGCTCAATATGTGCAGGCAGTAGCTTACTAGCAATGGCACTTATAATATCCTTAAAAACACAAGATGAAGGTTTTTATGTGAGTTTATAAAATAACTGAGATACTACACGCGCGCTCATTGGTCGATGGGGGTGTTTAGATGAGAGTATGAAAACACGGTTGTGGCATTTTAGATTCGCACGTATTTTTGAGAACTATTTATAAAAGCAATAGTGCACTTTTTCCGTGTTTACATAGCCTGATCTAAACACTTTGTGGGTTGGGAAAATTTACAAAAGTTATGCGTCTCGAATTCTCCGAACCTCCCTCGTGTTTAGATGAGGCTATGTAAACACGGAGAAAGTGCCCTATTGCTCAAAATAAAAAAGCTGTTACTGTGCATTCACTTCCTTAATGTAATTACAAGACGTTTTCCAAATGACCGTTTGTCCAAATTATCCAGAGTGAACTTACCTGATCAGTTCCTGTGAGTCCAATGTGCATCAGACGGTAGAAGTGTGTCAAGTACTCCTGTGTGAGTGGTAGATCTTGACGGCAAACTGTCATGGCACACATCAGTTTGTAAGCAAGAAGACGACCACTTTTAAATTCATTATTAATGGACAAGGAAGCAGCCTAAATAAAGGAAAAAAGATCTCCATATTAGCCACATGCATATAAGGGTTATATTACAGCTCAAGGCACATACATGTAGACACTGGCAAATATTGCAAAAAATTGCGTTCAGTTGTAACTACCGAAATCATTCTATTTAGCGCCCTCCTTCCAATAAGCCACCCTCTCGAATAAGCGCCCCCCTTCGAAAGTGTTTTTATTAATAGGGGGCCCCTATTCCAATAAGCGCTCCTATTCTATTGAGCGCACATATTCCAATATTCTTATATATTTTTTTCTTACTCATTCACCGTACATTTGTTACTGTTACAGTTTCTGTTATTGTTTCTTTTTTTTTAACAAATACCGTATTAAAGTTTTGTTTTGACATTCGGTTGTTTCTCAAAAAAGCAGCAAGCGCCCTATCTCGAATAAGCACCCTCCCTTGAGGTGCCTAAAAGTACCTCAAGAAAAAAAATTACAGCTGTGTTACAGGGCTGAGTCAGGTCTGCAGTTACAACATAGTGGCTTTTTACGATACACACCTCAAACACCCACGTGGCCATGTGCTGCAGAGGAGGAAGCAAAACAGGAATGGGTGGAGTTGACTTGTTATCCACTGAGATGCCTTGATTTAATCGGATCTAAAGTGCAATACAATGTATAAATATAAGTCAAAAGAATTACTAGTACCCAGTGACGGTTTCTCTTTTTCAACCGATGAAATACGTACATGTACACACTAAATCTAATTGTCAAAAAAAATGTTGAAACGGGTTGAGGGCCACCTTAAATTTAATGAGAGAAATGTTGCTGTTGATATGTATAGGGAGTTATTTTGACCATTGCTTTCTCCTGTTTTTCCTTCATTTTCTTGAACAATAATAAATAATAACATTGAAAAATTTTATAGCGTAACTTTAACCATAAACGTGAAAATTACCGCCTAAAAACTTAAATGAAAATTTTAAATGAGATTGATAAAATGAAGTTCAATGTAAACATTACCTTTGCCAGCATGTTCCAGATTGACGTAAGACACTCCAGCACTTTAGCATGGATGGCAGGGTCTTTGATCTTATTCACATTGCCCAGAATTCCCAGCACTCTGCGCCACAAGACAACTGCCGCCACAGGGCCCCACCCTTCCCTATAACCTCCGGCCACTACACTAGTGTCTTCTTCATGAGGATCCTCCTCCACGAAGTCATCATCAAGAAGCTCCCCATGGGGCTCCTCTAGGTGCGCCTCAGGGGATGGACTTCTTGACCCTGCTTCCAGGTCGTCAGGAGTTTCTGAAATGGCAACAAACAAGGCTTTTAACGTAAATACGATATTGTAAAGATTTGATCTTTGGACCTGTCCACAACACACCAAAGAAATTTGAAAACGGCGTTTTTACTCTGTTTTCCGTTCACACTACGCTGGAGAAAATTGAAAACACAACAATCACTAGTCATTTTGGATTTGCGTTTGAGGATAACTCGGGCAGGAAAATCACGTGATTATCGTAACATCACCATTTCGATCAAAAAGCTCTGTTTTCAAAATGTCTTCCGTCCACACTGAGCGCAAAGCCGGCGTTTTCAAATTCCTCAAGTTTGAAGAGCGTTTTCAAAAGTCTCCATTTTCGTGATGGATTAGTGTGGACAGTAGGCCTAAACGTACAAACAAAGGTGCATTTTCAAATTACTCTGGCATAGTGTGAACGGGGCTTTAATAACACCCTTGTTCAATATACGTATGTAAGTGGCCTTCCTCTAATTATATGCTCCTAAACAATTCTACATTAAGCAAGCCCCCTTATTTCAACAAAGGTTCCTTTTCTACTTAATGCCCTCCAATAAGCAGCCTACATGTACGGGCGTAGTGTACTGAATTAACTTTACACATGACTTGAAAACGGTTTGTTTTGTTTGTTTAATCCTTTAGGGCAAATTTAAGCAAGTTCATGGTTTGAAGTTTCAACACTTCAGAGATGTCAAGGCAGGAAAACAAAAACAAGTGTCCCAAACATCCATCGCCCTTCAGCTACCAAAATTAATATTTTAATAAGCACCCCATGTCCTGAATTGAGTTTAATAATAAGGACAGAATTAAATCACAAGCTCCAAACATACAAACCTCTTCCAGATGATTCCGGAGAGGACCGGCCTCCCATATCATGATTAAACTCCTCTTTCACTGGCGACAGGGGTTCCACATTGCCTACCTCCCCTTGCTCCAACCTGACCTCATGAGATGGAGTTGAAGTTCTTTTCATAGATCGGTGATTAACTTGACCTAGGTGCAATTCCTCCAGTTTAGACTCAAGACTTGATTCATTAATCTTGTCAAGTAACTTGGGTGATTCAGAACCGGGGTACTTGGAACACGAGCTGACATCAAAGTCAAGACTGCTACCATACCACGATTTCACATTGTCTTGGCTTGACAAATAACTGTCACTACTACTTAAGCGGTTCATCCGTTGTGAAAACAGTCCCACATCAGTTGCATCAACTGGTTTATCAGATTCCTCATTAGCATGCACCTCAGTGTCCTGATCAGCCTTTGATTGCATGTCAAGGCTGTCCAAACTATCTGTGTCACTCGCCAATGAGAAAGTCACCCTCTGTTCTTCATGGCTACTTTCCTTGCTGTCTTTACGCACTGCATCTTTTGAGAGCTGGCCAGCAGTCTCAGATTCTTTGGCTGTTACTGAACCTGCAGAAAGTAGCATCATATCTTAACAAATTTACAAAGATGTTTTGCAAGCAATATGTTAATACTTTTGTCACACATTTTCTAACCCAATTACCTTCTCCAAGCTCAGAGTGTATTGCATAAGAAGACAATTGACTAATGATGCAAAAATCATGTGCAGCAACAATGCACAATGCAATTCAGTGGACATCCACGCTATGAGTGCAAGTACAAAGTAGATCACAAAATCAACTTCCATCAATTGCAACAGACAACAACAATACTCAAGGCAACAAACCTGCAGCGACAGTGGGAGATGATGCAACGCTTCTCAAGGGAGCCTCGTGATCACCTGATGTACTTGTGGAAAAGGAAACACTGCTTGCATTTGATGGCACCTTTGGCTGGTTTTTAGGAGAACTACTAGACAGCAATTGAACACCTTCCTGTCTTGTCAATGCAGATGGCTTTTGTACTTGTTGCAACGCTGGTGTATCAGATTTTTCACTTTCAGCAATTTTATCTTCTGGCAACATAACTTGTTTCGGAACGTTTGGTTTTTCCATCCGACTCCACCGGGAGAAGGATGCCTTGTTAAACTGCGCTCGCTCCTGTTGCACATGAGGTCGTCTTTTACGTTTCTGTTCTGTAAGTCTTTCTAGAGGAAGATCTGCCATGTCTAGTCCATACACAGTTCTTGCCATGACTCTAGTTAATGTTTCCATAGTTACCTGTACAAATGGGAACGCAGAAGGGGTGTTCTTTAGCGACCTTTGTGGGACGTGCTGTAGCCCAACGGATTTGAATTGATGGGTGTGGATTCAAACTTTGCCAGGGCCAAAGAGTTGTGTTCTTTGGTAAGACACTGCCCTCTCAAAATTATAATCTAATAGTTTATAATCCTGAGTGAAGAGAGGCTTAAGCATATTTTGAACTTTATTCTGGGTCAAATTCTGACAACTTGTGACAGATCTTAAGCAAGTAATGCATTATTGATTTCTACTAAACATGGAAAACCAGCAGTTATGAATTATGTCATCTGCATGTTATTATTGAGAAAAAGACCCAGTTCAAACGTCGTGCTTCTGCCCTGCCAAATTTAATTGCAATTAGGTCTGACTGTAGCATAGCAGAAACACAACTCTGATTCACACATCGTGCCAAGTTGTACCAAATTCAGGATTTACTGAAGTCTTGTAACAATTCTCCTCCTAGCTCCCCGTGGGAACTTAATTCAAAAGTTTGATCCAGATGCTGAGCTTCTGTTGCACTACTGTCGAACTTAATTCCTGATTTTAGTTCAACACGGCAGAAGCACAGCATCTGAACTGGGCCTAAAAATAGTGTGTTTTTTTTGTTATCATTGTCATAACCATAAAATTTAATGGTTTAGCAAACACACTGTAACTACGTACACTCCACTCAGAGATGACTTCCCGCCAGTGAGTTGATGATGACATAACTTCTAAACACTTGTCCCACAATGAGATCGGGACATTCACTTTAAGGTTTGCCCGAATCCATGTTACAAAGAGAGTCTAGTGGGTGGAAAAGAATAAACAATCAATTTAAGTCAGTCTACATGTATTTAATAAACAGAGGAGCTACAAAAACGCAATGCAAACAATTACATGACTGTACAGTTTGCACTGAATTAATTAATAAGCTGATTAATAATTCATCAAAGGAAATCTTAGCTCTGACCGGGGTTTAGATATTAGACTTTTAACTTAGTATAGAATTTTATGATTTTATTTCTTACTTTTCTCGTTAATTTAGTTTTGACCAATAACATAATAAATATTATCAAAACTTGAAATTATAGCATTTCACCAAATTTCCAAACATCTCAAAGTTCACCAAAAATACTCCACTGTGCATAGCATTTTCAACTGCCTTCTCCGTGTTTGGAAATATGGTCAAATTCATACAATATATCAAACACGAAAGGCCGTGTTTGACCACATTTCCAAACGCCGAGAAGAGAATTAAAAAATATGACATGCAGCGAAGTATTTTTAATGAACTTCAAGGTGTTTGGAAGTGTTTGATATATCTTCTTAATCAAGAATAAAGCTAAGGAGAAAACGGAGAAATGAAATCGTAAAAATCTACGCTAATTAAGATCAAATATCGAAACACCGCAACGGTCATGATTTCCTTTGTTCTTAACTTGATGAATTATTAATGAGTTTGAGAAGTTTGATATAATTATTACAAGACACATCTGGGCCAACCTGGAGTAAGCTTCCTGCTACTTGTCTAGCTATCAAACCAGCTTTGTTCTGTGACATTTCAGGTACTAACAGATGTCTTGATGCTTCAAGGATGGCTTCTAACATCTGCTCCCTGTTGACAAACAAGAAAAAAAACCAGTCAATGGTAAGAATCAAGAATTCATAACAATATTTTTGTAAATCTAAAATGCAAGTTATTGGTAAGATCTGGAAAATGAGGATCAAAATAGTTCAAGAATGCAGAAGCTTGAATCTGGAAGGTAATTCATTAGTAAGAAACTCAAATCTATGGTCAAGCATTGGTTGAACTGTGCTTGTCATACATGTACATGTACATTGTTAGGCAGGACACACTAAACAGAGATCTCCATGTGCAGTAGGTGTGTAAATAAGTGCTTGAAAGGTGTAAGAATGCTCTACCAAGTGCTTGGTTCCATTGGAACTTCTAACACGACACTGCGGAACAGATGGATGACTCGTTTGCAGACATCAACCTGGGTAGTAGAGAACACAGAAAGCAAAAGACCAGTTAAAAATATTAATCTAACAAAAGTCAAACATTGTATGATTGCAAAATGAACTACACTGACACTGTAGGGTGAAAGTCCCTACACTATACATGTAGTCACATAACATTCCTTAACAACTTAAATTACAAAAACTGCATGCTTAATCAATTACTGGAGATGGAATAACACTGTCAATGTTATGGATATGAAAGTGCATGTAAATATCAAAAACATACAGAAGAAAAATGTGCCCACATGTTTGTATCTGCTCTTTAAAATGCGCAAATGTGAAAAACCATGTCTGTGTTTTGCCTACTCTACAATGTTGTATTTGGCCAACTGAAGCCAAGAACATAGGCTTCTGTGACACTTTGTTTGAACTGCACCACACAATAATATTATTATTATTGTCTTAATGAAAATCATTCATGTATCTAGGCAAACCTGTTTGTCCAAACATGACGTATCGTCTTCCACAAGGAACACAGCAGCTGAATGTAAAATAAAAAACCTCAGATTTGCCTGGAGACCAGCTCTCACATCCTCATGTGGCAGACGGAAAACTTTCTCTCTTTCTTTATCTACAGCGTAAGAATACGACAAAGTTCTGATGGGACTTTGAGGACTGTAGTTGTTTGTGTCTACGACATCCAAGGAGGAAAATGCATCTTGATCAGGTTCTTGCATGAACACAGGTCTCTCAGGATTCTAGCAAACCAATAGTAAAAGCAAACTTATGTCATTAATTAACAGTAGTAAGAATGTAGTTTTGACAGAGACATGGTTTCAGAGCTGTAAGTGTAGTGCTCAGGACTGTCAATAAGGACCGAAACCCCTAACACCTGCTATGGCTGAGTTCAGTATGTTTGATGGACCCTTGATGTGATGATTGAACTTGCCTATAGTTGATAAAATTCACTCAAAAGGTAACAAGCTTGTTACAAGAGTGAAGATCAAGGTTACAGGTGATTCAAAACTTAATGACAGCCCTGGTGCTAAGGTGGAAAAGAACTTATGAAATTCAAGTGTCATAGAGTGTACAGGCATGGTTACATAGACCTATGCATAGAAACCATCAACAATGAGCTGGAATTGTAGTTTTGAGGTGGATCAGAGTAGTTTTTTAAGGTCAAAGTGTTGAACTTCTGCATTCTGCAGGTGTAAATTATATTTATGACAGCATAATCTAACGGGTTGCCCTAGTGTTTGAAAAAAGAAACATAGTTTATCATTGTAGAACAACCACGGACTGCAATATTACTCACCCTCAGCCACTCATGATAGACCAGCAGCACCTGTCTGATAGTGCTTAAATGTTTGGGTGGAAGAAGAAATCCCTGTAGAAAAGTACATCAAAAAAAAAAAAAAAATTAAATTAAATTTCAAATAATCATACAACGTCACCTTAAGGTATCATGGTAGGTAAATTTTTACGAAAAATATGAAAAATCTTTTTTTTGCTGTTCAAATTGGGAAGACTGAGATAAAGATTTTGCAAAAAGAATGGAAAAAAAGCTTTTTTACTTTTTAAGATAGAGAGAAACAATATTTTTGAATCTCAATAAACCCCTTACAGCACGTTGACAACCTCTAATTAAAATTCACCATCAGTTGTCATGTGTAATGTGAATTGCGATGTGATGTTTCATTTGTGCACGCAAACTGATCTCAACCTGGTTGTTTCATCGCAAGTTATAGTTTAGCTTTCGTTCTTGTCAAATTTCTTTATGTCAGGACAAAAACAAAAGAAAACTTCTTGCCCATTTTCGATTTCCAACACTGGCACTCCACCTACCATGATACATTAGAGTAATGACTAAGTTACCAAATTTTTGCCTTACGCATCCACACATTTGTGTGTAGTTTTTCTTTCATACCTGACGAAAAACCTCATGAAGAAGCCGTATGTTTGACCTGGTGGAGTACAAAACCTTTCTGATCACTTCACTAGCATCTTGTAAGTACTCTTTGTTGCGAGCTGGACTAAACCTGTTGTGGTCACTTGCTGGTCCTGGGGAAGGTGGCTCGCTACCTTCTGTTGAAGATATTGACACAACAGATTGATTGACATTGGATGATTCTGAGGTGCTGTCACTTCTCCTGAACCTGACTGTGAAGGCAACAAACCATCTCAGGACAGATTCCCTGGCACTGTTCATCCGTGTGTCCAATTCAGTGTCTCCTGCTTTGGATTTACTGCGCGGAACCTGGGCAACTGCAAATTAATAATTTGACCACAGTGATGAAATCCCAAAATAGACATTAAAAAATGTTTCTACAGGATATATCTCAAAAAGGCCCAAAACCAATGCTTGATCTTTTCAGAGGTACAGTCAAACTTCCAAAGCGCTCATCCTACAAATTATTCAAGATCACCTTTCTACAAAAGCCAATCAATTCTGCCTTAAATTTAGTTAAAAATAAATTTAAATAGTTAACTACAAGGAGCAAGAGGCATTTTGTTGGTGTTTGTTATTATTTTACTTTTCCACTAAAATTCTCAGAATTGTAGTTTCAGTGTGCGCCTGGAATAGATTCTAAAGTAAACCATCTAAGCATGCACTCACCGGGGGTGGACTGATATAGTAATTTTGATGGATTCCAGTCTTGGAAGATGTACGGCAGATAGAACTTTTTGAAGCTTTCAAATAAGAAGTAGAAAGCATATTCCCTCTTTCTCTTATCTGTCCACTCAACAAGGACAAGCTACAGAAAAAAGACACAAAATGAATATTGATCAGAAATAGATTTGAAGCTGCATTGTGTAGTTCCAGAAAATATCCATACCTCTCCCACTGCACATTATTAAAATTATTAAAAATTGTTTAAAAAATTAAAATCGCCCATTGAAAAGTAAAGAAACATTTTTGATTAAGGATGACACTTTTTCTGACTCACTGAATTAATATGTTACATTCAAACACAGGGAGTGTGTAGAGAAAGCTCAAAATGAGAAGAAATTGTCATAAAAAGGCAATCATGCCGACATGAAATTCCTTATTTTGTGGAAAATCACAAAAGATTGAAGATACCAGTCAGTAAGATCAGGGCTGTGCACTAGAAGTGCCCATGTGCTACAGGTAACTAACTTTTGACTTTGGGTGACTGAAAAACTCACTTTTTTGTATTAAGCTGAAGTGCTAGGCAGCCAGGATTTCATGGTTAGGAACCTTTGGGCTCTGCTAAATTTTTCTTAGACCACAGCCTTAAGATATTGTGCAATGTATTCAGCAAGCTATTCAAGTCACGAAAGCAAAATACATTGTTGCTGTACACTTGTACCTGAGTACTCATACAATCCAGGACTCTGTCCAGGAAGAACTTTGTCAATGATTCTGGAACTGGAATTCTTTCATTTGGATTTGCTGGGAAGATTGGTCCAACATCATCTTGTAAGCACCAGTCTAGAAAATAAAATAATCATTACTGGTTACTTGTAGGTTTGCACACAGTTCCTCATAATTGGTTCCTTCACTTTCATTTCCAGAATTACACATTGTGATCCGAGTCTAAATTTATTATACTAACATGTATTTAAGAACTAAGAGGTGATGGCATTTAGCGGTCTGAATAAAAAGGTACAGTATCAATAAATAAAAACATATAAATAATTAATACATAATCTAATTAATTAATTAATTAATTAATTAATTACAGTAACTGGTCTATGTATGGTGGTGATAGACTCTCAGACCCTATACAGCAAACCGATTGTTTCAGGTACTAATAAACATTGTAGTACCTCAAAACCTCAAGCACAGAAAACTAATTATTTGTTTTCCCATTTAAAAAAAAAATAAAAACCAACCTTCACTTTCCCTATCAGAAGACAAGTGCATGTTGCTGGAAGACAAAAATTGATCTCTTGATCCAGTGCCACTGATAGATAAACATATTTCCTCAGCACTAGCTTTAGACAGCTTACTCTTACTCCAGTCAATTTTTTCAACAGGATTTGGAAAACCAGGAATCAAACATGCATAGACAAGTTGGCAGAACTCATCCGCGTTGTCCTGTAACACTTGGAACCATAGCATGAACAGCCGAGCACCCTCACGTCGCAGCTACAGCGGAGAAAACAGACTAAGTATTAATGGTAATTTAATCAAACAAGAACAAAAAGAATTGTAGTTAAATATGCAACTGTTAACTTAAAAACTAGATTTATAAAGATTTAAAGGATTACTACTCCTCACCTTAATTGCATTTCCGTGATGTAGAAGCTTTCGCATTATCCTCCCTGTACAAGAATTCAATGGGGCAAAAATAATTCTTCAGCAACATGACAGATACCGGTCATTCCTCTTCGACAACAATAACAGTATAACAATAATTTTATTACAAGTGTGGAGAGTTATTGTCTGAAGCCTCGGTCCATTTTTAATTTTACTTTCGCTAAAAATGCAGGCTACTCCAAGTTAATGTAGGTGTCTAAATTTAATGCTTGAGTGAGTCTTCAGTCATTCAAGCTTAGACAACAAGACACCGAGATAGTTACTGATAAGGCTAGATAACAGTCTGTCAAGGGGTACAAACAATGAAACATTTCTGTGTAGACTCTCCTCATTTAAAAATTTAGAAGATTTTCAAACCAAAGTGAAACCTGTCTTAGCTATCAACAAAATGGTGTTGTCAATTCCAAGTTTGTAATTTTGTTGCAGCTGATGACAAAGGCTCCAATATAATTTAAACAGCTTTCAGGGCTGTCATTAAGTTTTAAGTCACCTGTACCCTTGCTCTCCACACCTGTAGCAAACTTGTTACTTTGTGGGTGAATTATTTCAACTACAGACAATTTAATTTCACTCATACATACTCAGCCATAACAGGCGTTAAATTGGGTTACAGCCCTTAATTAATGACAGCCTATAGATGCAATTTTTTCTCAAGAATAAATTAAGCCTAAAAAATATAAAATCTCCGACAAATTTATCATAAAAAATGTCATAATTAAATATACACTGTACCTCTGTCATATAACATTTATACATTTATAATCATTTAAAAATCCTAATGTGAGATATAAATTTTTCACAACAGGAAGCTGTTGCAATCATGAGCTCTGCAATAATTAGAGGAATTTGAACAAAATATAATGTAAAAGAACATTTAATAATTTTAAAAAACAATTTTATCCAGAAGGTAGCCATGAAAATTTCACAGTTAATTCTATCTTAATATCCATGTGCAGAGAGACCCGTTACAATTAAAATATCTAATGAATTTTAAAATTGATATTACAAGTAGATGTAGATGTAAAACAACCGAGGGATTACGTACCTAAGCTGTGGAACTGCCATCTCTTGTGGACTAGCTCGGGCAGATATAGCAATATTTTCTGTTCAGTGAAAGATACAACGTAAACAATTTCATTATTTTTCAGACAAAGCAAAACTACTGTCAATTGATCGCTCATCAAGTTCGCATTTAGAATCATCGTTTACATGTAACATAACCTTGGTGGCCGCTCTTAGAGACTGTTAATTAACACTGCGGTCCAAACCGCGTTGGAAAATATCAACAAAGGATTTTCAACACGGTTAAAAAGGGTTTATTTCTTACCTCTAAGATGAAGAGAACCGAATCGAGGTCTTCTCTTTGGGACTTGTGGCCTAGGAAAAATAAACATAGTGGTAAACGGGAAAATATAAGGTTACATAGATGGCATTAAAACATTCGCTGCGATCAGCATTAGGGGTGTAAAACTACATCACTCAGTGTCCTAAAATATATCATCAGTTATATCTTGAAAAAGGCGATCCCAACAACAACAGAACTGAAATTAGCACTCCTGTGCCACACCACAGTATCACTGTGTCCAATATCCGTGCAAATGGCCACTGTCAGGCTGGTGAAGTTTATTTCAAACACTGACCTTTCGTCTTGAGATTTGCTTCAACCATGGAGAACACATCGTGAAATACGTAGAAAATCTCCGAATAATGGCTTTGGAAAAATATCCTGGAGTCGGACGAGTCAAAGTAATCTGAGGGAGAAATGCAAAGGCTAATCAGCTAAATAGCTCGCTGCATGCAGATCGCAAGCTGTCTTCATTTTCAAAACAGGTTTGCACTGCAGTGCAAGGTTGCACGTACCTAACAGAGTTCGCAGTGCCCGCAGCCTACTATGGCTTTCCTTTTTGGGATCTATGAATCTGTGCGTAGTTTTCTTGATGTCCGGATGGGCTCTCCTGTTATGGAACATATTTGTGTCCCACACATCGAGATGAAATTGGAGAAACTATCGCCAATAATCTCTCGAAGTTCATTCATGACGCGGCAGCCATGTTCATTCCACTTCCAGATGGTTGCAAGTCTGCGCATGTGTGAAATTGTCAAAATATTTACCAACGGGGAAAGGGCGGGGTACAGGTTGGGGAATAAAAAATAAATGGGAAGGAAAATACAAATTAATGATCGATAACTTACCCACAGAATATTAAGTAATTCTGAGATGAAATTAAACTAAATGTTAAACGATTTTGATAAATTTCAAATGATATGATTCGGCGAAAAACTTCAAAAACTTACTCCCATGGGACTGATTCAAATCTCCCGCCATCTGTGCGCGCGCACATTCTCAGCCATTTCCACGAGGTTGGTTGTGTTGCAATTCTTTCGCGGAAATTTTAGCTTTTTTCGCTTGTTTATAGCACTGTTTAGCAAGAAAATCATTTCAGGACTTTAGGATGCCTGCAAGAAAACGTCAGCCAACCAAAAGGAAAGCAGAAGCGCCGGCGAAAGAAGTAGATGACAAGAAAAAGGAAAAGCGAGGTAAAGTTACTGAACCGGCGAATCTTGTCTCGTCCATGTATAGCGGTATTTCAACACTCTTCAGTCCTCTGTATTTAATTCCTCATCGTTAGCTATCCTCAGAATATCCTGATGCTCTCCTGGAGCATTTTTTTAAAATTGCATTGTATAAAGGTCTACAAACTCCATCAGAAGCTTCATGAGCTTAAATGTGAGCTCAGTTTTTGAGCTTACACCGGTCCATGAGACTTGCGAAATGTGATGCTCAATATAAGAAAAACTTTCCTCTAGATGGTCCAACCGGATAAGCAAATCATCCTCACAGCTTCTCAATTTGACTGGTGCCTAGCTCTTAATGAAAGCCCTGAGCTAGCTAGAGTGCAACAAAAATTGCAGCAGAAATCACTAAGAGGCCATTTTGGGAAAAAAACGGGGATTGTGAGCAAGAGTTGATGGAGTGGTGGGGGGGGGATCTGCTGTCAGACGAGTGAAGGATAGGGCTGCAAAATCAGACTTTCTTTGAGTTGCTCAGCCTGCTGTTTATATTCCTCAATCTGGCTTTTAATGCAGTGAACATTTTTTTCTTTTTTACAGAGGCACTTGCTACTTCTGACCTCAGAGAAACTGGTCATGTTCTTACACTTGGCCAGGGAGATGTTGGTCAGTTGGGTCTAGGGGAAGATATTTTAGAACGAAAGAAACCAGCGATTGTGAAAGGGCTTGATGACCTGGAGATTGTTCAAGTGGAATGTGGAGGAATGCACACTGTGGCCCTCACTAACAAAGGAAAGGTAATCACAGCAAAATTAGTTATTCAAACACATGAGTTTCATTACTTTTGCTTTACAGGTAAAGTTCACGGTGATAAACCCTTGACAACTAGTATTATCTGAAAGTGAAAAATCATTTCAGTAACACATCAAAGAAATGTCCTATTGCTAATGTCACAATAGAAGTTGTACATTATCCACAAGTCTTGATTGGACAAAATGCAGATGCTAACAAATCTCAGCTCTGCAGGGAGAAGGAACTTAACCAGAATTTTCTTTCTGTTAATCTTAGGTTGCATCATTAATGAATGAAAGTGTTAGGCATATTTTGAGCTGTGCAGTTCTGTAGCTTAAAAAACAGACAATAAGTCATATAATGGCAAAGCAGCTTTTAATAACCTACATTTGCCAGTTGCTGTACAGCTTACAAGACCCATCTGAAGACAGGGAAGTAATTTTTCCAGAGATGAGAAAAGAGGGAACAAAAAAACAAGACTAGATACAGGTATTATTTGTAGTTTAGATAACAGTCATTGCTTCCTTACGCAGGTTTACACTTGGGGGTGTAATGACGAAGGTGCTCTCGGTCGAGTGACCTCAAGCAGTGGTGGGGAGGAGTTTACAGCTGGACCAGTACAAGAGATGGAAACTGTTAATGTGATCATGGTATCAGCAGGAGACAGTCACACAATGGCGTTATCTGACAATGGAACTGTGTATGGCTGGGGAACATACAGGGTAATTTATAGTCCAAAATAGATCTGCAGTGCATACTCAGTGTGCTCCCTTCCTGCATGAAAGACTAGTAGCTGTAATGGTTGTACTACTGACTCAATTCGGTATTGAGTCTTAACAGCTTGGTGTTAAGTGTAATTCAGACAACTCCAGAAGAATGCCAACCTATGCGCACCTGTATGCATTGTAGGTCTGGTCTGAGCAAACCTTTTTTGAGAAAAACTAAGCCAGGCTGATACATATGTATTGCTTCATCATAAGCCTGATGAGGAACATGCAAGTTGCAAAACTAATTGAACTGTTTAGTGTAAAGCTTGTACATTTTACACTGGACATGTTTTGTTGCTATGATCATTGCAAAATGCAGACTAATACCAGGGCTTGAGAAAAAAAAAATGAAAGTTCAGCTTGCCCTTTGAACAGGTAGCTCTCAAAGTTGGCCAGCAACAAACCTGAGCCCATGCACATTGGGCAAATGCCCAGTGAGAAATTCTACCCGTCCCAGATGACCAGGCAGCACTTTTTTCAATACTTTTCATAAGAATTGCAGTAAAGCGCTGAAGTCGACAAGATTTCACTTTGAGTCTGGATTTGATACTTGATAAACTGACCTCTATTTCCTCAAAGCTTCCTTTATTTAATGGCTGAATTCTCTGCAGGAGCCTCAATGAAGACAGGTTTTTGCATTGTAATGGATCTTCTTTTACCCTCTTACAGGATGCCAGTGGACAGGTGGGCCTTCAAGCAGATGGCATCAAGCACAAGCCTACTGTTATTCTAACCCTTCAAAATGACCCCATAATCAAAATAGCTTCAGGAAATGATCATACAGCTGCACTAACAAAGAACGGCAACATATTCACTTGGGGGTGTGCAGAGCAAGGTCAGTTAGGAAGAATAATGGGATGTTTTACCAGTCGAGGAGGCCGCAGGGGTCTACAGTACATCTTAAACCCAAAACAGGTGCGAGACAAGAAGAAAGGACTTAAATTTAAAGACATTTTCTGTGGCAGCTATTCGACATTTGCTGTTGCTCAAGATGGACCAGTTTATGCTTGGGGCTTAAACAACTACGGTCAACTAGGAACTGGAGATTTGGAAACTTTATACGCTCCTGTGAAAGTTGAATCCCTGACATCTTTAAACGTGGACAGTGATAAGTGTGTCAGCATAGCTAGTGGCCAACACCACACAATCATACTAGATTCATCTGGCAAAGTGTACGCAATGGGAAGAGCAGAGTATGGAAGGCTTGGTTTAGGTGATGATGCAAAAGAGACGTCGACCCCAGTTCAGGTTATGGCATTGGACGGTAACCCCATTCGCAAGGTCGCTTGTGGTGAAGCTGTCAGCTTGGCAGTCACAAATAAGGGTGACTTGTACTCATGGGGTTTTGGAAGTTGTCTGCAGCTGGGTACAGGGGAAGACGAGGATGAATTCTTACCCACTAAAGTTGAAGGGAAGAACTTGCAGTCTGACCTCCATGAAGTGTTAGGGGTGTCTTCTGGAGGACAACATACAGCTATGCTAGTGAAAGACAAGAAACAATGAGAAATAAATAATGCATAGTATGCATACAGTTATCTGTTACCAGGGGCAGACCCAGATGAGATACTGTAAGCTAAGTGAGCAAGGGGGGAGGTTGGTAGTTAACTTAAAGATAGTGGGTCGAGAGGGAGGGGGAGTAGCAAAGGGAGGACAGTCAGGGGGGAGCAGCTCCTCACCATTCTGCTGCAGGATACAGAAATGTCACACAGTATCATTTTTGTTGTTGTTTAACATCTTTTAATATTGCTTTCTCTTTTTCCTTTTTAATGACATTAAGTTATTCAGCTACATGTATTAAAGAAATTGTCTTATTTCTGTTCAAGACAGAGTAACAAAAATTTCAATCTGTAGTTTACAAAACATTCTGTTATAATTTTGTCACTCGATTAATGTTTAGCAATATTTTTTAAATTATGCTACCCAAATGTTTAATTATTAATTCCAAGCATGCATAAATTAATCTTCAAGTGCATGTAATTAACCATTAAACCTTACATGAATAAGTGGAAATTCAAATAGGCTTGCTGTATCTGAAATATGTTTGTATAATGTGCCAACAAAGGATCAATTGTTGGCAAATATGAATAGCAAAACTTGCTTTCTAAATTTGGAGTTCTTTTTTTTTTTTTTTTTTCGAAATAAGGAGCAAGGCCAAACTGTGTTAAATACAAACTGGCCATTTGAATTAAATCAACTTCAATGTTCTCTTCAAACTAGAACAAACAAGAACATTGTACAGTTAGACAGATACCATATAGATCTAAAGAATGATTTTACCCAACCCGTGAAATACAGTAGTATACAATTAGATTCTATTAGACATAACTCTCAATGTTTTCTTTCAATAGTTTTGGTTATTTCTGACTTATTTTTAGATGTTTCATGAGTTAAGTAAAGTCATTCTAGATACTTATAAGAGGCTGCCAATTTGTTTGAAAGACACTCTGAAATCCTCTTTGTTACAATGTACATGTAGACTTGTAGGTGTTGCTGAGATTTCAAAAATTTACAAGGTTTTGTTTCTACAGTAACAGCTTGTCTGTGAAATAGCTTCGCCTTACACCCATATTACTGTGACACTTGGAAAACCGTGAACACCAGAAATTTTTATGGAATGTTATCGTGTATCGAGGAAAAGGCTAACTAGGCGGGAGAAAACTAAACCACAAAAAGCAACAGTAATTAAATTTGGTTTGTGGTTTTGAGGTTTGCTCGCATGTCCTGAACTTTGTTGTGATTGGTCATTGCACAAATTATTGACCTGTCAGAATCAAATTAAAGTGTTCATGGTACTTTTGACTTGCACCAATACCAACTTTTTCTACACCATAAATTTTTGTTGTCTCCACTAAAACTCTCTCTCTTAACTTCAGTTCTATAATGTAAGTAATAAGGTACTAAACATTTCTGCTCATACAGTAGCAACAATTTTAATTTATTTTATATTTTGATACATGAACTTGACTATCAATGTCAGATTGTTGTGATATATTTTTGCTTTGATGATAAAATTAATCATGAATGAGTTACTCCTTGGAGTTCAAATGTGGCTGCCAGTGATATCAATAAACTCGTTTTTACAAAATAGAAAAAGACCTGTTCCATGACTGTTGACAAATGCCACCCAGGAAATCAGTTAATCAGCCGGTGAAAATATTATAACAAATTATATGTTGTCAAAACTGTTTCTTAGTGGCGAAGGGGCATCTACATGTATGAAACAATGAAGTTCAAAAGGATGGGTTTGGCAGTTTTTAGGAATGGAGGAGTAAAATAAATCAAAATTCTAAATTAATGCTGAAGCATAGGGGTAAAAAAACAAAAGAAATAATTAATTCCAGTTCCTCTTATTCCTCAATAATGCAAAGCAGTTCATATTTGAATCTTCAGGCAGGGAGCTTTCATGCCCCATTTGGTCCAAATTTCAGGCCACTTCCTCATAGAAGTTCTATGTGGCACCATGAGAGGCTCCTGGGATGACCCCTTTTGAAAAGCCCATTCCATAAGACCCTCTTTTTGAGGCCTTTGTTGCGACATCAACTATAAATACTCAGGACTTTCTTCATGTTGACCAAGCTGAGAATCATGTAGATCCACAGTGTAATTCAACCAAAGCCGTCAGTGTTATCTTGATAGCCATGAACACCAGCAGCATCTACGTAGAATACACAAGAGGAACTTGGAAGATGAGGTGCAAACACGACTCTTAGATGTCTCTTGATTATGAGGCCATTGTCCTGAAGAATTAAATGGTCAGCAACAAATTAGAAAGGGGTAAATGTGTTGGATAAATCTAACAAGTGACATGATGTGAAAACTGCAATGGTGCTTTTAAAAAATACATCAAAACAGGGCTTGAAACATAGCCATTATTAGCTTCCAAATGAAACTGAAAACCAGCTGGAAGGAATATAGTTTGTCAGAAATATTCAGACTAATGACAGCTGTCCCTGCACTACACTCCTCTCTCCACTGATCTCTCATGCACACCAAGATCTTTTCCTCATAAATTTCATGATATATTGACTCAAAGTGCAATGCTGACGACAAGAAGCTGTTTTGCCAAATGATGTCATTATTGTCATTAAGGGAGCACTTATTTTAGACAAAAAAACCAAAACCAATCACAAATCTCAATGACATGCATGAACAGCCCTGTCAAAATAAGCTGGTACGGTGGAACCCTGTCACCATGTTAATACGGTCACCTCATTATCACGTCCACTTTCCCAGAGACCAACGGCCAGATTCTGAAATCCCAACCTGTGTAATCCTTTATTACACATTACACAATTTATACAGCCACTCAAACCAGTTATGTTACTCTTTCCATTGTTAATATTGTATGTACTTCAATTGAAGTTTCAACGTTTTTAAAATTATATCTGCCTACTGGCTGCTTATTAAAGAACAGTTGTTAGTGGTAAATCTGTTAAGACCATTCAATTTAGACCAGTCAAGAGGTCTGTTTGACTCTACCTCGTTACTAACACAGCCACCCTGTTAATACGGCCAAATTTTCATGGCCTCTTAGTGACCGCATTAGTGGGGTTCCACTGAAGCCACCTTTTTTTGCCTGCTTACAATCAATAATTTGCTGCCTACTTTGTACTGGAGTTCTTTGATCCTGACTAACAGCGAATTAATCTCTAGCCTTGACTGAATTACTTCTGAAATCCTGCCTGCTTCTACAAAACACACACATACCTGCAGCAGTTGTTCTGTGCGGGATAACATCAGACGCACGGTCACCATACTGGACCAAGCCATTCCAAGAGCAGGAATTACTGCCTTATTTCCACTCATCCATCTGACAAGAAGAAAAATGAGAACGTTCATGATTAGTGGGTAATTTTACAACTTTTTCAAATTGTTTTCTTGACAGAGTGGACCAATGATAAATGATTGTATTTTTATGCATTAATTATCTGAAATAGGATAATCATTTAAAAAAAAATAAGTGCATAGACTTCAAAGATTCCAGATGACATTTTCAATGCCTTCATTACACCGTTTGCTTTCAGAATTCTATCAAATATTTATTTGGCTTATATTGTCAACTTAGAATAGATGAAAACAAACCTGTTCTTCTCAGTTTGAATAACATCAGAGACCTTGAAAGTAGAAAATCAAAATTATTAATGTATGAATGATAAATGAAAAAAGACAAGGATACAATAGCTAACTTGCAGAGTTGTGCATATAAATTGTGTGTGCAATCAAGTACTTTTAAAAAACAAAGGAACATAAAAAATGTCATTAATTGCAAGTTTAATATCAAATTCTGACAGTCAAATCAATCAATCAATCAATCAATCCTTTATTTGTTAGAGCAGATTTATAATTACCAGATTGAATGAACATTATTGAATCGGCAGCCAAAAGGCTGATGTTGACCTGCTATAATAGTAAAATAACTAAGATAAAAATAAAACAATAATTAGAATTAAAATACCTTATTAACTTAATAATAAATAAAATCATCTTTCTTGTTTGAAATCAAAATAGCTTCTTTATTAAAACAAAATTGGAGGATGTCTTTAGAACATTTTCTTAAAATTGATTTAAAGCCTTCTTTACTAATACAGTTACTGTAAAACAATTCCCAGGTTTTCTCTGAAGATCACTTCTGGTCAGGTTCATTTTAAACGACATTCGGATCACCAAAGATGGTCCACTTCTGGTTACCACACTATTAAAACAATTTGGCTAATTAGATTTAATTGTCAACTGTTCGGGTGGTAATAACATGTTAAAATCATTTGCCAAAAACCCAGGAATCAACATTTGTAGCTGGATAAACAAAGGGTCAGACACAAACCTGATTCACACATACAACTGGGATAGAATACAGATTGCTAAGTTTGTGAAGTTGTGCCCCAAATGACCTGAGAATCTTTGCTCGCTTGGATGTTTCTCCAAGTGAATACTCCACACGAAAGAGGGCGGCAATAGAGTCAATGATCACAAGCTTAATGGCTCCTCTATTCAGCAGCACAGGCAAGCGATGCATTATGATGTTCCGTAAGTCATCCTGTAATGTTATTGAGAAATATATTGATTATTTTATCTTAGCCTGATTTTCAGTTGTGAGTCCTCTGATTCCTAATTTGTTTTACAGACTTAAGTGACTAGAAGAGAAGGCCCAAAAGATTGCTGCCTGGTCATAGCCTACGAACAGCCTCTTCCCATGAAAGAAAGTAGAGGAGCCCAGTAGCATTCATTGCGAACCTACTATTTGAAGCACTGACACAGTTTCAATCAGATTGAGATTTCTTTCTGCCAAAGTGAGAGTTACACTGTATGCAGGAACTGATTATCAAGAAAAGTCTTCTATATTTTATGCCCTTGGGTATAAAGAATCAAATGCGGGTAGCACTGAAAGTAATGCAGAGATTGCCCCTTGGTAACCACAGGAGATTTGCTAGGTTAGGTAACGGTGTAGCTCATTTTTCCTTACTAATTTCTCTTACCACATCAGCTGCATGTTCAATGAAAATATTGTCAGTGGGACTGGCTTCCCCTTTGGCAAAACTCTGTGTCAGTTGATGAAGTCTTTTGCTGGGAAAAACATCCTCAGTTGAAATGTAAACTGCACCTGTTTAAAAAGAATATTAAGTAGTCACTGATGTTAGCATCAACATCTGATTCTCTTAAAAATACATGTATGTATTGTGTACACTGGATTGTCAAACAGAAAGTCAGAGATTATGATATCAGCAAGGGAACTGTAACCTGGAGAAAATATATAGCTGGTAGCATAAAGTTTTAAGTTCATGATTTTGAAATTGGAGAAAGGGCAAACAGAATGATTAGATCACGTACCCCCTCCAAGGCCACCATGCTCAAGTGGTAACTGAACTGAAAGACACAGCTGTAAACAAATTTGTGTTTTGCCAGAGGAACTCTCTCCTGTAATCTCTGTGATGCCTTCTCTCAGGATGCCCCCACGTAGGAAGCCATCCAATATTTGGCACCCTAAAGACAATCTATGTCCCTTGTTTGAACTGTGATAGTGAGTATCATTGTTACATAATGACAGGGCTGTTCTCATGGTTGGACACGGAAGAGAATATGCCACAGCTTTTATAAGAATGGAGACATCAAACGATGAAAGCTTTGTGGTCCTCTCCAGATCTGATGCTGACATGCAAAGAATTGCGGTTTGGCTTGCCAACTTTGCTATAATTAGATTAAAACCAATAACTGT
Source organism: Orbicella franksi (assembly GCF_964199315.1). Taxonomy (NCBI): domain Eukaryota; kingdom Metazoa; phylum Cnidaria; class Anthozoa; order Scleractinia; family Merulinidae; genus Orbicella; species Orbicella franksi. The sequence goes on along the minus strand of NC_138148.1, from coordinate 31,400,623 downwards.
AAATTGTATACATTAAATACTAAGCTGTAAATGTAATACCGTGACTATTCTCTAAACAGACAACTATACAAGCCAGGCAACTATACAAGATACACATATTTTAAATGGACACCAAGATTAGAATTGGTTCCTGCCATTCTTCTGTTACGGGGAGCAGGGATGGCACCGTGGTGAGAGCGCTTGACCCCACCTATGTGGCCCGGGTTTGATTCCAGCCTGGTGTCATAGGTGGGTTGAGTTTGTAGTTGGTTCTTGCCTTGTTCCAAGGTTTTTCTCCAGGTTCTACGGTTTCCCTTCCTCTACAGAAACCAACATCTCCAAATTCCAATTCAACCAGGACAGAGGACCCACATAAAAACCAGATAAGGCTGATGTGGTTCCTCTCTAAATATTGTAATTTACTGTACTGCAACCCAATAATCTTTGAGATGTACACCTTGCATTAAAAATTTATGGATGCTAGATCACTAGTCAGCTATAGTGGACATTAAGACTTTGAAACTCCCGTACTGTCAACTGACACTAGCTAGAGATGTCTTTTTATGGTTCCAAGCATCTAGATATGTCTCATTTTGTCATGTAATGAAGGACCAGAACTGCACTACCCTACTGACTGTCCGTTGGAGCAAGACCAACCCTTCCATCACGAGTGACAGTACGTAGTCAGTTGCAGGCCAGGTTTGAGTTGAGGCAATGTCTTTGAGAAAGTCGCCTGTACTGTCAAGAGTTTGGTAGCTGCGATGATCATATAAATATGTTCACCTCAGAACAAGGATGGTAAAGATTAGGCCAGGTATACGCATAGAGCGTATGAGTTCAAGCGAATTCGAAACTAAGGGGAGCTAGTTAGCTGAGCTTGACAATTCATCTCAGTTGGCGCCTCGATCTTGGCGGGATCCCGGGGAACTTTCAGATCTTACCTTTCTTTAGCGCTGTTATTATTCGAGGATGAACATCCAACCTTTCCACACTGTTCATTGTATATCTTTTTTCTTTACGTTGAATTAAAACCTCTTTTGTTTATCTACCAGAACATTGACAATGTCAAAGGAGTTTTGTCATTCGTAATAAGCGCCATGCCGCCATTGCGAACCGCGCTGCAAGGGCTTGTGGGCTTGCTCTAGAATCCAGTTCTCTCTATCGCTTCGCGCACGGCAAATCGCGCAGAAATGTTCAGCAGAGTCAGGATAATGACCGTGTAGAGTACAGACTGCATCAGAGTCGCCTCTTTGAGTGTTTTGTTGCTCTTTTTTGTCATTGTTAATTTTGACGTTGTTGCTGTTGTTCAATATCTTGGAAGGAGGAAGAGTGGAAATTCCGCTAACGTATTTACCCATGTTTGGCCGAATCGCTGACCGCAGATGAGGGCTCCAACAGTTTATACCACCGCGTGTCATGCAATTGGGACTAGAAGCTACCAAACAAATCCCTTACAACAGACAGATTTCAAGCATTTTAAGATAGCCGGTATTTACCTCCGACCTTTTTCCTGCCTTGATGATAGGTGTCCCTTCCGGTGTTTGGTTTTAATAGCTTGTCTCAGTCCTCCAGCATCCTGGGGGGGTACTCCTAGGGGCGTTTTCTATATGTTGACAGCAGTTGAGTGCAAGCGTAAGATCAGAGAAGAGGCCATACAGCGGTATTGAGCCGAAAAAAAAAACTATGACAGAAGGTAATGCGATGTTTTAGAATTGGTACCTCTTAGGAGTGAAAAAAATTCAAGCCATGGCCACAAAACAGGATCTTGGTACCTCTTAGGGATTCTTTTCAAAATTTACGACGAGCATCGCCGTCCTTTTCATATAGCTGTAATCTTACTAGTTTTGTTTGCTTGTTTGTTTGTTTATTTTTTTTGTGGGGGGGGGGGTTTGCTCTCTGTATTAATATTGGCCTGGAATCAAAATATGTAAATTCAACAATAAACCTCAGCTATAATTAAGGGATAAACATCGCCTGAAGTTGGGCAGCCATGCAAAACATCTAGAGAGTTTTGTGGCCTGTCCATTGTATTTTGGTCCTTCGTTTGTTGTCGGCACTTAAAATAATTAACCACCTGGAGTGAAGGACTTTTATTTCTTCTTGAGCACGGTTGTTTGTTTTAAAATACTCTAGTCTGTTAATATTTTTTTTGATTAACTCGTGTCCTTCTGATGTGGTAAAAGAAGAAACGACAGTAACGCAAGATTGTCTTTTGGTACACGACAGCGATCCGCCTCTCATCGTAAAGGTGCGCTTGTTCAACTGGTGCTTCAGCACATGCACATAGATTCACGCACTAATTAAGGGACCGTTCATTTTTTATGAGGGAGGGGGGGCTGGTGGGATTTGGGAAGCACCATTTAAAAATCGCATGACCCCCCCTCAGCTTACCAATTTTTTCGCATGGCCCCCCCTTATAGCGGTCATTTTTTGGGATGACCCCCCCCCACAAAAAAAAATTGAACAAACAATATTTAGATTTCAACTTTTATAATATTTCTCTATTATCCCCCTACTTCACGTTATTGTGCTCACTATGAAGACAATATTGACAATCCCTCTACTACAGAGAGCTGTTGTTTAAAAAACAAATCAAAAGAAAGAGAAGTCAATTTCGGATCTCCTAGTTATGGCTCGCCCTGAGCGTGTGGCATTTGGCCTCTCATTGGCATCTTTCTCATCCGAATTGATGAATGTAAGAATGACATCACTTGAGTCATCTTCTCCCCCAGAGTCAATGGCATCACTGTCATACTCATCATTGTCACTTTCATCCGTTTCACTGCTGTCAGCACTTGCCCTGTTGTCATTTTGGGTCAATGTCCTTGCATTTCTCAGTGTTGGCTGGCCAGCTCTGAGAGGACTCTTCTGCTGCAAACATGAATGTCTTACAATTGCCTTTACTTTCTCACTCTTGCTGCTTTTCAAATGCTGCTTCAGCCCGTGGTGGTTCAAGTACTTGTTTAGTTCTGGAACACGTAGCTTTTTAAGCTTGGTTAGATCTTCGCACAACTCAGTCCAAGGATAATCCTCATATGATTTATCTTTTGCGTCCCTACTTAACTTTGCCTTTTCTTCTGCTCTCTTTTTCCTTTTAAATTCCAGCACTTCAAGATGCTGAAGATAATCCACCACAAACTTTGATTTGACAATAAACTTATCTGCAAATAGAGCAACGCTCTCTGGGTCAGATAAAACCAGCCTGCCACTTCCATGCTCTTTCTTTGCTTGGACCCTCGGCTGCCAGTCATCTGGATCACACCCTTCTTTTGGGGTCTTCTGGTAGGAGAGGTAGGGGTATTCCGGTAGGCAGGAATGGTCAGGAACTGGTTTAGGGTATCTTTCTATGGGTGGTCCAGTCCATTTACAACAAAAAGAACAACTTTCTCCTACCTTTTCTTGACAGGACAACTTTAGAAACTCCCTGTTGTTCTCCCCCTCCTCATAGTGCTCATTCATAAACTTCTCAATCTTACGGAAGTAACAGTGGCCTGGAACAGAGTCTTTCCTTGCTCCTGCATTGTGATACTGAACCAAGTACGAAGTGTTGTGAAAAAACTGGAAATCTGTTGATGTGTTGTGTGAAACACATTCTTACATTTAATTTACAGATGTCTTTATTTGGAAGGTTTTTACGTCTACTCTAGTGATAGGCATGTATGAATGTTGCCCTGCGCAGGTAAAACAGAAAGCTGTTGAAGTACAAGAAGATGAGCCGGTAAGTGTTAATTTCTTGTCAGTGTTCCAATTTTTATCTGGACATTAAAAACGCATGTATGCTTCACTTTTATAATGAGAAACGTCTGTATTTTCCTATTGTAAAGATAGCACCTAAAACTGTTTGAACATTTTTAAAATAGTATGTGTCTTTTAATATATCGTTTGACTTAGGTCTACATTTCACTACACGAATACAACATTAAATGGTTACACGAACCATGATCATTCGATAATATCAGTTCAATATAATAAATAAAAAAATCGTCTTTCCTTTTCTGGTAGGTCACTAGTTCCTCCTCTGCTGATGATACAACCATACCTCAGGGTCTCCGGAAAACAAGCCTTGGCTATATTGTTAATCCAATCAGGAAAAGAACGCATTACTACATGAGCATCATGAAAGAGGCTCATTCTAAAATGCGCAATAATGGCGAAAGCGACGAGTCATTTAAGAAAAGGTTTACAGCTGAACGATCCAGGCAGTTTGACATCTTACAAGCAAAAGAAGCAATCTTTCTAAGTGCGGATGGCTGTTCAGAAAGGGCGAGTGAGTTTTCCATGCCAAGGTACTGGTTGAAGCCCAGTGATGGAAGAAAACTGAACTTCTCCATCAAAGAGCACAGAGCAATGGTGGAAAAGTTGAATGCCATATTGAAAGATGTAAAGGAACACGATTCCACACTCTTTCAGTCCAATGGGCTTGCTTTAAAGCAGGGCGAAGAATTTGCCCACAGTTTTAATGTAAAACAGATCAAATGTATAGAAGCTAAGTTGACGAAGGTCACCCAGGACACGGAAGCACTAGAAAATAAGAAGAACAATTATAACAGCATATTCAAGGGCATACTCAAACAGCAAATCAACAAAAGGAGAACGAAAAAAGAAAACCGCAGAAAGTCAAATGAAAGAAAGAGGAAGCGGACTGAAAACAACGTCCAACGAGTTTATGGAATCTGTTTTGGAAACCCGCTAGGAAATAATCTTCCACAATGCCTTGTGTACCCTCCAAGAACGGCCGTCCCGGAAGAGTGTATTAAAGTTGAGGATGTTGCCACGTCGTTATTTAGAAGAGATGGGCCATACATCGCACAGCTCTTGGAAGGGAATTATTTTACCAATGCTGCAAGAAGCAGAATCACCACCAATCTTGAGCAGGAAGTCAGAGATTATGTTTACACCTTCATGTACCCTGAAGAGTACACTCTGACGGAAAGCATTGCTGCTTCTTGTAGCATTGGTGAAAGAGACTCCCATAGCAGCACAAGCGGCGACGAAGAACTCGACGACAGCGAAGATGAAGATGAGTGCCAGTGAAAGTTGCATTCGAAAACAACAGTGTTAAATACTTCTTTTCAGTAGCTACAAATGCTTTTTGTCGCCAAACGTTTTTTTAAAGCAGTAGGAAAGTTTGTAATAAATTTGTATCCTGCCTTCTATGTTTATTCTGTAGCAACTTTTTTGATATTCAAACATTATTCCATTTTAAAGTTTTACTAAAATATTTCACGTGACCCCCCCTTTTTCCCTTATTTTTTTGGGATGGCCCCCCCTCGAAAGCCATTTTTTTTCGCATGGCCCCCCCCCCCAAATCCCACCAGCCCCCCCTACCTTATAAAAAATGAACGGTCCCTAATAAGCAATTATTGGCCCTCGCAAAACTATTAATTAGTGCCAAACTTTCTGCGATTTCACAGAATCTCTCTCTAATTTGGCCAGCTTGTTTCAAGGCACAATCCGATGGCATGCAATATCCAGCTTGGAGATAGTCTGTCCACTGTTTTGTCTCGAGCTCGTCGAGATCGCAAGCTTAGCAAATATATTAAGGCGCGTGCCTGGATATCAACGAGCCAAAACGCAAGGGGAGTGGGGGGGGGGGGGGCATGATACCTCATTTTCTCTTGATGAAAATCGACAGTGGTGTATGAGTATAACTTAAGTCGTCTACAATCGTTTTTGTTTGTGCGTAACTTGCTGCTTTATTTTTTTTTTCCCTCCAGCCCCACGGGGGCAAGGCAGCTTCGTGGGGTGTTCGTTCGTCACTTGGCCACCCATGCTCGTTCTTGCACCGAAAACCGCCAAATGACCTCAGGCAAACATATTGGCTTAGCAAGCGGTACGAGTCATATATTGCTAAAAGCTACCTTGAACCCATCTCTTGACCCACAGTAAGAGGGGAAAGTTGGCGTGGCGTGATTTGAGACGGACGCTCTCGGGCCGATTCGACGAGATTATTAGAAGCATTAAAAGAATCTGCCAGAAAGCCGACAAAATACGAAGGGCGATTTGTCACAAAACCACCGACACAATTCCTGAAAATAGCTTCATTGATTTTGTAATCAATGGGGTCTTATTTCGATAGACCGTTTGTAAGGAATCTCTAGTAGACCTTAGACTTTCTTCGCTAGGAGTGTAAATATTTGAACCGCTGATTATAGAACCATGTCTGGCGTCCAAACGAGCTTATCGAGGAAAATCGCTGGGCGTGATGACCACGACGGCTATAAATTAAGCAGGTCTAGAACACAGTCAGACAGGCATACTTTACTTCCAATTTCTGAGGATTCGATTTCAACAAAATCGGCATAAAAAGGGATTTTAAAATAATGAGACCAGTAGAGCATCAAGATCTGATCAGAAATGTGGAGTGTTTTTTTTCCGCTATAAAGCAGCGAAGCCGGTTGAAAAATCGCTTGACTGGGACAGAAATGCGAGTTTTAGACTAATCTCGGGATCTCTACAATTGAGGAGAGATGAATTCTAATCTTGCATCTTTATAAAGTGGGAACGAAAGAAATATGACAAGTGGCAGACGAAACGATATGGCGACGGGATACCGAAAGCTGAAAAACGTGAAAATGTTGCGTGGCTAGTAATGATATAGCCAGCGGCTGTGGTTTTTAAATTGCAATTAATCTTAATCATATCTATTTCGCTGCAAAAACAATATTTCAAAATTCCTTGCATCACTGAAACAGAAATAGACGCTGACGGATTTCCTTGACGCTGTGAAGTGCTTTTAATTATCGGGGTTCTTCCCGGCACGAACAAAACATTCTTGGTATAAACGTTACTGAATAATGATCGACGGAAACGATTAAGGATTAACAAAGGCCACGGAAGCTGTAAAAAGATTAGCTTATATTATCGTTTTGAACGATTCGCATACGTTCCATTTTTTCGGCTGAGTGCTTACCATGGTAACCGATCTTATATCAAGCAGGAGTTCTGTTTTACCTTGACCCTCGTCCCATATTAGTCAGGTTAGCAGCAGGTTTGTCACGCTTCAGTTCAGTGTCACGCAAGCTTTAACAGCGTGTGTCCGGTTTACATATTAGCGCGCCCCAGCGGATCTAAATGTGTTCCTTCGCCGGTCAAGCAGAAGACTGAGAGATCGTAACTTTCTTCATACAAACAACGATCAAAACATGATAGGTACTCTGTATACCACCTACGGAGAGGAGCCCCGAGTTAGAGTAAGTAAATTATTTATCACATCATCGTATAAAGTACAGTTGTGTTATTCACACCAAAATTCGTTTCGCACATAAACCTCAGCTGAAACCTGTTTTGTCATCTATGTTTATCGTTCGACTTTTTTGAAGGACCCTACTACGAAGACGTCGGCCGACGCTGAGAGTCGAAGGAAAATGGTACGTTTTAAGGTTTTGGCTCAATTTCTCAGTCATTTGTACACTCTGTGCTCATTCTCAAATCATGTGCCTTGTCGAAACCGGTGTATTGCTCGAAGAAATGTCTATCCTGTACTCTTTTGCGCTGTTATGAATCCCCGCTGACTGAGGGGTGATGGAAGTCTTATATACCACAGAATTTTAACAGTATCACGTCGACAAAACTGTTAGATCGCAAGAGTACTGCAGTCTAAATGTAGGATTTCGTGAACAAGAAAAGCTAAGATGAGTAATTTTGGGGCAAGAATCGAAGTTTCAAGCGGTGTCGGGCCTGAACGAGTAACAACTGGATACCCCTTTTGAATAGAGGCAGGTACAGTATAGGAACTGGGATTTGCATTTAAAAATTGTTTGTATTCACATTACCAAGGTACTCTTCTTGCTTCAGGTCAGAGCATGCACGTTAAGTCTCAATTTTAATTACAGATATTTCTTGCAATAATAAACAGTACTCCTTGTAATGTTACATGGTATTTCACGGATGATAATTATGTAGCGATTATGTCGTCATATCACCTGATTTCCTCTCAAGTGTCTGCGTAAAGACCCTCTGACCCCGCTGTATTGTTCGCTTTCCTTGTGAATCGATGGTGAACGAGGACAAGTGAATCACGTCTTTTGCTGGATAATGTAAAAGGAAAAAATTGCTTCTTAACTTGCGACCGCTAGCAAGTGGGCTGAGAAACACCGTCGGTAATTGCTGTGAGTTTTTCGGGCGTTAGCTTTTTTTTTTCTGCCTTGATGATCACAGAAGGTTGTTTTTAGGAATACTGGAACTAATGCGGCATAGCTTTGTAGCTATTTTCAAGTTATGCGACGCCTGATTGCCTGTAATTATGTCAGGCGTTGCTCCGTGCAGCTTGCTGCGCAGATGTTAAATATATCGGGGAGCTAAACAGTGTTTTCAACTGTCTAAGGAGGGGTAACGAAGTGTAAAAGCTAACCCTTGGAGTTATGACCAGCTGGAACCCGAGAAATCGAAGCCGTGGATTCACAAATATGGTAAAGAATGGTGAAGAAGATCGAGAGCTTGCTGAGAATAAAAGTCTGTGAGATGCTGATTTAACACGCCTATCCTAAAAGTACTTCGCATCTCGCCGATGAGAAAATTCACTTGCGCGCGCTGTGTTGCGGGTACGGGGATGACGTAATTGGGAGTCGCGAACTCCCAACGGGCGAGGAACGTGGGCGAGGAACGTGGGCGAGACGTGGCCGGGAGGATAGCTTAAGGTTATCATATCCCAAAATGGTGCTGTTTCAGCTGAGAGCGCTCCACCCACTCATACAACCAGACATAATCTTCACTCTGATCGAATCAGTCATGTACTGAACACAATTTGGAACGGACTAGCTAATAAAAGCTTTCTAGAAGAAACGAATGTCTCAGGAATACAGTTGTTCCCACCTGTGTTTTGATAGTGCATCAAAAATCCCACTCAATACTCTAATACGAAAGCTTATGAGAGAAGTTTAAAAAAGCTGCAGGCCTTTCGGACCTTCCGGTTTCCAGACCACAGCCTTCAGAAGGTAATCATGGACGAAACTAACACAGATGCCGCCTTTTTGTTTCGATTCCATTCGATCAGCTCTCCGCCCTTTTGGTTAATCCTTGCTAAGACACCCCAATGTTTTTAACTACAAGTGTTTGTTCGCATGGACAGAGCGAAACCGGATTTAAATATTTCCGATACCGACAGGATCAACAAAGTTAACTGCAAATACTGTTAAAATGATTCGTAATCAGAACAAAAGAGAAAAAAAAAAAAATCCGTCAGAGATAACATTAACACAATTGTCCCCTTGTTAGTCGTATAATAACCATTGAATAACTGTTCAAGCTAAGAGAGAAACGTTAGTTCTAAAAATAACGATGACCCATGCACTTAACAAAAGTGTTCTGCGATAATCTGTTAAACAAATTCCTTCCCACTGCGTTTTTTAATTATTTGGAAAAACTGGTTAAAATTTTATAGACCACCGTTTTGGGAAAAGATGTTAAACACCGATTTTGTTAATTATATTTATTTTTATTTGAGATATGACAACATTTTGCGCCAGGACACCTTAAATATAACGGTTCCAACACTGAGGAGAGAGTTTGGCTGTAGAGACATCGAGTTATTTTTTAGGATATAAAGAAATTTCATGTCGATATTTGTAAACAGGACGAACAACGGGGTACCCTAGTGCAATCAAGCCCTAGACCTCAACGAAGTAATTATTTATAAGAAAAATTAAAACCCGACAACTGAATTATATATATACCTCACTTATACAGTTGCTTGACATCTTCGAAATTACACACAGAAAAAATTGAAATCAGGATAAGTTACAAAAAAATAAAATAAAATAAAACAAACAAAAAACGGAGCGCGCCGCGTCCCGAAAGAAGTTTCATATCAGTCACCCCAGATCAGGGGGGCGCGCGCTTTTTACCGTAATTTTTAAGTCATTTTCAATATATAATTTGGGACTTCCGCATGCATTAATCAAAATGCTGTGGAAACATTCAGGAGCCCTGAAACAATATAGCAAAAATTTATGGTTTTATAATTCCAATGAAAGAAAAAGTCGGTAGCTAACAGCGGTTTTCGCGGCCTGCAACTGGAATCGGTTTCAATTCATCGTGTGTAGTTTTTATTCGTTGTTTTTTCCACCTTTTTGCCATCCCCCGATAATAGTGGGAGCGATTTTGTTTTCTACATTATTCAGTTTGGTTTCCTGAGAAAGCTAAATTACCGTCGTTGACGTCTTTAAGGTAAAACTGAACTGCTAGTCTTAATTATAACAAACCGGCAAAAGACCCAAAGAAACCGTCCAGGTACCAAGCTCGCGCGAATAGCCCTTGACGCGTAAACCAGTTTGGCTGGCTGACGAGCTGTGTGCAATTTCGTTTGTTGTAATGGTGGTTACTGGTGCCTGCTGGTCACGCCTGTTTGCTTGTTTGACAACTAGTTATAGTACGTTTGTGGTTGCTTTGTAAATTCTAGGGAAACCACAGCGCACAAATTAACGTTCTTCAGTGTAGAAATGGCGCCTTGAACAATGACACGTTTACACTCAAGTTCAACGACCTGTGTCATAAAGTTTGGAAAAACTTGGAAAAGTTCTGGAATTGGAAACAAATGCCTGTAGCTTGTTTTCTGGCAGCACTTCTTTTCTTTGCAAGCACGTCCATTCGAGTTTTCGTTTAACTAGATAGAAACACTGACAATGTTTTTTTTTTATCATTTCTTAAGTGACTTAGTAAATTAATGAAGAGCTTTACAGAACACCTCAGGGATTTTCTTGGAACATTCTTTGTGAATAAGTCGTGTCTCGGAACCAAGTCTTGTAAAGTCGGTTGGTCTTCTGAGTAAACACAAAAACTGTGCAAAACCAGAAAGAAATAGAAAACGTAGTAAGCTGTCGATATGAACAAAACTACTTGATCTCTCAAGCATGCACTCTAGTGGTTTTGGCCAATTCTTAGATGAGAAGAATTAAGAAGAATTTAGTCATTTCCTACCATGCCAGCAGTTTCCTGACCGTATACAAAAGCTGAGATGACTTAAGCCTCAAGGGAAGCTTTTTCCTAGTACAAACGAGCACGTCTGCTATACTTTGTCAAGGATATTCAAGACTGAGGAAGGTGTTTGTATTACATTTACTAAATTGACGTCAGTTTCATTTCTACTCGTTAGTGCTCTGTATTGGTCACGGTGTCACTTCAGTGAACAGGTTGCTAAGCAGCAAAATATGAAAAGAGAAACTTTAATAGCTAGCTTCCATTTACATTGATTTATATCAGTTGTTTGCTTGATAAAAGTACAATATCTCATAGACATCCGGCGTTAAAGCTGGTCAAGACCAGATTTACATAAGAAAAAGTCAGGATTTTGAAATGCCGTCTTTTATCTTCTCAAAGTGACTATCAAATAAATTCTGATTTTTATTTATTACTAAGTTAGCTTCAACGAATAATTACTGAATTTGAACCGAAGATAAATAAAACGAAAAGAAAAAACAATACAAGGCAATTGAAACCGGCGCTTAATATCGTAAATAAACAGTCGGAAAGAGAAGTCACGAAAAAGTTAAACTTAGCACAACCCCATGGACAACGTCAAACTGCGAATCAATGAAAATGTAGCGAATAATACCATTTAATCTCTCTGTCTGCTAGAGGAAATGTTTTGGGTGCTTGTATTGTGAATCACCTGCTCTCGCCAAGAACAATACTAAAACAAACCTTGTAATTACACTGAAAAGCTATATAAGTAGAATATTTAAATTCACTACAAAATTAGCATCGTGTTACACCAAGTTTTCTTAACCAGTTTTTGTCAAAATTCAGAGCTTTAGTCTGAAAGTTTTAATGAAAGACAAAAAAGCAAGCAAGGAAAACTTTTTCTAAACATATTTACAGGTCTTCGATATCAGGTTAAATTAGGTCGAGTAAAGGTTTAAAATTCAGATTGTTTTTTGTTTTTCATCTCAGTCTTAATGCCCCAAGGAGGCTGGAAACGAGTACAGCCTTAGCATGCGACATTTCATTGCTGGGTAAATGAATCATATCCACATTGATTAATTGCGATGTCGCTAACTTTATACGGACCTGGCTCTTCACATGTTATTGGCACTTCATTGTACCATATGGTGGCTCCATACCTGATTCCAGTTTTGACGATAATCTGTTGTAAGCTTGGTATCTCTCTTGGATTTTATGGCATCAAATCCAGGCAAGATGCGCGCCGAATCCGCGAAGAGTGAACTCAGCGCAATTATTTTTGTATGTTTGGACACATCGGTCAGCCATACTTTCACTGAGCCCTAATACAGTCCCAATATTAGTATTCAGGAGTTGTAAACTGCAAAACTGCATGCCCTCACTGTGGATCTTCCACACATATTTTGTTTGAACGGGAAAATGTTTGATCGAGTAATTTCCTGCTCGTAATTTCAGATCAGATAATTTCAGATTTATTTATCCTGTGAAAGACTGATGACGCCAGCGGCTTTAATTTTTTTTTTTAGTACTTTGGAACATTGTTTTTCCCAGCTTTGTATGGAACTAGACAAAATAAACAGTTCTTAATTAAGAGGAAAATTGAATTATCATATACATGGCGCGTTGGAATCCACATTTGGCTTCTAAATTGTCTGCTAGTTGTTTTGCTCCAAGATCATTTTTGAAATAACAAAGGTATTATCACGTTAAAAGCAGCTTATCTTTGACGCTATGCTATCAAAATGATCGTGTCTACTTTTTTGCAGCCTGTTCGCTGAGCTCTCGGATGTCTAAAATCGGTTTAAACCAGTCCCAAACGGTTTTTTGCTAAACAGGGCGAATTGAAAATCGGTGGTGTGTGAAACCGGCCAAACTGGCAGAACCAGTCAAACAGTTGCACGGTTTTCAAGTTTTTTCCCGCGCTTTATACTGGTTCATAATCTCTTGACCGGGCTCATCATAACCTTGAATTCTGATTGGCTCCTTTCCCCTCCCCACCCCCTCCCCCACCCAACCCCACTTATGACCGTTGGTGATTATTCCGTATTTATTGTACTGGATTTCAGACTCACTTCACTCTTTTGAAAAATCTCTTCCCTGACTGACGATGTGGGTTTGAGATTATAATTCTACGCAGAGTTCATTAATAAAACAATTCGGATAGGATTTGTCATGATATCATGCTAAAGATTAGACAATGATTTTCCTGATTAAAGTTGAAGAACTTTAGAGCACAAGCCTTAAATTTTCTGATCTCCTGGTTGGGGTAAGGAGAAGGAGCCGCGTTTAAGGGTTTGTTTCTTTACATTCTCTACGATCGCTGCGAAAAAGTTCAAGGATCGTAACTCACACAGAAACCAGAAGTCGTGAGGATGGATCGTTCAACTTTTTCCGTAACAATCGTGACGATCATACAGAAAGATATTGCTGATTCTTTCTGCGTTGAAAAAAAAAAGTCCTCTGTATCTGGGCAAGTGTTCTACGGATGCAAAGCGCGCTCTGTGTAACAGGCAACGTAACACATGTTTCCATAGAATCGTGTATCGAACATTTACTGAGCGCACTTTCCCTCATATATTATTTAACAACATGAGTTTTCCAACGGATCGGAAAAACTGACACAGCAAATTTAACTTGGAAGAGCTCGTACTAGCTAGTTCTGATTAGCGCTTGATTCGGCTGAAGATTTGCAAACTCTCAGGATACGCCAACAGACTTTTAATATTCAGCCAACAGAGAGTTCTCTTCTCGCTTAGGTTCAGAGAATGCATGCAAAGTGTCAAAATTAGTTTATTGTTAGAATGTTAACAGAAAATTTTAAGAAAAATTTACCAAAAATGAAATGTAATTTTTGCTCTCCCAACCGGACCCTGGATGACATGCTATCTACAGGTTTCTCGATCCAGGCTCCTCCCGCCGCCTATATGCGATCCTTGTCAGGTAGTCCTGAGAGAGGCAGCTTCTGTGAGAGCAAAGTGTCTTGCCCAGAAACTAAACTAAACGACCCTGATAGACAGTGTCAAACCCGACGCACCAATCATTGACCCACCACTTTTGCAGCAAGGACTGACAAAGAGTACTGATAGAATAAGCAAAAGTATTACACTTGTATTGTACTTGAAAAGATGTGTAGTCTTTTTACTGAACAATTCAGGTAGAAGATCGCGGAATCCTCACAGTCTGCTGATAATGGCGGATGGTTCTTAGAAACAGGATGTTCTACTGCGAAGCTGTCACTGGATCGACCTCTGTGCTGTACATGTTATCTCATGATTTTCCCTTTTAATGATTCATCCAACGCGATAAAATTGAGGGCCCCTCAAATCTGTTTACACGCATATTTTATGGTGTCTCAAGTTTATTTTAGTAATTTGCAGTTTTACGTAATGAAAATAAAAACGCAATAACCACGGCCTTCAATCACGCAAGCTTACAATTGGTGAAAAAGTTAGATCGATTGTGTAACCAAGACAGAGTATATGCCTTTCGGAAGAGTTATCAAGGCCATTTTTCGCATGGCAAAAAGGTGAATATGTTCTTGTCAAATTTAAAAGAAATTTGACTTTTTTCCAAAACCCTAGTCGTGGTTTTTTGATATTGGAAATCCATACAAAACTAAAGTGCCCTTGAGTTTGATTCTGATCATGTCAGAAAAGTGATAAATGATTGTGATAAACGCAAATGAAGGTGATAAACGATTACTGTGGGGAAACGACTCTAGTGACTAAAATAATGATTGACATTAATCCAAGCGTACCGAGTTTTTACGCAATGGATTAAGGTAATTATTTAGAGCACTTAGCGCTGTAGATCTGTCAAGAAAGCTTTTAAGCTCAAGAAGTACCGCCTCGCTAAACAATATTATGGTGAAAAAGGATTTTTAAGAAGCCAATTAACCCTGGTACGTTCTTATTGCAAGGACAGTCATTTTGATAAGCCCTCGCAGAGGTTACTTATTTCTTCTGACAAAAAAGAATTTTTTTCTTTCCAAAATTCCTCAATTTATAACTAGGGAAATTAGCTTCTTACCGCCATAAATCAAACAGACTAATATTACGGACACCGGAAATAGCTGGCCATTTAAAATAAACCACAAGGCTATATAAAAACCACATGAAACTTCTTATCTTCTTTGATAGGAAATGCATGTTTGCGAGGTACAAAAAAGTATACATTTTGTGCTAGCGAATGGAGATATGAGAATTGGTGGGAAGGGGTGGGTGTTACAATTCTATTTGGCGATTCCACACAAACCAGTAACCCTATGAGGACAAACTGAAACTATGAACATATTTATTAGACTTTTATTAGACTTTGTTACTTTGTTATACATATAGATACCTTTAGTATGATAGCCAGGGCTTCTGTTGGTACCAGCTTAGTGCTGAAAGGGCTACCCTGCTTAAATAAAGTTGACCTTATTTTATTTTATCTCTGAGAATTTAATAATTTGGTGACAGTATCTATTTTTAATCGAAAAATAAAGGCTTCCTGTGAAATACTTTTGTACTGCTTTGTGTCTTTGATCTGGGATTCTGGGTAGGGGAAGGGGATAACGGGAAGGTAAATTTGACGTACAGTACGGTACATCAGGGTACCATGTCCGGGCACAAATCGAGATCCGCGTCTTACATTTTTTTTTCTTTTTTAATATACCCTAAAGCATTCTCAGAATGAAAGCACGTATAGTTAGAAATTCAATATTTCTGCAGAGGAAAGGGAGGGCACCATTCGGAACGTGGAACATGGTAGTTTTCTAGAATCTCCTTTGTATTTCGCGCTTGTATCCGTTGTCCATTATTTTGCTCTTCCGACGGATGTTTTGGGCCAGGCGTGACCAACAACCTTGCATTCATTATGCGCAGCTAAGTTTGGCCGAGGGGCGTGTAGGAGAGACTGGACCGGCTTCGTGCAGTGCGCAGAGGCCGTGGCACTTCAGAATTTCCCGGCCTCCATGTTTGAACCCGAGACACTAACATTTGATTTCTGTGGTGTTTGGAGGAAAATTTTGCTGGAAAGACGGATTTGAAATTCGGCAAGACGGCAGCACCGCAGCGGACGGGCTGAGAGCATTCTTTGCCCATGGAACATAGTGGCCAAGATCGACCGAGGGTCCGCACAACGAAGGTGAATTTCGAAAAATTTGGCTTTGTTTCGCCAAGACGCCGTATTTAAACAAGACGAGCAATTTTCGACTCTACCTCGCGTCGAGTCTGCCGCGGTTTGCGGCTTTCTTACGCAACGGAGAGTTGTAGTTTGCCTGGAATTTGTTAGAAGAGGCATTTTTGGAACTGACCAGCATTTTAGTAGAGTTTAAACAAGCAGTTCTGCGCGAAGAGAAAAGAAAGTTTATAGCCATGTCTTCTCTGCCTGAACGACCATGTTACGGGCCAACTCCCGACAAGGTCTGCGACTGAGTTGCAATTTTTCGTTAAATTGCCAATTCATCGCACACTCTAGCCTATGCCCTTGATCCTTGGATAGTTGGCAAACGCATAATCCTTTATTTGCTGTCATTTTGATCTCCTAGGTCCCCGATGGCCACAGTTCTACATCATCTGGCTCTAGAACGAGTCGGAACCGCTCTTCAACCTCGAATGCGGAGGAAGTCCACATAGGCAAATATCGTCTGATAAAAACTATTGGGAAAGGGAATTTCGCTAAAGTTAAACTCGCCAAGCATGTACCGACGGGAAAGGAGGTAAATATTATATCGTTCTCTATTTACAGTGGCAAATGCGCTTGTGGATTCATCGCGTTCGATCGTCTTGCTTATTTGCTCGCTGCGAGGGAGAGAGTGTAATAATTAAACACAGACCGGCCCTACGCCTTCACTAAGTTTTATATTTTCCCGTTCAAAAGGTGGCCATCAAGATTATTGACAAGACGCAGCTTAACCCGAGCAGCTTGCAAAAGGTATGTTTTATATTATACGAAACGACGAAATCGGTAGAGAGTAGTAACGTGTTTTCGCGTCGATCAAGCTAGCTATTTCGCTAGCTTGTCGCATGTAATTACGTATTCGAAAGCAACGTTGGAACCTTCGGTTTGTTTTGAAGAGCGCATCAAACCACGTAATTTACCGTTTTCGTCGTGTATAACTAGCAAAAGTAGAGATTTCGTTGCCTACCTTACAGACCCAAGATCTCGATGGCACAGCGCCCGTTGAGCTACAGCTGTACACCTTGACTTTGTTGATTTTCCTCCGAGCGTACGTTGATGTGTGGGAAAAAATTCTGTATTCTAAACTGAAATTGTTCGTTTACATATTACTGTCAGTTTAATAGAAGACTCTGCTAACATTCGCATTAGAGCACCACCAAGACTTGGTAATTTCTTTCGGATACAAGCTTAATAATGTTTTGAATGAAGCGATCGTAGAAGGAGAAATGGTGTTTTTAAAATCGAAAGGTTAACCGAAGGTTTTTTTTCACAGGTTTATTTTATTTGTTCAATTTTTGCTGTGAAGTTGCATTACATCGAAGTATAATTAGTTGCATGGCGAAAGATTGCCCGTTGTTAAATCTGTTAGTTGGGGTAAAACATTCTGTAACGTTGTAGGCACGGACTTCTGACGGTACAAAGATTTTGTGACGCGAAGTGAAAATTTTAGACAGCATCTCAGGTTGTGTTTTATTAATAAAGTGTTGGTCCATTTTGTATTGCACGTGTTTTCTTAAGATTTCCTCGGTCGGTTGGCTAATGCAACTTTTAAATCGGACGAATGAAAACTGTTGCCGAAATCCCCGCCGATTTACTCGGAATTTCTTGGGTCAATAGCCTTGCAAATCGCGTGCACATTTTTCAAATAAATGGACAAAGTTCTTTCCATCCTGTGTAGTAATGTGGATTGATAAAAATCGAATCGGTCGGTTACCCTTGTATATTTACAAAACTGTGCGGTAGACGCAGTGGTTCGGCAGGGATTTTTCCACTCATTTATAAAATAATATTTTCCGTTGGTAATTTGTCCTCGCTGCGTGTACTAGAGTGAGGGTTTTACGTCACAGTTGAAATGTCTTAAAAGGTGTTATGTTATTTATCCATGGGTTTTTGTACACCACACGTCGGCTTATCCTTCAAGCAGCTGTGAAGAGAGCAAGATCTAGACCTGATATTCTAGTAGCTCTTTGTAAAATATTGTTCCTAAGTCGGTACACTGTTAGATTAAGAATATATCTTGTTGTTCCATTATTAGCATCTGCAGGAAAGTGAACACAATATGCCACCATTATTTTTGTCCTATAGTCTTTGTACCTTGATGTGCTAAAAGGATTCTTTGCAGACACTGTAGTTGTAATGGCACATCTTGGGTGAAATCCAGTGTTGTTGGCCCTTTTGTGTCTCAAAGTTTTGTCAGTGAATTTAGGAACCAATTTTGTTCCTGGATTGGGGACAACCCCAAATTGTTTCCAGATAGCATTGGAATTATTTGGTGACTTTATCATCAACTGTTTGTTCTTTAAAAGTTATTTTAAGTCTGTCAAGTTATTTTTTATCACATTGGTATATCTATGCATAGCCCTTCAAAAGACAGTAATTTTAATTAGTTCTTCTGAATAACAGCATGTTCAATAATTATTTTTCACTTTTTATTTCCTGCCCTGTTGTTACACTTGAGCCAGGTTTTCACATGGTGGTTGTTGATACCCTTCCAACTCAAGTTGTGTTTGTCTTTCATTAACACAGATGATGAATAGCTTCATCTTCCTTAAATAGTTTTACTGCTGGTTAATCATCCAGATGTGAACTAGTAGTTAGCTAAAACTTTGGTTTTGTTTGTCAAATTCATCTTGTGGTTGGTCAAGATTCAGTGTATCAGCCCCAATTACAGCTGTAGTGCTTGTGTAGAGCTCTGCCTCAATTATTGTAGATCTTGTAGGCAGAAGCAGTTAGCTTTGTGAGCTTTCCCCATTAATTTTTTTCACAAGTAAACTCATATATCAAGGCTGCAAATAACAGTCGGTCATCGGACAATTGTCCAGTAAATCTGAGATTTTGACAGGTAAAAGCTTAGCCTGGTCGGACACTCTGACGGGGCATTTCTGATAAACGAAAAATATCTTAACTGGAAATTTGTGGCCAAATATGGCACAATTTTTTTTATTATACTGCCACACAATACTATGCAAAAAAAGCTTTGTTATTATAGTTTCACCTTTATTCCATTTCTGAGCAATAATTTTAACACGTGCAATGCGTCGTCTCAAATGTCACATCGAATTGTGCTAGTATCGATTTTATACTCAGTTTATTTTGCTTTTTAGTCATTCCAATTTGCAACCAACATTTGGGCAGAGGTTCTACTCTGAAATACCAAAATGTCTCAATCCAGTCTGGTCCGACCAGACTGGCTTTTTGTCAGGCCAAAACTTATCTTTGGCCTGACAAATGACTTGCTCGTAGACAAAAATTATTTGCAGGCTTGTATATTGTTTGAGGCATATAATGGTGTGTTGCACCATAAAGCAGGACTTTTGTATGATACTGTGATTGCAAAATCTATATGGTACATATGCACATTTCATTGACGTCATCATTTGCATGAAAATATTTCATTGATTTGTACATGTACATTTAGCATTTTTTTGCTTGTGTGTTTCTTATCATAAATTGAATATTCACAACCAGTTGCATTTTGAAGACGTTACAACTCAAGTGAATTGTGAAGCTGTAAATTCAAGCATACATCTATAAGATTTTCACATGTAGTAAAGTAGCATGTTTTGTTTTAAGGTTGTGTAAAAATTACTTCTTGTAATGATACAATATTATCAACAATTGTCTAGATCAGATATGATGCACACTACCCACAGTATAAAAAATTAACCACAAACATTGGAAGCAGACAAAAAGATGTTGCATTGAAATGTTTGTGTGTCTCGTTAATAACCCAGTTAGTATTTGATGTGATCATGTAGCTAAATGGAAGAAGCAAGTCATCAGTCAGCTACTTGTCTATTGATGTTACATGGGCCCTGAGTACAACAATATTCTAATGTAAAGTTTCTTAAGCTTTTACTCTCAACACTTAAGATACCAAATCGTCTGTTGTGTATACCTGGGGTGGTAAAACAGAGTTTTCTTGTTGCATTTATGAAAATGTACTGGTTCTTTATATTTAAGTGCAGTAATTGTATTAGATATTACTTGTAATTTGCCATGATGTGAACAGTATTAATATAGCCTGTCGGTGCATGTGTACAGCAACAAGTTAGATATTGAAGAAGAAGCACATTTGATATTTTTAAGTGCTTGCATATTGATCTGTTTGCAGTTTTTAAAACACGGAAGAAGTACAGCTTAAATTGAAACTTCAGTGAGTTTTTCTTCCATGTAGCTTCTGGTTTTCATACACTTGTAAATGGGTACAAAACCTTTTTTCTTGTCAACAATTAGTTGTGCTGGGTTTCTTTCTTCCTTATTAGGTGCATAAGGTCTGGTCAACTGGTTTTGTCATTTATAACAAATATATTTAATGATCACTGTGTGTAATTAAAGGTTTTAAAAAAGAAAAGATTGAGACAGCTATCTAGTCTTTTGTCTTAATGCACGCAGAAATTTCAATTAATTGTTTTTTGTATTTTCAAAATATAAAGTTTTTCTGTTATTATTATTAGCCTTTTAATTCCCGAAAGTAATCAGCATCAAGTTTTTCATTGAAATACCAATTCATTTTCAATACCAATTCATTTTCAAGCATGAAATTGAAAGCATGAAATTACAAAAAATTATTCTCAAGGATGTCTTCCAAACTATGTGAGCTAATGCGAGCTAACACATTTCCCATTGCATACATTATACTTTTATCATTATCCTAATTCAGCCTCAAAATTGAAACTAAGAAATGAATTGGTTTGTCTAGCAATGCACGCAGAAATTTCAATTAATTGTTTTTTGTATTTTCAAAATATAAAGTTTTTCTGTTATTATTTTTATTTAGTTGTTTTTGCTTTTAATAGCAGGCTGGCACATTATATAAGGTACTTAAGTGCCTTTATTTGTGACTTAGTTTCAATCATTTTCCTTGATGTTGCTTAGTACTAATGTGTGGAATGTCGTAGATAATGCAGCAACAAACTTATACATGTTGACTTTGTATGTGTTTAATAGAAACTTTGGTGGGAGGATTAATTTATATTTTGGTACAAATGCAGGTGTAGTGCTTTTGGTAATTGTGTCTTCTGAGAAAGATCAGATTACAATGTACATGTACATGAATTTTAAAACATTCCTGAATTGCAGATGTTAGTTTTTTTTTACATTTTCCACGTTGTGTATCATGTGCTCTATTAATATTGCACAATGCAAACTCATTGTCAAATAGTCCTATCTGTCATTACAATTTCTTTTTGCAGTAATTCTACAGTGTTGTTCTGGTAATTTCTTGTTATCATCTATACCTTTTGTGAGATTCAACATTGTGATTCACATCCACTGACATATTTGTTTTCAGTGATTTGTGTGTAGTTGGCAATCACTCTTAGAAGTTGCTTGATGGCTTGAAATTTCTCGATACTTTTTCCATTGGCATAGATTCGTTTACCCACATCAGTTCAGAATATTCTGCGTTATTAAAAGAGGATAAATTGGAGATGTTTTTAACAATTTTCTAACTTTTGACAAATGTCTGCTATAGAGTTTGGTTGCTAGTTGCGCTTAGATACAGTTATATGGTGTTTTTATAAACTATTTAGCAGCTACGCATGTAACTATATGGAAAGCTAAGTTTCTTTTAATGGGACTCCTAGCTTCAGTTCTTTGGTCAATACATGAACACACACTTCCACTTTCATGCTTTGTCAAAAGTGGGTACGATTAAACAAACAAATAATCTGTGTTTCATGCTTAAATCTACATAAAATGGTAGTGGACCAGATTCGTGCATCTCAATCCTTTATACTTTGGGAAAATTAAGCATCATCATTTATGAAATCTGTGTAAGCTTGTCACATAAGTACCGAAATAATTTTGTTATTGAGAGTTCAATTTTGCTTTCTTTGTACGTGTATAATTCAGGATATTTTCCACTTGAACATTTGTTTATTTTTTTTTTATTTTTTTTATTTTTTGCAGTTGTTTCGAGAGGTCAGGATCATGAAGTTTCTTGACCATCCCAACATTGGTAAAGATATATTTTTTGGTTTTTACTAAATGTAATTTCATGTACATTGGGTTGGTGTGAGATCTAGTCGACATCTTTACAAGTTCATGTAGTTTGCACTACAAACAAAGCCCACTTTGCAGACTTATCATTTACCCTTTGTTCCCTGCAGAAAGCTGGAAACTCATAGATATTCTCCTTTATTAATCCTCTAAACATGGACGCTCTCTTGATTCAATTTTACGTACATGTATGCTGTTGTTTAGATTGGTGTTTGATAATTTGGAAGTTTGATACCAGTTCAATTTGTATGTTGGTACATGTAGTTTTTTATGGCAGAATCCTTGCAGCACATGTACTGCAAAGTAACATGAGGGGACACTGTACAGAGTACACTAGTACAATTGACATTTTTTGTTATTCGCTGGTGCTTCACTGTAGGATGACGCAACGTGAATTGCAAATCTGACTGTGATTGCTATATGGGGTCAAACAAAGTTAATACTTTTTTATCCCTTGAGAAAGCCTAAAATGTCTGCCATAGCACTGTTGTAATTTAAGATTTAAGGGCTTTTTGTGTTGTTGCAAAGTAAGGTGTGCTGACGAGATTGTCTTATTGTTTTACAGTGAAGCTCTATGAGGTCATAGAAACTGACAAGACTCTGTACCTTGTCATGGAGTACGCAAGTGGAGGTACGGAAATGTAAAAGTCATATAATCATGTATTCTATTTCTTTCTTTATTTTTTTTTATCAATAAAAAGGTAGCACGAGTGCCTCTTAGAAATGCACCACAAAATGTAGGACATGCAGGGCAAGAAAAAAAAAATGAAATCCAGTTGCCCAGTGGGCCAGTACATTTCAGTTCAGTTGCTCAACTAAAATATTACTTGCTCAGTAGGCACGTAATGTTCATGCACCTTATCAGCTACATCATTTACCAGGTACTGTCTGTAATCAGTGATAGACTATAGGGTTATGCTCAAGGATTTTAAATTAATCTGTGCTTTCAACTCATTGTTTTGCTCATCTTGCAGTCTTGAGTTTTGAAATTGATTTGATTGGAAATTATCACTAACAAGACTACTGAGGCTAATTTCACTTGCCCTCCTGACCACCAAACTTCAATTTATACTTGCCCAAGAGCAACATTTACTTGTCCTGGGCAATCGGACCTGGGGTTTTTTCTGCCCTGACATGTAAAGGATTGAGACTTGCTAGTATGAATTCCCTTTACTCATCAATGCTGGTTTATTTGGCCAATGTGCTCTTTCCTAATCATTTCTTACATAACTAGTGTAGTGTAATGAATTGAGCCCCCTTATTATTTGTTTTGTAGGTGAAGTTTTCGACTACCTTGTAGCACATGGTAGAATGAAGGAGAAGGAGGCAAGAGCAAAGTTTAGACAGGTATTGATGATTGTTTAGTTTCTTTACCCCTGCATTTCTAATAATAATCTTGGTAATTCTCTAATACTTGATGTTTTCTTTTCTCTCTGTCTTAGATCGTATCTGCTGTGCAGTACTGCCATCAGAAGCATGTTATTCATAGGGATCTCAAGGTATAAGGGAGTAAAGTCTAGATTATTCGAGGTTTAGGGGAATTCATGAACAAGAATAGCAGTTCTTATCAAAATATCACAGAAGAAAAGGGATGCCTTACATTTGCCTATTTCATTAATGGATTCTCAGTGCCAGATCTCCAAGCACAATGAGCTACCTACAATGCAATTTACGATTGCCTAGTTCATGATCATGACTTATTTTGGTTACCTCTGATTCTTTGCTCAAACGATATCAAATGCCTAGATTTCTAATTGTTGGACCAGAAATGATGATTAATCAGCTGTGTATACTGATATTGGTCCAGTGCCCAGTAAAACTACAGCTTTTCCTCACTACATGTAGTTTTTTTGTACTTTTTGAAGGCTTTTTAAACCAGTAATTCCCAACTTACATCATACACACTGCCAAACAGACATGAAATGAGGATAACGGTAATCATCAACCAGGGAATATTGTGATATCCAAACAGCTTCTCCAAACTATAACTGAAAGACTGGTATGACAACACGCATGGAGAATTCATACCTTGTGAACCTTGCAGGGCAGGAAAAAAATTGAAAATCCATTTGAGGTGGCCAATATGACATTGGGAGGACAAATGTGAACAAAGTATGCTTGGATTTTAAACCAATCCATGCTCTCAACTCGGTGTTTCACTCATCTGGCAGCCTTAAGTCTGAATTAGTTTCTTACTCGAAAACTGACATTTTCACTCAGATCCTTAAGGCTACTGAGGAGTATTTCACATCATTGCTTACTAAACTTATATTATCACTTGCCCAAGAACAAAATTTACTCTCCTCAGGGAATCGGATTTGGGGTTTTTTCCTGCAATAACTTGAGAGTGGTGATGAGTGTATTAAATACTTCTCTTTGTTTCTTCTCTTTCTAGGCTGAAAATTTACTTTTAGACGGAGACATGAACATTAAGATAGCAGACTTTGGTTTTAGTAATGAATTCACTCCAGGCAACAAACTAGATACCTTTTGTGGCAGCCCACCTTATGCAGCACCAGAGCTGTTTCAAGGGAAGAAGTATGACGGCCCAGAGGTTGATGTCTGGAGTTTAGGTGTAATTTTATACACTCTAGTCAGCGGATCACTTCCATTTGATGGACAAAATTTAAAAGTAAGAATATTTTTGTTTACCGCTGTCATTCTCATCGATTGTGAATTTCGATCTTTTGTTTTGCCAATCCACACGTCTCTGACTTCTGTCCATCAACATTTTAATGGAAAGCGACTTTAAATGTTTCTTTGTAGGAATTAAGAGAAAGAGTACTCCGAGGAAAATATAGGATACCTTTTTATATGTCGACAGGTGAGTCAGTAAACATAAATTTGTTTGAATGGTACTATAGATCAGATCTATACACCCTTAGTCTATTGGATCTGTTTTATGTTCCCCTTGGTGAATCCCTCTTATAGAGAAAGTCATCTTAAATTTTGAAGATACATAACAACTTTAGAACTGAAGTTTTTTTTGTAGGTTTGAATACTTTTATGCTGTGATAAAATGGTTTTCAACTGCTTTGCATAATGTAATTTGTTTTAATTTGATTTTTTTCTCTTTTTTCCAAGACTGTGAGAATCTATTAAAGAGATTTTTAGTGCTTAATCCAACAAAGCGATCTAGACTAGAGGTGGGTATCTTTGTGTTGTTATTTCCCTTCAGCTGAAGTAGACACTCCTATCAATATCAGTATGTGTATTGGTACTGAGGTGGCAAACTAGAATGAAGAGAATCATCTAACTTATCGTGATGAGCTATCAAATTCTCCAAAGTGACTTAAGCGGTGTAGGCTTACATTAGAAGAATTGAGATGTCGTGTTTGATGCATGTTTGATGCTTGCAAAAGGAACTTAAGGGTTCTGTTTTGTTATCTTGTGTGGATTTGTGTTTCTGATTGTTGCTCATACATTACAGTAGGCCATCTTCACTCCTGGTAGGGGGAGCATAGGGCGTCACCCATGGATCTCCACCTGACCCTATTTTTGGTAGTTCTCTCAACCTCTGTCCAAGTGATGTTCTTTGTAGTGAGCTAGTAATTATTGCTCATGGTTAGATTTAATTGTAGAGCTTCATTCATTAATGTTAATAATTACTGTATTGGTGGTACTAAAGTTGTAATATTTATTACTCTGTAGCAAATTATGTCGGACAAGTGGATGAATTTAGGATATGATAATCAAGATCTTAAACCGTATAGTGAACCTACACCTGATTTTAAAGATGAAAGAAGAATAGGTAAGGAGTTTATAAAAGCAAGTACATATAGCTGTATAGTGTTGTTTGACTATGTTGTTCAAAATGTAATTCCAACTTTTTTTATGTTCAGAAATTATGCTTCAAATGGGATTTTCAAGAGAAGAGATCCAGGAAGCTTTGTCAAACAATAGATATGATGAGGTCATGGCCACGTACCTCCTCTTGGATGAGAGAAGGCAAAAATTAACAGTGAGTAATCTTAGCTTTGTGACTCTGAATTTAGTTCCATGATAGACCATTTCCGAGTTGCCTTTTGCCTCTGTGTCAAAACGAGTCCTCATGTAGAACCATTTACATATGAATGGTTTTGCTCAAAGTCTCATTTTGACACAGAGGCAAAATGCAACTCGGAAATGACCTATTCCGTAACCAGTCCCAATACATCTAATTTCTTTTGACAGTATCATAGAAATGTCAGTATGTTAAGAGACAATTCAGTCATTTATTTGCTTACAGTTGAATGGCTCCAGTGACCCACTAATGGAAAACACTAGTGCACCAAGACCAAGTACATCTATGCCGTCTGGTGTGCCTGCTCCTATTCGGCCAAGCCGAGCCAGTGCGAGGCGGGAGAGAGGAGATCGTGAATTACCTAGAAGGTATACTGAAGGTCGCACTCCTCATAAAACAGGCCCTGGTATAAGCAGGCAAGCATGATTAGGTTGCACCCTATCTAATTTTGTACTAACCTTTTATTTTGATGTTATTTTTATTTCTCTCTGTATTCTTCCTAAAATAACATTGAGTTCATTTTCAACTTCTGTTTTATATTGGAAATGTTCTCCCTCCGCTTACTAGTTAAATTTGAGAATTGTGCATACTAACCACTAACCTTACACGCTTTAAGTTTAACCAGTTTTCGTTAGATGCTCCATGTTATTTTGCTCATTTATGACAGCTGGCTGAAGTTTAGAGTCATTAGTTCCGGGTTCAGTTATCATGAAAGCTTTTGTTGCTTTCAAGAGGTGGGGGGCTGGGAGGAGGAGGTGGTGGGGAAGTGAAATCATTTTGTCACTTGTGTAAGTCCTAGACACTATTTTAATTGTAATCTGTTCAGTCATACCAAGGTGTAGTTAAAGTTTAGGCTTGTTTGTGATGCGTTGACTGTTACTGAAGATAGGCTTGTGTAATTTTGATGTTGAATTATCACAAGCAGTGTTACTCCTTAATTGCCCTTGCATTGATAGAATGTAGGATAACCAATGCTAAACATTTTCAACAGAGCTGCTACTGAAGCAGGTGGAACAGTATCAAGTCAAGCAAAACCTATGGGCAGAGGAGAGCGGGATCGGGAAAGAGGTGGTGTGATAAAGAACGCCGTTCCCAACGACGAGCGAGTGCCGTCATCTATTGGACGAGCTTCCAATCCTAACAAGGCCGAAATACCTGAACGTGCAGCAGATAGAAATCGAAGAGGAAAGACGCAAAGGGTTAGTTCTACAAGAATGGTTAAAATCTTTGTTGTCCTTACAGTAAATCTGTAATGTTACAATTTCTTACCGACTTCAAAATGACAATTAAGAGGTAGAAGCATTGCCAGTGTCTGATATTGGCAAACTGGTGATTTGATTGACCGCTCAGGACCCTAGATCACCATTTGGATGAAATCCCTGCTATTTCTGAAAAGTGGTTTTATCAATATGGTAAACTAATTTTACTGCTCAATCTTGGTTTCTTCTGACTTTGACAAATGGCTCAGAGCTTTACTCCTCGCCAAGTACCAGTCTACAGTATAGGAGCCTTCAGCTTGCGCAGAGCTTGCACAGTTCACTTGTTAATAAGCATTGATACCTGAAGCTGTGGTGGTCAATATGCTGATTTGAACTTATCATGTTATTTAGCAACACAGTATGCCACCAGGAATTATCAGAAGAAACACATATGTTTATGGGGAGAAACGGGCGGAAGAGAGGAACAGCACATCACAAACACCATCAAGTCAGGCAAATGGGAAAGGAGAAAGGTTTGTGACCAACATTTAAAACGGCATAAATACCCCACCATATATGCTGCGGTAGTTTTGTCTTGATGTTGTAGTTACACATATATGTCAGTCTGCCAAGTCAGTGCTGCAGTTCCACATTTGGGTTTTAAGAATGGTAAAAGGCCAGAATGAAAAGTATGAAAGTTATAGTAAGTGCAGTAGGGAAGAAAAGTAATCAACAAGACATTCAAACACTACAGCATGTGCATTATTACATTTGTACATGTGCCATTGCAAATGCAAACCTCTAGCATCTTTGTTATAACTTCTTCCTTTAGAATGTCTTCTTGCTTCTTATAATACTGGTGTCCTCTCTCTTGTAAACTTGGGTAAATCTGCAAAGCTCTTCCAAAGAACTCAATCTCTTATCTTTTCGTTTCTCTGCCTTTCTATTAGTGCAACAGAACCCGGCCCTAGTGGCAGTAGCGTGGGTGCTGGCAGACCCACTTCTAAGCAACCTCCACCAGATCTTGGTAACAGGTTATCACCCACACGTAGATCTCTTCCACCAGTTGCTATTCACCAGGAAAATAGGCATAGAGCCGGGTGAGTGTGCTCTGTCCGTAATTACTTTAGTTTCAAAGAGTGATCCATGACAAGCACAGTATTGTTGCCCTGTTTCAAGTCAGCGTTATTTGGTCACCATGCAATATTCCTCCTGACTGATAGCCACTTTGTGCAGTCTGCTATTTCCTTGTGAAAGATTCATCTGTGATTCAACCCAAAGAAAACAACACTGACAGTATTGCAGCTCAACAGAGATTTGTTGTGGGTCTGGATTGATTGTTGTGCACAGAGACTCAAGAGCAATCAACAGCCTGTTAGAGACAATGTACAGATCTTTGTAGACATTTGTCGTCCAAATTGAAGTTTTGGATTGAATCATGGAAATCTTTTATGAGGAATGAGTGGGTGAAAACAGGTGGCTATTCAGTACCTCTCTAAAATTCATTTTTTGTCAAAAAAAAAAAAAAAAAAAGATAAGAATACCACATCTTGGAGGTGTGATTCAGATTGATTTATTTCCACATCCTATCCACCAGCCATAGTCATTACTATCCATTGTTGCTCAAGGTATAAATTTACTTTTTTAAAATATTGCTTTTTCAACTTTGGTACATGTTCCTCATTGTCAGTTTTTACTATGGAATTTAATGGCAATGACTTGCTAATGTCAGCTGAAAATTGAACTGCATGTTTTTCTTTACTGCTGCTGTTAAAAATTCTTTCCGACATGCATTCATTTGTGCAACTTTAAGTTTGGGTAAAAGTGCTGAAACTTAATCTTTTTCTTGCATCCAATATCATCTCACATTGTACGTGTATTTTATATGGGTCACCGGTGTAGTTTTGAATGAACATTACTACTCCACTTTTGATTTTCGTATTGTTTTCCAGAAGTACATTTCTGTACTTCTTATGACAAGGCAACTTTGAAATTAACTTGATATTTTTCCTTGTACTTATTTCTGTCCTTTAATTTTTATTATCACCATTTGTTTCTTCCAGGAGGACAAATCCCAACTCTGAAGTTCAACCTCCACCGTCGCGGCTTGGAACTAGAAACATGACAGCACGGAGTACTTTCCATAGCGGTCAGACGCGACCTCGCACCCAAAATGGGCCCGAGAGAGCTAACGATCCTTTGGGCCCTGGTGGGAGACCCTCACTTCTTAGTAAGCTTACGTCCAGATTTAGTAAGAGGTATGTATTACTACCAAAAATTATACTCTCTTTGTGGATTGTTTCATAAAATACAAATTTCTCACTTATCAACTTTCAAAAAATACATGTATGATGTTGGAAACAGTGACAGTGTTTAGTAAACATGAAGCAAATAGAACACTGTTGTTATCCCCATAGGTCACAATCCTTTTCGGTTACTGTCAAGAGTCATGATCTTTGGCTGTGTCTAGTCCACAGTTCACTAGCCGACAAGCGACAGCGTGAAATACGTGTGCGTTTACAGGTCAACAATTCACAGACTTCTGCTCAGACTTAGGGTTTTTTCCACTCAAGTCAGATTGGCCAACAATTGAAAATAAGCAATCTGTCTGCTCAAAAAATTAAACCAAGCTAGATGTTGTGATTCTTGTTGGTGATCAGAAGGATCATGAGTTTTCGGGAATGATAAAACACAGGCAAAAGTGATAAAACCTACTACTTTATGGAAATGTTTTGTTCAAATGTGGATGCAGCGAGACAATCCAAAGAACTTCAAACCCCACTAGTAGTTTCTAATCAAGTCCAGCAGTTGCAGTTTGTCTCTCATCTGATTGTATTTCATTGTAACTTGTTTTATTCATTGTTCATGGATGTAGATGGCTTTTGTGTGGGTTCCATATTTTGGAGACTGACGAAAGCCTTGTTTTTTTTTTCCAGTGATTGTGAATTCTAAGTTATTGTAAATTGTTTGTCTGAATACTTTGTCAAAATACAATCAAAATTTCTTCATACGTGTTTGTAACAGCTCTTCTTTGGCTCTAAACAATGATATTAACTGGTTAAATTTTTTGGTTGTGTTCAAGTCAGTGGGAGCTACGTGTAAGTTATTGTAAACAATTAATTTTAACGAGTTGTATCCAAATAGACACTGCAGATCGAATTAAATCAACATAATGTGCCATTGATAGTGTGTTTACAACAAACAACTGCCTTTTCAGTGTTAATTCTATAAAATGAAACGGTTTGTTTATGAAACAGTGCTGCTCGTCAGTAACCCTGTTTACTGTACAAGCAGACCTGTTTCCTACTTCAAAACCCCAAAATCTGAATGCTCTGGTTTGGAATTGAAAGACAAGTAAAGTGTATTAGTAAATTGTATCAACGTATCATTGCTGTTGATGGGGTGAGATAGTTAACCCCATGTAACTTCTTAGTCGGCAGTTGGACCCCACAGTGGCACCAAGGCCAGGTCCCCAAGGACAACGGTCAGTTGACAGTAACTTGTTAAACTCGTTTTTATCCTGTTTATAGACATTAAATTATGCTAATTTTCTGCTGGATATCTTAAATGTAAAAGTAAACCTCTCTCTTGTATGCCTCTCATTAAAATAATGTCAATGAAAATTAATTTAAAAGATGTTAAAAGTAATCAATGAAGTTTAGAATTTATCTAAATTTGTGTTAACATAAATAAACTGCTGGCTTTACTACACAAACTGCAATATTTAAGCATTATGCTGCAAGCCTTCTGTGGTGTGAAACAGTGCCCTGGGTAATTAGAGTTAAAACCCACCAATAAGAATCTGGTGTTTACAAACCTGTAGGCTAAAAGATCGCCCTTACAACTACCATTTTATGGGAGGCGCAGTGGCACATGGTTAGTGCGCTTGTCTCCAGATCGAGGGGTCAATGCTGGGGGTAACTTTGCGATGGACTAGCACCCCATCCATGGGGTAAGGGGGCGGGGGGAGAGTAGAAAAACTCCTAGTCGCTTCATGCTGCAGAAACTGGGATAAGCTCTGGCCTGATGGGCCACTTGGTTCGTAAGGAGACTTAATAAGAATCTGAGCTTTAGCTGTAGTATAGGTTCTTATTTGGGAAATAAGTTGCACTGCATTGAACGCAAAAAAACACCTGAAATAAATCTTACCTTTCTGACATAATTACCTGAACATGTTTTTCAAACAAGAGAACACTAAACCCATTTGGAGCAGCAACAATCCCATTAGGCACTACATACAAAATTACCTGTTTAGGCTAATTTTGAAAAATCCAGGTTCTTATAGGTGGGTTTGTACTGTATTGTTGAGAGCATAGTTTGGTATTTGTGTCACAAATCTTTTCTCTACACTCACTGCACATTTATTCATTGTTGTTTTTCTACTGTTTGTTTTCCTTCCCTTGTACAATAATGTACAGTAAAATGTCACTGTGCAAGGGAGGAAAGAGACTGCTAACTTTGTCACAGCTCTCTGCTAACATGATGGTTTCTCCGTAGACCTATGGAACAAGCTTTGTCGCCAAGAGAACCAAGAGAGGTATCCCGAGGGAGCATAGGAGGCAGTGGACAAGGGTTAGTCGAGTCTTACTGTACACTACCTTGCATTAGTCGGGGTTACGTCGTAATGAGTGAAGTCAGTATGCTAGTCATTTCTATTTAGAAGAGAGCTTAACTCTTATGTTATTGCTTTTGACTGTCTTCTGTGTATCTGGTGTGAGGTGATGCAGTGTATAGGTGAACAGCTCCCGTCTGTCCTTACTGAAATGGTTAATTAGTATCTTGAAGCTTTGTCTACACTATAGAGTCTCGAAAAACAGTCTGGCTTGAAATTTGACGAAAGTGGCGTTTATCATCCAAGCAGTTGTTTTCAGTTTGTTTTTAGTGATTTTCAGAACTAAAAACAGGCTTGAGTTATTGAAGTGAATAGTTGAATTCTGTGTGTACAGAAGGTATTTAGCGTTTTCAAAGAAAACCAGATGAGCGTCATTTTCAGAAAATCTGGGGGAGGGGTGGTTAAGGCGAGGGAAAATGACTTTATGAAATGTTCTTTCTGTTAATTGTTGTACGTGCAAGGGGACGATCGAGAAGGGAGGGATGGGGACGCGTGAATTTGGGGTACAGCAGTTAGGGGTGCGTGGGTTTGTAACTGAAAAATATCCAAAAACAATAAATCATTGAACTTATTTCTGTCCACATCGTCCGTACATGCAGACGTAAACGTTCTCTCTGGACCACTTAATGGCGCTTTTAATTTTTGCAATTCATACGCAAAGCCTTTCTTGACGACATCAGACAACATGTAATGTTCAGACCACGGTACAAATGCGCCTTGTATTCAGCGCCAAATATATTTCAAAAGCTGAATCAGGAAAGAGAATTGTGCTGCAACGGCGGGAAAAACGCAGTGAGTCGTCAACTTGGAGTTGATATGGTAGATGAACCCTGGCCTTAGATTTGTGTAGTTGATGTTTTGAGTGAGGCTGTCGCTCAAAACATCTGCTGCGAAGGAAGGCGTTACCTTGTCAACTCCAACGTTGATGTTGAACTCGTTACTTTATCATAGTTTGCTTCTTTGGCTGAATTTAAAATCAGGAAGTTGTACTGTTCCGTGCCAGGATAACTAATCAAAACTTTGTTTTCGTTTCATGATAATTCAATAAAGCAAATAAAGTTAATATCCTGCTGAATGAATGTCTTAAAAATGGTCGTGTATTGTGTAACTCAATCAGTTTGTTTTGAAACAGCAAGTGCTATAAGTGGTATATTTCAAGTACTTGCCCTCGAATGATAAAATGTCAGATTGTATAACTCGTTTTCTTGTGTCATTTAATTCAATTTATGTGATTTTAACTTTTGTGCCTTTCGTTAAATATGTCGTTATGTATCTTGGCCAGGTTTTTGGTCTAAACATGGACTACATATTGGTTTCGTATTTCGTATGCTAGCGAAACCTGATTTCTTTTTGAAAGTTTGCTTTTAACTTAAACAAGGGTGCCAAGTAAAAAGATTTAAACAGAAATTAGTTTTTAGATAAAGAGCTTGTAAGCTGTATTTAAACGTGAACGGATGTAACATGTCTTAGGTACAGTAAAAATAAAATACGTGATAAATCTTTCAATAAAAACTGCTTAAACTGACCGCCTTTGTTAAGCTTGGAACTCGGAGAAGGCTTTTTACTGCATGACGTTACAAAAAGAGCATGTTTCAAACTCCACTAGCCGGCGCCTATAGCACCTTGTGACAAAACCCTCCCAGGGAGAGGGGCACGGTAAGTTGTTTTACTTCCCAGCATTCCTCAGTGCTACGCACGAAGTGACGTCATGTGGTACCTTCTCTGGGTTGGCTCCTGGATGGAACAGTGCAGCTTGGAAACGCGTCAGCTCCAGACCCTTCGCTGAGAAAACTCGTTTAATTTGATTGCGCATGGTTACGATCCTTGAAAGTTTCAAGGACGTTTTTGTTTTTTTTGGCCGTGACTTCTTTGCATTGTGGTTTTTCAACGTGAAATAACATTCGTTTTTTCTTGTGTGGTCTTCTGATTGTAATAACGCTTAATCAACGATTTTTAACGTACTAAGGTTAGTGTGTTTACATACAGAGCGTAAGACCTGCCGATTGAGTACTATAACACTGGATTAATAGCTGATCTAATGAAAACTGATGTGGACTAGTTCTTTCATTTCTTGATGTAATAACTTGGCAGGTTAACTGAGGACTGGGACTCACCGTATAACATTGTTTAACATGCACTGTTGGGTTTACACTTCGTGCTCATTTAATACATGTCGTCTTTGTGTCTCACGTCTTCATATTTTTTAGTCGTTTCAATTTTGAGTCGCGTGGTATCCGTGCGTTGGCTTCTCACTTTTATTGCACTCACCCACGTGATCACTCACCACTCCGCCATATTGTGTTCTGTTGGCTTGCTGATTTCTCTTTTTGGGACCATTTCAGATTAGTCCACATGTGATTTCATCAGCTATTAATGAACAGAAATTTGCACTTATTGTTTTTGTTATTTCAGTTTGTTTCCATTTGTCACGATTGTATTTTGCAAGTGCATGCATCACCTGATTATGCGAGTCCACTGCGTCGGCGTTAGCAGTGAAACGAGTCATTATACTTCGTGAATGGCCGAAAGCTAACCGATTGTCTTCCACTGCTTTCGACCTTTTTTTAAGAGAGTAGTAGCTACGTAAAAACACTTTTTCGAAAGCCGAAAGCTTGATGGACCTAGTAGAGGATCAAAATAGTCAGTCGTTGAATGATTCACCTGTTAGAATTGAAGTTTTTTTGCCAAGAGTTAGTGTCATTGCTCGCTGCTCGGGTAATGCATGCAATCTGTTTCCACTTCTGATTATTTTAGTTTATTTGTTGTTGTTTGCACCCCGTAGCCACCAGCACTACTCGAATTCTGTTTGTTTTGTCATTGAAAGCACAGTGTAAGGAAGTCACGGCTTATTGCCGCTATTACTAAGTCAGTGTACAATTCATTGTGGCTTACATGGCGAGGGGTCTGACGAGCTGTGTTGTTGCGTTCAAGGGCCCGAGGAGCTAGTTCATCCGGGGCAAAGTCCGTGTATCCGGACCCAAAGGCCCGTTCGAGCCCCAGGCGCAAATCTCTGCGAGGAACATTTGCTAGGCTCTCGCTCAGAAAGCACAAAAGAAGGCAGGTGTTGGCAAATCTGCGCCTGCGCAGTTGGACCAATCTCTGGCTAGTGCCAGTCTGTTATTTTTTCTCTTTTCGCGCATGCGCCCTGGACCGTGGTGAACTGAACTTAGCACTTGATTGGTTCAACGGTGTTGGCGCCTTGTTGTTTGAATTCAGTCGTCTTTCGACCAAACAGCCGCTAGAGTTGATTTCAGATGCTATTCAATACCTAAACCTAGGATGTGATTGTTTTAATGGCGGATGTGTTTGCTTGTTCGACTCCAGAGTTCCAGGGCTGCACAAACTTCATTCATACAAGCCAACTGAATCTAGCTTTTGATTGGTTCAATGGCGTATGCGTCCTTGTTGTAAATGTACTTGGATGGGACAACTGTGCTTGATAGGTTCAGTGGATATTTTTGACACCATATTCAGTGTTACTCAGTATTGTTTTTCAACGTGGTAAACGTTTGCGTAATTAGTCTTACCGTCTGCATGTTTCAACGATGCCAGTTAATTTTTAAATTGTAAGCGCTTATCGGTTAATTAGTCTTACCGTCTGCATGTTTCAATGATGCCAGATAATTTTTAAATTGTAGCCGCTTATCGGTTAAGTCATCAGTATGATCTGTCTATCATTTGGACATTGAACACCACTCTTCAACGTCACGATCTGTGTGTTGTTTGTTTGTTCGTTTGTGTTTTGTTTCAGGATATGGCTAATGCTTTATGTACTGTTATTTGCACGGCAGGTCCATGAACGACACGTCAATGGGTGAAAAACCTCGCTCCCTTCGTTTCACGTGGAGCATGAAGACAACGAGTTCCATGGACCCGCAAGAGATGATGGAAGAAATAAGGAAAGTGTTGGATACGAATCACTGTGATTATGAACAGCGCGAAAATTTCCTGTTGTTCTGTTGCTATGGCAATCCCGCCGACGCAAATCACGTGCAGTGGGAGATGGAAGTGTGCAAACTCCCTCGCTTGTCGTTAAACGGGGTTCGTTTCAAGCGCATCGCCGGCACATCGATTAATTTCAAGAACATCGCGTCGAAGGTTGCGAACGAACTGAAGTTGTGACAAGACAATTTGATTTGAATGCGGCGATTTGCGAAATCGGTGGAGGACGGACAAATCACTGGAAACGATTTTGGATACGAAATGCTTTCCCCAGCAATGCATCTGCGCAGAAAACCACTAAGTAAAGACGTTTTGGGTTTTTTAGAACTTCATGGGTCGCACGACCCCCTCAGGAATGTGGACATCTTCTGTCTGTCTTTTGACGGAGGGCGGAGAATTTTGTTTCTTTTGCACCATAAGGTTTGCGCTAGTTAAGCAAGCCGAGTGTTGCTCGATGGTTTTTATTTGCTACAGAACCCCACGGTACATACAAATGACATATGTCTACGAGTTTGAGAAATTCAAGATGACCGAAACGTGTACAAGTTCATGTAAATACCCATAGGAATTATTTAATTTTAATGGAGGGCAGATGAAAGATAGCCGCCGATATGGCCCCGATCCCAGTGGGGTGAAAATGTTTTCTTTGTTATTTGTGTTATCACTAGGCAGATCTGTGTCGTTCACATAATACACTGCGTGCAAACACTAGTAATCTTAAGCTAGTCCCGGGCTCTTTCCTGTCCTCTGTCCGTGAAAGTCACGGGTTAGCGGGAGAGAGGCTTGATAAGCAAGCCGAGTGAAGCTTAAAGGAGTTTTCAGTTGTTCCATTACCTGCCGCAGTTTGCGTCATGAGCGCGGACAATGGGATAAATGCTCCTCTGTGGGAAAGTACGTGGGAGCTGTACAGATAGCAGAATTCCTGAGTAAATGAGACGCATACATTTCACAACTGAAAAGCCTGATCTAGACTCACTCTGCGTGTTTTGGTGCGCTTCGTAAACAGAGATTGCCTCGTTAACCTGCGGATGGTTGTTTTTAATTGTTTTAAACAACGCTTCTCTACCGTCCTGCTCTGAAATGTGTAGAAATATATCTGAATCCGGGAGTTTTCGGATGGTAAGGAGCGCAAGTCGAAAAAAATCGTTTATAGCTCGAGAAACAGTGAAGAAGAAAAAGCGCTCTTATTTTTTGGATCGAAATGTTTGCGGCTTTGTGAATTCAAACGTCTTTGACAAGTTTGGGATAAAACTTGGTCGCCTTATTGAATTATACGTGCACGATGTAGAAAGAAAAAAAACGACATGGACATCGGTGAGAAACAATTATTTTTTCTTGCTCTTGTAAACCATCAACAGAAAACGATGTGATTTTTTGCAAAAGCCAGGGAAACAACTATTTTACATTTAAACCCCTGATACAGACGGTTGCGTGACTTAAAAGCATCAAGTCACACAAGCGTTTGTCTCGGCAGCTGCATTTTACTGTGAAGGGTCAGTGCACTTTAAAAGTAGCCGTAAGTAAGTAGATGCAATAAATTAAACCCTTTGTTCTATTTCAATTGATGTACATTTTTATTGCCTGTAAGAATCGAATCTTCGTTTTTGTATGATTGCCGCAAATTCGCACTAGTCAAAAACCTCATTCCATCTCAATTGCGTGTGAAAATGATAAGAAGTAAGTAATTACAAGAGTAACCTTGTACGCAGACATCTTTGAGCTCGTCACGCAATCTTCTTCCCCCAACGAGGGGAGAGTAGGAAGATTGCGTGACGAGCCCGAACAGCGTCAGCGCAGCAGGCTGTTTCAACAGTGGACGCTGCTTGAAACGCAATTTAATTTATGTTAGGTGGATTTGGAAACTCAAAATATACACAGATAATTTCATATTTCGTTTGCGTTTTAATCGGTGTCACGCTTGTTAGTATTCAGACTTCTGAGCGTTGCCAGTCACGCAACTTTCGTCAATGGCCGTAAGACACCTGCAGAAGGTTTGCGTGACTGGTCTCATATCTTGTCTTAGTTGTATGACTATTGTTGAAACTCAAATGGAGCTCTTGCCTCGGTCTCTACCTTTGTAAATATTCTTCCTTTAGAATTTCAATCTATTGTGGTTAAATATAACGCGAGGCAATTTCTTGATGTGTATTACGCTCCTTTGTCGCTTTTTAGTCAATGTAGGGTTATCTATAACAAATATATTCTTGAACATGAAAATGCTGTTTTGTTCTACTCATTGCCCTGACCATTCTTCGAGTAGAGTCTTAAAACGTCCAGCAAAGGAGGTTCCGTATAAATCCATGTCGTTGAGGTCTCATCAGCCCTCGGGCTAGTTACACCGGTTCACTGTTGTCAAACCGGGTTTTGGAGCATAGGCGGTGGAGACACCGATACTCAGTACAACCAACATAGACAGTTCAATGAATACTTGACAAGGCAACTTTCTCCGACGTCATACAACATCTTGAAGAAGACGACACTGCCGTACTTGGGTAGTCACGCAAGAAGCATTGCGCGACGACCCAAATAAGGACTTTGTGGGGGTGTGTGTTGGCGGGGGGGGGGATGGGGGAGGGCGTGTTACAGCTCAACAAGTGTCTGCTATCTGTTCGTTCGGTTTTCAGAATAAGTTAAGTCAAAAACCACGATTTTGCTGGTTATAGTACGCATTATTTCTCTTTTATCTTCAAATTGCGGAGCAAAAAACAAATGCTCTGTACAAGAGCCTACTTTAAATGTGTCAAAATTACGGGCAAATCCACCTCTCTTGCAGGTAACTGAGCGGTGCCGATTTTGTGGTCCAGATTGCGGGAAAACCCATCATTGCAAGGGTAGAATTTCAAGATTTTCCGGGTTTGCACACCCCAGAATCCTCCCCCCCCCCCCCCCCCCCACACCACCACCACCACCACCACCATCCTTCCCAGCTTAACAAGGTGCGGATTTTCTGCCCGTGTGTCTCGTGTCCTGTTAAAAACTTATTGAAACCCGCGATAGATAGATAAACTCTGTTAACTGCTGCCCTCGCAACCAAACACAAGTCAACTCCTTCTCAGGCCTTTTATTGTCCTTGAAATTCATTTCACATCTGTTCATTTCTTTTCTTTTGCTATCTAAATTAACAGGTCATGAACCAAAACATTTTTACAACTATCATAACGAAATGTCTAACAGTTTGCAGGTAAAACGGAACGTTCAAAATCTCGGGCATCAAAATCTAATCTGCTCCAGTTTTTCAAGTCAATATTCCTGTTTTAGGAACTCTTTAATTGTCTGATATGGAGAAGCTCTTTTCATCAAATAGAGGCATTCATCGTCCTGTACTGTAGCAATAGGCTTGTTCCAGGGATAAGTGAAACCATTTTCTGCCAGCCAGCTTTTCACTTCCGCGTCATATTGGCTTCTAAACGTGTCGACATCCCTGGCCAGCACAAACAAGGTGGCCTGGAAATTATCGGTGACCACGGAGTACTGGTACAAACCTGGCTCGCCGAACGAGGGAGGACCAAGTTTCAC
Source organism: Orbicella franksi (assembly GCF_964199315.1). NCBI lineage: Eukaryota > Metazoa > Cnidaria > Anthozoa > Scleractinia > Merulinidae > Orbicella > Orbicella franksi. Next base: position 31,361,307 of record NC_138148.1, on the reverse strand, counting down.
GACCCAGTCTGTTGAGAGAAGTGGACACTGTTTCAAACAAATGCGTTTATTTTTTGCTACGAATTACGGGTGTAGGCAGGGGGGAGGTCCTGGGGTGCCCGTGACCCCCCTTTTGTAAGCCTTAAAAAAGGGGGGGTCACAACCTACAACAGGTGACGAAGACGACAAGACAATCTGGTGAGTACCCTCACTTTGACACAGTGTGACCCCCCCGTTTGAAAAATCCCGGCTACGCCCTTGCTACGAGTTATTTTCGGCTTCCAGTGCGCGAGCAATGCAAGCGCGGAGCGCGAGAGGGGCCGCCCCTGGCGGTTTAGCGCGTGTATCCCACGCGTCGGATTAATATTTAGCTAAGCTTGCGATCTCGACGAACCCAAGACAAAATAGAGAGTAGAAGACAAACTAAGTTAGAAACACCCATACCAAAGGGCCTGTCGAGCATCACACTCAACCTATTCTTTCAAGTTGGATCGACTAAAAGTGTGGATGTACTTGTTAGTTTTAGAGATCAGAGCTCGATTGACTTGTCACTTACATGGCGCGTCAACTGGTACGCCGTCAAGATGAACTTTTAGCTTTCCTGGCTGCCCGTGGTCTGGTATGTAGGCGTAGCCTGTGATGTTGTTCTGAGTGCCAGTCTCTGAATAGAGCCTTTCACTGTTCAGCACGCCGACTTTTCCATCTTTCCGCAAGGTGTCTGTGTAAAAGAAACAATATTAAGCAGGGAAACCTTAGAGGATGACTTGTCGAGTGTTTTGGAAGGACCGCCTCCACTGTTTTTTTTTTTTTTTTTTTGGTTTGTTTTCTTTGTTTGTTTGTTTTTCTCGGGCGCACAACTAGTCTAAACCTTGCACAGGCGTTCGGTCAGTTAAAGGCCTGTGCGAAGATTGGTCAGGGGAAAACTGCGGAGTGCTTACGGACAGGGAGTACATCTCGTTGCTCCCTATATAACTCAACGCCCCTAAAACTGGCTAAGCCATTGCATATCGATGTCGCAACTAGCCTGCGTGGCAGGCGTCGAAGGGGAGGGAAAGGGGGAAAAAACAAGCGCGCGAAGCCAAAACTCCCAAAACTCCCGCGCTCCTTTTGAACCTTTCCCTCCCCTTTAGCGGCCTGCTTCGCAGGCTACGTCACAACCCCTCCCTGTCCCCCTAATTTTTAGCGCAGCTCTCGCCCGAGCTTTCGTCAGCCCGAAATGTGGGAACACTTGGCACCCACGCTACCAGGGAGGTGTCGCTAGTTTTGGAATTTTTGTTATTTTTTAGTGTCATTTTATCGTTAATATTACTTTTTGATTCACAAATTCAATAGGCCAACGGTCACGGCCTGTTTTGCTAGACAAAGGCAACGCGAGTTCCGGTACAAGAGATTGGGGTGTTCATTAAAAACCCAGGTTAAAAACCAACAAGTGATACTGTACTTACAGTCTGCGGTCACGCCAAACGCGTTACGTTCAAAAGTACACAGGACTGTGGCATCGGCATACATCTGTTTAGAACAGAGACAAAACAAGACAAATAATAAAATAAAAACGTAAGGACCCTGAAATGACATTACAGTATGGAACCAAAGTAGGTGGAAAAACATTTGAAGGGGAGCAGTCCGGGTTCTCCGGTTTTTCTTCCGGCTTCTTCAAACCTAAAGGCGCTTCAAATGCGCTTGAAGACCCACCACTCTAAATTCTAATTCGATCGGGAATGTGTCCCTGATTCGAAAAGCCTTGAAGTGTGACACGGCATATTAGTAAAGTTATTTGTTTACTTTATTTCTGTATTTACACGCATGACAACGTGGATAGAAAATTTGCATCACGCCCCACACGTGAATGTGAGTGTTACAGACCGCGCGGAAGGGTTGCATGGCTTACCAGAGAAGGCCCCTGACGATATAATTTGTACGAGTAAAGCAAGAGTAAGAACTTCTCTTCTTGGGCCCTGGAGCTATGAAAGGCTACGTATTTTATCATTGCGATTCTAAGACATATCGAGCGTCAATCGCGGAGATTTTCACAACAATAACTCCCATTTCTTATGCATAACTGTGTAACTGTTGTGCAATCAGGCTGTTACATAAGATGGAGGCGTAGCTTATATAATTACAAAAGTACCACTAACGTGGTAAACGTTTGCGTAATTAGTCTTACCGTCTGCATGTTTCGATGATGCCAGATAATTTTTAAATTGTAAGCGCTTGTCGGTTAAGTCATCAGTATGATCTGTCTATCATTTGGACATTGAACACCACTCTTCAACGTCACGATCTGTGTGTTGTCGGTTTGTTCATTTGTTTTGTTTTGTTTCAGGATATGGCTAATGCTTTATGTACTGTTATTTGCACGGCAGGTCCATGAACGACACGTCAATGGGTGAAAAACCTCGCTCCCTTCGTTTCACGTGGAGCATGAAGACAACGAGTTCCATGGACCCGCAAGAGATGATGGAAGAAATAAGGAAGGTGTTGGATACAAATCACTGTGATTTTGAACAGCGCGAAAATTTCCTGTTGTTCTGTTGCTATGGCAATCCCGCCGACGCAAATCACGTGCAGTGGGAGATGGAAGTGTGCAAACTCCCTCGCTTGTCGTTACACGGGGTTCGTTTCAAGCGCATCGCCGGCACATCGATTAATTTCAAGAACATCGCGTCGAAGGTTGCGAACGAACTGAAGTTGTGACAAGACAATTTGATTTGAATGCGGCGATTTGCGAAATCTGTGGAGGACGGACAAATCACTGGAAACGATTTTGGATACGAAATGCTTTCCCCAGCAATGCATCTGCGCAGAAAACCACTAAGTAGAGACGTTTTGGATTTTTTAGAACTTCATGGGTCGCACGACCCCCTCAGGAATGTGGACATCTTCTGTCTGTCTTTTGTCGGAGGGCGGAGAATTTTGTTTCTTTTGCACTATAACGTTTGCGCTAGTTAAGCAAGCCGAGTGTTGCTCGATGATTTTTATTTGCTACAGAACCCCACGGTACATACAAATGACATATGTCTACGAGTTTGAGAAATTCGAGATGACCGAAACGTGTACAAGTTCATGTAAATACCCATAGGAATTATTTAATTTTAATGGAGGGCAGATGAAAGATAGCTGCCGATATGGCCCCGATCCTAGTGGGGTGAAAATGTTTTCTTTGATATTTGTGTTATCACTAGGCAGATCTGTGTCGTTCACATAATACACTGCATGCAAACACTAGTAATCTTAAGCTAGTCCCGGGCTCTTTCCTGTCCTCTGTCCGTGAAAGTCACGGGTAAGCGGGAGAGAGGCTTGACAAGCAAGCCGAGTGAAGCTTAAAGGAGTTTTCAGTTGTTCCATTACCTGCCGCAGTTTGCGTCATAAGCGCGGACAATGGGATAAATGCTCCTCTGTGGGATAGTACGTGGGAGCTGTACAGATAGCAGAATTCCTGAGTAAATGAGACGCATACATTTCACAACTGAAAAGCCTGATCTAGACTCACTCTGCGTGTTTTGTTGCGCTTCGTAAACAGAGATTACCTCGTTAACCTACAGATGGTTGTTTTTAATTGTTTTAAACAGCGCTTCTCTACCGTCCTGCTCTGAAATGTGTAGAAATATATCTGAATCCGGGAGTTTTCGGATGGTAAGGAGCGCAAGTCGAAAAAAATCGTTTATAGCTCGAGAAACAGTGAAGAAGAAAAAGCGCTCTTATTTTTTGGATCGAAATGTTTGCGGCTTTGTGAATTCAAACGTCGTTGACAAGTTTGAGATAAAACTTGGTCGCCTTATTGAATTATACGTGCACGATGTAGAAAGAAAAAAAACGACATGGACATCGGTGAGAAACAATTATTTTTTCTTGCTCTTGCAAACCATCAACAGAAAACGATGTGATTTTTTGCAAAAGCCAGGGAAACAACTATTTTATATTTAAACCCCTGATACAGACGGTTGCGTGACTTAAAAGCATCAAGTCACGTAAGCGTTTGTCTCGGCAGCTGCATTTTACTGTGAAGGGTCAGTGCACTTTAAAAGTAGCCGTAAGTAAGTAGATGCAATAAATTAAACCCTTTGTTCTATTTCAATTGATGTACATTTTTATTGCCTGTAAGAATCGAATCTTCGTTTTTGTATGATTGCCGCAAATTCGCACTAGTCAAAAACCTCATTCCATCTCAATTGCGTGTGAAAATGACAAGAAGTAAGTAATTACAAAAGTATCCTCGTACGCAGACATCTTTGGGCTCGTCACGCAATCTTCTTCCCCCAACGAGGGAAGAGGAGGTAGATTGCGTGACGAGCCCGAACAGCGTCAGCACAGGAGGCTGTTTCAACAGTAGACGCTGCTTGAAACGCAATTTAATTTATGTTAGGTGGATTTGGAAACTCAAAACATACACAGATAGTTTCATATTTCGTTTGCGTTTTAATCGGCGTCACGCTTGTTAGTATTCAGACTTCTGAGCGTTACCAGTCACGCAACTTTTATCAATGGCCGTAAGACACCTAGAGAAGGTTTGCGTGACTGGTCTCATATCTTGTCTTAGTTGTATGACTGTATTGTTGAAAATCAAATCGAGTTCTTGCCTCGGTCTCTACCTTTGTAAATATTCTTCCTTTAGAATTTCAATCTATTGTGGTTAAATATAACGCGAGGCAATTTCTTGATGTGTATTACGCTCCTTTGTCGCTTTTTAGTCAATGTAGGGTTATCTATAACAAATATATTCTTGAACATGAAAATGCTGTTTTGTTCTACTCATTACCCTGACCATTCTTCGAGTAGAGTCTTAAAACGTCCAGCAAAGGAGGTTCCGTATAAATCCATGTCGTTGAGGTCTCATCAGCCCTCGGGCCAGTTACACCGGTTCACTGTTGTCAAACCGGATTTTGGAGCATAGGCGGTGGAGACACCGATACTCAGTACAACCAACATAGACAGTTCAATGAATACTTGACAAGGCAGCTTTTTCCGACGTCACACAACATCTTGAAGAAGACGACACTGCCGTACTTGGGTAGTCACGCAAGAAGCATTGCGCGACGACCCAAATAAGGACTTTGTGGGTGTGTGTGTTGGCGGGGGGGGGGGGATATGGGGGGAGGGCGTGGTACAGCTCACCAAGTGTCTGTTATCTGTTCGTTCGGCTTTCAGAATAAGTTAAGTCAAAAACCACGATTTTGCTGGTTATAGTACGCGTTATTTCTCTTCTTTCTTCAAATCGCGGAGCAAAAAACAAATGCTCTGCACAAGAGCCTACTTTAAATGTGTCAAAATTACGGGCAAATCCACCTCTCTTGTAGGTAACCGAGCGGTGCCGATTTTGTGGTCCAGATTGCGGGAAAACCCATCATTGCAAGGGTAGAATTTCAAGATTTTCCGGGTTTGCACACCCCAGACATCCCTGACCAGCACAAACAAGGTGGCCTGGAAATTATCGGTGACCACGGAGTACTGGTATAAACCTTGCTCGCCGAACGAGGGAGGACCAAGTTTCACGACCCAGTCTGTTGAGAGAAGTGGACACTGTTTCAAACAAACGCGTTTATTTTTTGCTACGAATTACGGGTGTATCCCACGCGTCGGATTAATATTTAGCTAAGCTTGCGATCTCGACGAACGCAAGACAAAATAGAGAGTAGAAGACAAACTAAGTTAGAAACACCCATACCAAATGGCCTGTCGAGCATCACACTCAACCTATTCTTCCAAGTTGGATCGACTAAAAGTGTGGATGTACTTGTTAGTTTTAGAGATCAGAGCTCGATTGACTTGTCACTTACATGGCGCGTCAACTGGTACGCCGTCAAGATGAACTTTTAGCTTTCCTGGCTGCCCGTGGTCTGGTATGTAGGCGTAGCCTGTGATGTTGTTCTGAGTGCCAGTCTCTGAATAGAGCCTTTCACTGTTCAGCACGCCGACTTTTCCATCTTTCCGCAAGGTGTCTGTGTAAAAGAAACAATATTAAGCAGGGAAACCTTAGAGGATGACTTGTCGAGTGTTTTGGAAGGACCGCCTCCACTGTTTTTTTTTTTTTTTTTTTTTTGGTTTGTTTTCTTTGTTTGTTTGTTTTTCTCGGGCGCACAACTAGTCTAAACCTTGCACAGGCGTTCGGTCAGTTAAAGTCCTGTGCGAAGATTGGTCAGGGGAAAACTGCGGAGTGCTTACGGACAGGGAGTACACCTCGTTGCTCCCTATATAACTCAACGCCCCTAAAACTGGCTAAGCCATTGCATATCGATGTCACAACTAGCCTGCGTGGCAGGCGTCGAAGGGGAGGGAAAGGGGGAAAAAACAAGCGCGCGAAGCCAAAACTCCCAAAACTCCCGCGCTCCTTTTGAACCTTTCCCTCCCCTTCAGCGGCCTGCTTCGCAGGCTACGTCACAACCCCTCCCTGTCCCCCTAATTTTTAGCGCAGCTCTTGCCGGAGTTTTCGTCAGCCCGAAATGTGGGAACACTTGGCACCCACGCTACCAGGGAGGTGTCGCTAGTTTTGGAATTTTTGTTATTTTTTAGTGTCATTTTATCGTTAATATTACTTTTTGATTCACAAATTCAATAGGCCAACGGTCACGGTCTGTTTTGCTAGACAAAGGCAACGCGAGATCCGGTACAAGAGATTGGGGTGTTCATTAAAAACCCAGGTTAAAAACCAACAAGTGATACTGTACTTACAGTCTGCGGTCACGCAAAACGCGCTACGTTCAAAAGTACACAGGACTGTGGCATCGGCATACATCTGTTTAGAACAGAGACAAAACAAGACAAATAATAAAATAAAAACGTAAGGACCCTGAAATGACATTACAGTATGGAACCAAAGTAGGTGGAAAAACATTTGAAGGGGAGCAGTCCGGGTTCTCCGGTTTTTCTTCCGGCTTCTTCAAACCTAAAGGCGCTTCAAATGCGCTTGAAGACCCACCACTCTAAATTCTAATTCGATCGGGAATGTGTCCCTGATTCGAAAAGCCTTGAAGTGTGACACGGCATATTAGTAAAGTTATTTGTTTACTTTATTTCTGTATTTACACGCATGACAACGTGGATAGAAAATTTGCATCACGCCCCACACGTGAATGTGAGTGTTACAGACCGCGCGGAAGGGTTGCATGGCTTACCAGAGAAGGCCCCTGACGATATAATTTGTACGAGCAAAGCAAGAGTAAGAACTTCTCTTCTTGGGCCCTGGAGCTATGAAAGGCTACGTATTTTATCATTGCGATTCTAAGACATATCGAGCGTCAATCGCGGAGATTTTCACAACAATAACTCCCATTTCTTATGCATAACTGTGTAACTGTTGTGCAATCAGGCTGTTACATAAGATGGAGGCGTAGCTTATATAATTACAAAAGTACCACTAACGTGGTAAACGTTTGCGTAATTAGTCTTACCGTCTGCGTGTTTCGATGATGCCAGATAATTTTTAAATTGTAAGCGCTTATCGGTTAAGTCATCAGTATGATCTGTCTATCATTTGGACATTGAACACCACTCTTCAACGTCACGATCTGTGTGTTGTCGGTTTGTTCATTTGTTTTGTTTTGTTTCAGGATATGGCTAATGCTTTATGTACTGTTATTTGCACGGCAGGTCCATGAACGACACGTCAATGGGTGAAAAACCTCGCTCCCTTCGTTTCACGTGGAGCATGAAGACAACGAGTTCCATGGACCCGCAAGAGATGATGGAAGAAATAAGGAAGGTGTTGGATACAAATCACTGTGATTTTGAACAGCGCGAAAATTTCCTGTTGTTCTGTTGCTATGGCAATCCCGCCGACGCAAATCACGTGCAGTGGGAGATGGAAGTGTGCAAACTCCCTCGCTTGTCGTTACACGGGGTTCGTTTCAAGCGCATCGCCGGCACATCGATTAATTTCAAGAACATCGCGTCGAAGGTTGCGAACGAACTGAAGTTGTGACAAGACAATTTGATTTGAATGCGGCGATTTGCGAAATCTGTGGAGGACGGACAAATCACTGGAAACGATTTTGGATACGAAATGCTTTCCCCAGCAATGCATCTGCGCAGAAAACCACTAAGTAAAGACGTTTTGGATTTTTTAGAACTTCATGGGTCGCACGACCCCCTCAGGAATGTGGACATCTTCTGTCTGTCTTTTGACGGAGGGCGGAGAATTTTGTTTCTTTTGCACCATAATGTTTGCGCTAGTTAAGGAAGCCGAGTGTTGCTCGATGATTTTTATTTGCTACAGAACCCCACGGTACATACAAATGACATATGTCTACGAGTTTGAGAAATTCAAGAAACGAAACCGAAACGTACAAGTTCATGTAAATACCCATAGGAATTATTTAATTTTAATGGAGGGCAGATGAAAGATAGCTGCCGATATGGCCCCGATCCTAGTGGGGTGAAAATGTTTTCTTTGATATTTGTGTTATCACTAGGCAGATCTGTGTCGTTCACATAATACACTGCATGCGAACACTAGTAATCTTAAGCTAGTCCCGGGCTCTTTCCTGTCCTCTGTCCGTGAAAGTCACGGGTAAGCGGGAGAGAGGCTTGACAAGCAAGCCGAGTGAAGCTTAAAGGAGTTTTCAGTTGTTCCATTACCTGCCGCAGTTTGCGTCATAAGCGCGGACAATGGGATAAATGCTCCTCTGTGGGATAGTACGTGGGAGCTGTACAGATAGCAGAATTCCTGAGTAAATGAGATGCATACATTTCACAACTGAAAAGCCTGATCTAGACTCACTCTGCGTGTTTTGTTGCGCTTCGTAAACAGAGATTACCTCGTTAACCTACAGATGGTTGTTTTTAATTGTTTTAAACAGCGCTTCTCTACCGTCCTGCTCTGAAATGTGTAGAAATATATCTGAATCCGGGAGTTTTCGGATGGTAAGGAGCGCAAGTCGAAAAAAATCGTTTATAGCTCGAGAAACAGTGAAGAAGAAAAAGCGCTCTTATTTTTTGGATCGAAATGTTTGCGGCTTTGTGAATTCAAACGTCTTTGACAAGTTTGAGATAAAACTTGGTCGCCTTATTGAATTATACGTGCACGATGTAGAAAGAAAAAAAACGACATGGACATCGGTGAGAAACAATTATTTTTTCTTGCTCTTGCAAACCATCAACAGAAAACGATGTGATTTTTTGCAAAAGCCAGGGAAACAACTATTTTATATTTAAACCCCTGATACAGACGGTTGCGTGACTTAAAAGCATCAAGTCACGTAAGCGTTTGTCTCGGCAGCTGCATTTTACTGTGAAGGGTCAGTGCACTTTAAAAGTAGCCGTAAGTAAGTAGATGCAATAAATTAAACCCTTTGTTCTATTTCAATTGATGTACATTTTTATTGCCTGTAAGAATCGAATCTTCGTTTTTGTATGATTGCCGCAAATTCGCACTAGTCAAAAACCTCATTCCATCTCAATTGCGTGTGAAAATGACAAGAAGTAAGTAATTACAAAAGTATCCTCGTACGCAGACATCTTTGGGCTCGTCACGCAATCTTCTTCCCCCAACGAGGGAAGAGGAGGTAGATTGCGTGACGAGCCCGAACAGCGTCAGCACAGGAGGCTGTTTCAACAGTAGACGCTGCTTGAAACGCAATTTAATTTATGTTAGGTGGATTTGGAAACTCAAAACATACACAGATAGTTTCATATTTCGTTTGCGTTTTAATCGGCGTCACGCTTGTTAGTATTCAGACTTCTGAGCGTTACCAGTCACGCAACTTTTATCAATGGCCGTAAGACACCTAGAGAAGGTTTGCGTGACTGGTCTCATATCTTGTCTTAGTTGTATGACTGTATTGTTGAAAATCAAATCGAGTTCTTGCCTCGGTCTCTACCTTTGTAAATATTCTTCCTTTAGAATTTCAATCTATTGTGGTTAAATATAACGCGAGGCAATTTCTTGATGTGTATTACGCTCCTTTGTCGCTTTTTAGTCAATGTAGGGTTATCTATAACAAATATATTCTTGAACACGAAAATGCTGTTTTGTTCTACTCATTGCCCTGACCATTCTTCGAGTAGAGTCTTAAAACGTCCAGCAAAGGAGGTTCCGTATAAATCCATGTCGTTGAGGTCTCATCAGCCCTCGGGCTAGTTACACCGGTTCACTGTTGTCAAACCGGGTTTTGGAGCATAGGCGGTGGAGACACCGATACTCAGTACAACCAACATAGTTCAGTGAATACTTGACAAGGCGGCTATCTCCGACGTCATACAACATCTTGAAGAAGACGACACTGCCGTACTTGGGTAGTCACGCAAGAAGCATTGCGCGACGACCCAAATAAGAACTTTGTGGGTGTGTGTGTTGGCGGGGGGGGGGGGGGTAAGATGGGGGGAGGGCGTGGTACAGCTCACCAAGTGTCTGTTATCTGTTCGTTCGGCTTTCAGAATAAGTTAAGTCAAAAGCCACGATTTTGCTGGTTATAGTACGCGTTATTTCTCTTTTATCTTCAAATTGCGGAGCAAAAAACAAATGCTCTGCACAAGAGCCTACTTTAAATGTGTCAAAATTACGGGCAAATCCACCTCTCTTGTAGGTAACTGAGCGGTGCCGATTTTGTGGTCCAGATTGCGGGAAAACCCATCATTGCAAGGGTAGAATTTCAAGATTTTCCGGGTTTGCACACCCCACAATCCCCGCCCCCCCCCCCCCCACCACCACCACAACCCTTCCCAGCTTGACAAGGTGCGGATTTTCTGCCCGTGTGTCTCGTGTCCTGTTAAAAACTTATTGAAATCCGCGATAGATAGATAAACTCTGTCAACTGCTGCCCTCGCAACCAAACACAAGTAAACTCCTTCTAAGGCTTTTTATTGTCCTTGAAATTCATTTCACATCTGTTCATTTCTTGTCTTTTTCTATCTAAATTAACAGGTCATGAACCAAAACATTTTTACAACTATCATAACGAAATGTCTAACAGTTTGCAGGTAAAACGGAACGTTCAAAATCTCGGGCATCAAAATCTAATCTGCTCCAGTTTTTCAAGTCAATATTCCTGTTTTAGGAACTCTTTAATTGTCTGATATGGAGAAGCTCTTTTCATCAAATAGAGGCATTCATCGTCCTGTACTGTGGCAATAGGCTTGTTCCAGGGATAAGTGAAACCATTTTCTTCCAGCCAGCTTTTCACTTCCGCGTCATATTGGCTTCTAAACGTGTCGACATCCCTGGCCAGCACAAACAAGGTGGCCTGGAAATTATCGGTGACCACGGAGTACTGGTACAAGCCTTGCTCGCCGAACGAGGGAGGACCCAGTTTCACAACCCAGTCTGTTGAGAGAAGTGGACACTGTTTCAAACAAAAGCCTTTATTTTTTGCTACGAGTTAGGGGTGTAGCCAGGGGGAAGGTCCTGGGGTGCCCGTGACCCCCCCTTTTGTAAGCCTTAAAAAAGGGGGGTCACAACCTACAACAGGTAACGAAAACGACATGACAATCTGGCGAATACCCTCATTTTGACCCAGTGTGACCCCCGTTTGAAAATTCCCGGCTACGCTCCTGCTACGAGTTATTTTCGGCTTCCAGTACGCGAGCAATGCAAGCGCGGAGCGCGAGAGGGGCCGCCCCTGGCGGTTTAGCACGTGTATCCCACGCGTCGGATTAATATTTAGCTAAGCTTGCGATCTCGACGAACGCAAGACAAAATAGAAAGTAGAGGACAAACTAAGTTAGAAACACCCATACCAAATGGCCTGGCGAGCATCACACTCAACCTATTCTTTCAAGTTGGATCGTGTGGATGTACTTGTTAGTTTTAGAGATCAGAGCTCGATTGACTTGTCACTTACATGGCGCGTCAACTGGTACGCCGTCAAGATGCACTTTTAGCTTTCCTGGCTGCGCGGGGTTTGGTATGTAGGCGTAGCCTGTGATGTTGTTTTGGGTGCCAGTCTCTGAATAGAGCCTTTCACTGTTCAGCACGCCGACTTTTCCATCTTTCCGCAGGGTATCTGTATAAAAGCAACAATATTAAGCACGGAAACCTGAGGGGATGGCCTTGTCGAGTGTTTTGAAAGGACTGCTTCCCACTGCTTTTTTTCTCTTCGTTTGCTTGTTTTCTTTGTTTGTTTGTTTTTCTCGGGCGTGCAACTAGTCTAACCCTTGAACAGGTGTTCGGTCAGTTAGAGTCCTGTGCGAAGATTGGCCAGGGGAAAACTGCGAGGTGCTTACGTACAGGGAGTGCAACTCGTTGCTCCCCAAATAACTAAGCGGCTAAGCCAGTCTTTGCATATTAATGTCACAAAGCCTCCCTCTGTCCCTAATTTTTGGCGCAGCTCTCGCCCGAGTTTACGTCAGCCCGAAATGTGGGAACACCTGGCACCCACGCTACCAGAGAGGTGTCCCTAATTTTGGAATCTTTGTTATTTTTTATTGCTATTTTATCGTTGTTGTTTTTTTTTTTTTTCACAAATTCAATAGCCCAACGATCGTGGCTTGTTTCGCTCGACAACGGCAACTCGAGATCCGTTACAAGAGTTTGGAGTGTTGATTAAAAACCCGGGTTAAAAACCAAACAAGTCATACTGTACTTAAACTTACAATCTGCGGTCACGCAAAACGCGTTACGCTCAAAAGTACCCACGACTGTGGCATCGGCATACATCTGTTTAGAACAGAGACAAAACAAGACAAATAATAAAATGAAAACGTAAGGACCCTGAAATGGTCTTATAACATGGAACCAAAGTAGGTGGAAAAACATTTGAAGGGGAGCAGTCCGGGCTCTCCGGTTTTCCTTCCGGCTTCTTCAAACCTAAAGGCGCTTCAAATGCGCTTGAAGACCCACCACTCTAAATTCTAATTCGATCGGAAATGTGTCCCTGATTAGAAAAGCCTTGAAGTGTGACAAGACATATTAATAAAGTTATTCGTTTACTTTATTTCTGTATTTACACGCATGACAACGTGGATAGAAAATTTGCATCACGCCCCACACGTGAATGTGAGTGTTACAGACCGCGCGGAAGGGTTGCATGGCTTACCAGAGAAGGCCCCTGACGATATAATTTGTACGAGCAAAGCAAGAGTAAGAACCTCTTCTCTTGGGCCCTGGAGCTATGAAAGGCTACGTATTTTATCATTGCGATTCTAAGACATATCGAGCGTCAATCGCGGAGATTTTCACAACAATAACTCCCATTTCTTATGCATAACTGTGTAACTGTTGTGCAATCAGGCTGTTACATAAGATGGAGGCGTAGCTCATATAATTATCGCTCTGGTAAATTTTTACGCACGCTTTCTTAAGTAATTAAAAGGTACTTCGATAACAGGGCTTCTACAAGTGAAAGCACTGTATCCCAAAACACTAGCAATGTCTATTGCATAACCAGAGGCACAAGAGATTACACTACTTCGAGTCAGCCCTTGATTCTTACCTGATACCAGCGGCCAAGATATTGTGTCACATTTAAGGTTGACACGGTGTTAATTCCGAAAGCGTCGCTGCAAAATGCGATAACTAGTAAAAATACAGCGTATTTCATGTTGACTTCTGAGAGCAATCTCACAGCTACTCACTCAAGAGTTTGTTCGAGTGGATGTGAGCTGGAACAAGTGAGCTCTGGGCTTTATATACTTCGTTTCTAAATATGGAAGCATACAGCATATTGTGTTGTCATCACGCGATTGACCTTTGCACCAGCCATGCATGGTAACGCAAATCCTATTGGACAAAGACTCAGGAGATGGAATCTCTGATACCAATACGAAATCGGAAACGCTGGGCGAAAATTATTTAGCCTCTTCCAGGCGTTCAGTTAGTTGAGGCGCAGAGCGAAGAAAGGCGCGCGAAAAAAATGCCACGCCTTTCTTATTTTTTCGCGGGCCGTTTTTCGCGCTGCGCCTCAACTAACTGAACGCCTGGAAGAAGCTACCTCCAGGCGTTTAGTTTAGTTGGGGCGAAACACGAAATACAGCGCGCGAAAAAATAAAAAAAAGCGCGGCGAGAGGAAACTTCCTCTCGACGCGCTTTTTTTTAATTTTTAGTACTTGCGTTACCATGCATGGCTATTGCAAAGGTCAATCGCGTGATAACAACACAATTAATATGCTGTATGCTTCCATATTTAGAAACGAAGTATATAAGCCCAGAGCTTGCTTGTTCCAAAACGTGTTACTGTAAGTTCAAAGCTCGTTTTCAAAAAAAAAGTTATTTTTTTGAGAAGGATTTGTCCAATTGACCTGAAATTTTCAGGATTTGTTGTTCTATGTAAGTTTTGTGTTTTAAGCATATAACTTTTCCATCCAGTGCATTTTGTCGAAGTTATGCATTGAAACGTATGCTGGTCTATGCTGAATTTTCTGTATCAGATTTGACTGGTCACCATTTCATGTGTTTTTAACTTTTCCAAAACCTCTATGCTTAAAACAGTAAACTATTCGTCTTCTTTTAAAAAATGTAAAAAGTATTCATTTTGATCAGTTTCCCAAGTAAGCCCTGGCATTCTCCCGCAGGTGGCAGATTTAATCAGCCGGTGTGAGGTTGCAATACAGTTCTAATTAATCAAAGTACCAAAAAAAATCATAATTTCTGATCTTTAAACTTTCTAAAAATGTTTACTTTGCCATGGTTTCGAATTAAATCTTAACAGGAGCCATAATCGAGGAAGGTCCCCGATTATGGCTCCTGATCTTAACCATGAAAAAAAGCTTGAAAAAAAGGTATGTTTTTAGGTGTACCCCCACCTTATGCGGTCAGAACTGCGGTGCGGAAAAGAGAAAACCTCGTTTCCAGGGTCTCTCTTCTTCCCGAGAGACCCTGGGAACGAGGTTAGAAAGGAGAAGGAAAGAAACGTTTTATTTTTTCGTTCCTCGCCTCATTCCCTTCTCACTCCTTCCTCTAATTTGCGTAATTTTAACTTTTTCAATCCTGTATCCCTCTTTTCAACAATTAGACGAGAAATTATGCTGACAATGTATTATTTATCAAAAAGGAGAAAGAAACTTTTCGTAAGTTCATCCAATTCAAATAATATTTCAACGAGTCAACATGTTTAATATTTAATCACAGCTTAAAAAGCTCCAAGCTCACCCACGGTCTGGTTTAATAATACGGAATAGTTAATAGCTGCTTTATAACTGCATCTCTGAATCATTTTTGTCCCTTTCTTCATGAAAACGATGGCTTTACAGTTTAAAATTTGCCTCTATGTATCTTTAATGCCGTCTTTATATCTTTGTTCCGTAATGCGTGCTCAAAATTTCAAACGCGAAAAACAAGGCGTGAGTTTCGCAAAGTTCATAAAAGCTTCTTCTGTCAAACTCGACACCGCCAGCCTAGCAGATCTGAAGGTCTCGAAACTCGGAGAATGCACACTAGAATGTCTTAACCATGAGGAGTGTGTCTCGACGAACGTTGGCCGAACATCCAGTGATGGAAAATATTCGTGTGAGTTGTTGAGTATGGACAAGTTTAGACGATCGAATGAGCTTGTTGCCAGCAACGACTTTGACCATTATTATATCAAGGTGAGCAAAACGTGAACGTAACCGGTTTTAACTTTACAAACATAGCCAAAACGCACAAAAAATAACTGCCTAGACCATCAGTAGACGTAACTTTACATTTGTGGTCAATTTTTCACACACTTTTGTGTGTTTTTGTAAAATTTAACATGGAAAACAACTTCCCCTACAAATGTTTACAGGTTTGAACATCTGTTCATTTAAAAAAGCTCCCACGGATCTTACGGTCTTAAAAATTAACCTTGAATTAGAAACACGTGAAGAAAAAGTACACGCTTTTCTTCAAAAATGTTTTAAAGAATATCGAGGCTGGAATTTGCGATTTTTTATGTAATAGATCAAAAACGAGTGCGAGTTTTTCATCAGGGGTTCCAAACACCGAGAAACAGATGAAAACACGACGCCGAAGGCGGAGTGCTTTTATTGTTTCGAGGTGTTTGGAACCCCTGATGAAAAACGAAGCACGAGTTTTTGAGCTGGCTTCTCAAAGTAGCATGAGAATTTTTTTCGAAGAATAGGTAATTAGTAGGCGTGCTCAATAGGCTATTGTCTGTTTTTTATTCATATGGTAAATGAAATGAATCTTTTATATGCGGCCATGTGGGCAAGTTTTAAAGGTTGAATTTTTAATAAATTAACATTATGCCGCGTGATGGAGATCGAGTGGAGATCAGAACGTTTTCGAGTTCCAAAAACCTCTTCTCAAGAAAATGTTTTGGTGAATGATGCTGTTCCAGTTTCAACTAAGTATAAAAACAAGTGGGCTGTGAACATTTTTGCCGAATGGCAGAGGTTGAGAGAGGTTAAAGTTCCGGTATTAGATTGTGGCGGTCTCTTCAAGGACTACGATTTACACAATGTTACCGCTGTGAGTGTAGATATTGCTGGAATGGACGCTCTGTCGCTGAACTATTGGTTGTCAAAATTTGTGATGGAGGTAGCTAAAAAGTCCGGTGAAAGATACCCTCCGAAGTCTGTTTATGGTATCATTTGTGCCCTCAAGCGTTATTTGGAGGAGAAAAATGGATCAGAAGCTTTGAATCCTCTGGACGCTAGTGACAAAAGGTACTTGACAACTTTTAGACCGAATTGGTTAGTAATTTAAAATGCACTGTTTCAGGACTTTAATTTTGTGTGTTATTTTTTGAAGGTTTGTCCTTTTCCGACGTTGCTTAGATGCCGAGATGAAGAATGACGTTCGAGAAGGGCTTCACATTGAGTGTAAGAAAGAGGAAAAGGAGTTTGTGAGCGAGCAAGAAGAAGCAGTATTCTGGCAAAAGAAATTGCTGGGAACTACATCAGCTAAGTCGTTATTGAACACGATCTATTTCTACAACGGAAAAGTTTTTGGGTTGCGGGGGGGAGATCACAGAAATATTGTTGTAAACAACTTTGAAATTGGTCCAAATTTTATTAAGTTTGAAGAAAATGCCTCTAAAACTTATCATGGAGGTCTTTGTGATCTAAAGTATGTGCCGCGAGTGGTCAAGCACGTTTGTCATTCTATTGAGGAAAAGCACGAGCCGTGCCTTGTTGAGATATTCAGATTGTATGTAGGGTTAGTTGAGACTCATGCAAAGGAAGTTACTGCATTTTACTTTAAGCCATCAAAAACTAGGTTCGCATTCGATAAAGTGCCCGTAGGCATCAACAGCTTGAACAAGATTTTGCCTGACATCTGCGACGCGGCAGGCTTTAAACGCAAAACCGCTCACAGTTTGCGCGTTACTTGTGTTTCCTCCCTGTTCAATTCTGGGGTTGAAGAAAAATTGATTCGCGAAAGGTCGGGGCATCGTTCTAATGCATTGTTGCAGTACGAAAAGCCTACAGAAGAAAATGTGTCTAAAGTTTCAAAGATCCTAGGTCCAAGTGTTGTTAGTACAACTACATGTTTTACCACAGAGAAACAGGATCAATCTTTAACGGATGTTGTTTTACAGAAAGGAAAATTCAAAAACTGTACAATTAATGTAACGATGTCTAAGAAGGAATAATATGTTGCTGTATTGTTGTTGTAAGCAATGATTTAAGCGGGAAAAATGCTGTATTTAGAATTATAATTAAGACTGATTAAAATTCAAGTTTCTTGATCAGTGTCTTGATCAGTTTTTGAACTAATCTACCGTGTCTTGATCGGTATGTTCATTGGGTATCAACATACATGCACCTGACCCAATTGATGCGAGCTGATTGGGTCATCAGCTCATGAATAATTAATGAGTTTGAGAAGAATATTTTAAGAATAAATCCGAGGCTGAGATTTTGAAAAGCATATGATTTTAAAAAAGCATATAATTTTGAAAAGCATATAATTTTGTGTATTGAAAACTTGCAAATACAATCATGGCTCCTGATACAATACAATTATATGATTACAAATAATCCGTATAAGAATATTCACATGAATATTTTCAGCCTGAAATCGGCAGGAAAATAAGAATATTCAGCCTCAGCGGGAAAAATGAATATTCTTATTAAAAAAAAGAGTGTATGGCCATTGAAAGAAGCTAAACGGAGGTTTTTGCTTAGGGCTGAAAAGATGATCTGGGTATTTTTCGTGACTAAAACCTTTTCAGCAACTTTCCATGAACTCTGGCTCGCACTGTTTAAATCTATCTGAAAGTACTTTACATTTACCACACTAACAGATTCCAAAGAGAATAAGTTATTTAAAAGAAAACAAAAGGGTAAACATATTTCAAGCTTTGTTTTTATTGACGTACACTAAAGTTTAAAAGCTATTTTTAGGCGAGACAGTTACATTTGGACTTTTCAAAAGATACAATACAAATGAATACAATGATGATTGCAAAAACTGAACGCTGGCGAGTAACCGTGACACAGCGGGAGATAAATCGTTGCAGTTGAACTTGTCCTGTTGAAAATCTTTGAAAGACGGACAGCTCTATATAACGGACAGTTCACTGTGTCCCAGAATTTACATATAATAACTATCCACATACGATTGGCATGTGGGATAAATTAAGAATGATATTTTTGTAATGTTTTCACTTTCTCTTTTACAGTCACCCTGCATGAGCTCTCCGTGCCAAAATGGTGCCAAGTGTATCCCGTCTTATTCCAATGATGATTATTTCTGTAAATGCGAAGAGGGATTCACCGGAGAACACTGCGAAAAAGGTAAACCATTCAGATAAATAGACATCAGATCTTACATCTGTCGGTAGAAAAGGGTCCTTTTTATTAAAAAGCGAAGACGAAGGCCAGTTGCAAGTTCTCTAACACCCTACATGAGGCATAGTTCGTCTACCACAACTGTAGTCGTACCTGTAAATCAGAAATTGGACTGTTTCGCCTCAGCACACGCTGCACCTGACCAACAGAGCTCTAATCCTACTATCACTATGCGTCATTATTGTCCATCAATCAAAACTTATATAATCTATGTTAATTTTTGTTTTCAGTCAACTGGATTAAGATGAAGCCACACCCAGAAAATTCACCAATTTGCTTTGGATCCCTTGGGAACAAGCCTGGAATGTTCACAACCCCGTCACCCGGTGACGTCATCACGTTTAAACTGGTTCATCTGAATGGCACGGTGAGCTGCCACGCCGGCGTATCCAGTAGCAACTGGGGATGCAAAAGCCGAGGCGGGCCTGACAAAATGGGAACCTTCATAGCAGATTCCAACAAAGCCCGCCTTCTTCCCAACAACGCTGAGCTCTTTGGAGGATTATCCTGCAACATACAATTATACTATAGCCTACCAGGGTATTCTCCGGACTCGCCTGAACTGTTATTTGATAATTTCACCACTCCTTTGCCTGTGACAGCCGGGCAGCAGTTTGCGGTTTGGTTTGGAGAGGATTTCCATAACTGCGATGACGCGGACAACGCTCCGGAAGAAACGTGTGTTCACGTGTATGGGTTGTTCGTGTAAATCCATCAATTTACAGAATTGTCAATCAAACTCACCACTGTAGTCTCTCTAGCCTGCAGTGCAGGCGCATTACTGGTGTGTGAGTGCACATTTTCGTATTAGGCCGCCATCTTGGATTTGGTCACTGTGGAGGGTTGGGGCGAGGGAGTAGGCTTGCCGAGAGAGTAAAGTAGGCGTGAGGTGCACTGCCCCCCTGCCCCTCACCATGCACTGTGCCCCAACCCTTTACCGGTCAAAACGGCAGCATCGAAAGCCTGGTCCATCGAGCGTTCTGTGCCAAAATAACGCCTGCACTGTACTGCAGGCTGTAGTCTCTCTTGCCTTTTTTTGCATCCATACTTTTGCCTCTACGATAAAACAAGTAGATAGATGAAAAGAAATCCACACACGCGGCAAATAGACGTAATAATTTTAACCAAGAAGGGCGAAATTCCCACAAATTTCATAACTCCCCCCAAAAAATTCAAGATGGTGGATGCATTTGTCTCTCAATGGGAACGGAGCCAATTAAATCTCGCACATGCGCGGGTCGTGACATAGCACCTTTAACTGAAGTTTATAGCCCGCAGTTTCTCGGCAATGGCTCACTGTGTCAGTTATGATTTTCCCAAAGTAGCCTGCGAGCTCCTAACTTTCTTCGATGTTATAAACTCTTGTTGTTAGGCTTTCATTGCAGAACTAAGTAGATTCTGTTCATTCAAGAGCTAAAGCCCTCAATAAATGTCAACGTCAGCAGTGAGAAGTTGTACATGTTGCTTTATTAGATGTTACTCCTCATGATGTCTAGACAGGTTAACGTACTGCTGCAGATCATTTTTTCTCAGTCTAGGTTCCAGACGTCTAATGTTCACGATATAAATAGTTTTTTCGAAAGTTTTTATTGGTCACTTTTTAAAATATATGCGGGGAGTGACTGGCATACGAAACGTAAAGTTCTTATGTGCCTGGACATAAGGTTTGAAAGTTAGTTAGGTGAGTTCGTAAAATGCCTATTTTATTTTCCGTGAACTGTGAAAAGCCAATTTCATTTTCCGTTCTACTTGATTTAGACCCCCTCCCCACCACTTTAAATAGGGCAGTCTCGTTCCCAGGATCGCAATGTGGAGGGGGCCGGAAAAAAAAAAATTCAGCAGGTCACGTGATCTCCATAAATATTTCGTGAGAAGTGATTTATTCAAACGCTTTTAAATCCCCTATTGGAATCTTCCGCAAAAATACAAAAATTCATTAGTTTGAATCGACTATAATAAGTTTTAAAATGTTAAGTTTTAAAATCTATGTTTAAAAATCTCCTGTATGGAAACGTGAACTCCTTGAAGGTTTTCTCTTCCCACCTCCTTCAAATCTCAAGGGAAAAGCTCTGGTGGAGAGGTTGAAAATAGATTTGTCATTATTTGGATAATTTGCAACCGCAGGAGTAGTGTTTGTTTGCCTTCAATATATACAGGTGATTTTGACGTCGCTTAATTCAAGCAGCTTCAGTAGGAACATATTTAATTAAAAAATTTGAATGACAATTAAATGACTTACGTTTAGCCTGCGGGTTGGTTTCATAAATTGAAGAAATG
Source organism: Orbicella franksi (assembly GCF_964199315.1). NCBI lineage: Eukaryota > Metazoa > Cnidaria > Anthozoa > Scleractinia > Merulinidae > Orbicella > Orbicella franksi. The sequence goes on along the minus strand of NC_138148.1, from coordinate 31,340,406 downwards.
CTACAAGCTATGAAATCAGAGCACAAGTAATAATCTGGAGTGGTTTTCAGCAAATTTCTTAGTACTGCGATCCCAAGGCCACGAAAGCGGGATTAAGGTAAGGAAAATCTGGATTCCTACGAATTTTCAGAAGCAATTTTCTATCAATTGTATTCGACGTGAGAGGCAAGCTCAATCAAAGTGCTTTATTAATGGCTGATCATAAGAGGTAGCTAAATATTGGTCTGCTTCTAGTAGGACTTTTCATCTTATTTCGAGCACAGAACTCAGTTCGTATCCACTGCGATTTTTTTTGTACCCGAAAATCTCTGGCTATAAAAACAAACTTGAGTCTCACCTGAGGACTAAGTCAAAAGAAACAATTTTAAAAATTAATAAAACTGTTTGCAAAACGTCATAACGTTTGCCAATTTATCGCTGACAGTGTTGTCTCGGAAAAAGTGGACTATTCTCTGAAATGCTCAAATTAGTTATCATCATCATTTTTTATTTGCCACGCCATAGATATTTCTCCATTTTTTGAATTTAAACCTTGCATGTTAAAAGTTTCAACCAGCCAATAACCTCCTGGGGTTCATGGCGAGAGTTGAAAGTGAAAAAATTCTCACAATTTCTCACAAGCCAGCTCGTCAACATTATTACTTTAGGTAAATGACTCCCTACAGAAATTGCCTTGACTAACTGATAATCGATCTTCTTCGCTATTCACACACACGTCGAAAGCAGAAGTTTAATTAAATTTACAGATTTAATTTATTTTTCAAGCAATATTTCTGACGATTGTATTTGAGTAAATGCGTTTAATATTTTATTCTTAATTTCTAAACCTGCAAGTCATGGCGAAACAAATATATTTTCAAATATATTTTCAAAAAATAATTGAAAACTGCTCAGCTTTTTTTCAATTATTTTTGTTGCTTTCTTCGTTCTCTCTTTAAATAATTAAAAAACTTAGAGAATATTACATAATAACACAAACAGCTGTGATAAACATTTTAAAAACATGCATTTTATGAACTTGACGTTCCGTATGCTAGTCAACATGCATTTTCAAAAGTATAACAGTTAAAAGTTTTTGAAAAGCTATTTATACTGTATAACTGGGGGTCTGGAACTTAGACAGAAAACATCTGCAGTAGAAATTTAAGACGTTTCAAACAGAAACTGTCTTTTTTTTTCTGTCGGAAACTGTCAAATGCTTCTTCCCATATAAGGACTGTCTCAACCGATTACAATTATCCAAAGTCATTGATAAAGCTAGTTGCTGGGACTGCAATGATTTTTACATTGGGAAAGCGAAACGAAGACTTCACGACCGGAAAACGGAACATTTGAAGGCCCTTTCGAAACGTGATCACTCTTCTGCTACTGTGCTGATCACGTTAAAACAACTGGTCGCAACAGCAAATGGGACCATTTTGACATTTTGGCGTCCGGAAAACCTGACTACCATTGTAAGGTTAAGGAGACCTTGTTTATTCAGAAGTTAGAGGCAGCATTGAATGTCAACGTCAACAGTGAAAAGCTTTTACTTTATTAGGAAAGCTTTTCCAATGTATCACTTTACAGACAGTTTCTGTTTGAAACGTCTTAAATTTCTACTGCAGATATGTTTTCTGTCTTGGTTCCAGACCCCCATTTATACAGTATAAATAGCTTTTCCAAAAATTTTAACGGTCATACTTTTGAAAATGTATGTTGACTAGCATACGAAACATCAAGTTCATAAAATGCATGTTTTTAAAATGTTTATAACCGCTGTTTGTGTTATATTTTTAATCAAGCTACGATGGCCGAAGACCAAGAGTTTAGAGAATATTTATACGGATTAGAGTGCTTGAAAGACAACCTTTGTAAAAAAAAAGGTTTCAATTCCCATTAATAAGTAAATAAAGAAAAACTTGTCACATGACCACAACTGCGGACTTTGTCTTGACAGCTCCGGTAAAGACCTTACAGGCTAAGCAGCCAATTGCGACTCCGCTTCATTGCTAGTGAAGAGAAAACTAAGGCAGAAAACAACAGCTTTCAGTAGTTGCACTCTTTCGCTCGGTCAATACCATCGGCGAAATACCAACTGAGTTGGGTAGCAGGGACTGCGCGGTGGTGAGAGCGCTCGCCTCCCACCAATGTGACCCTGGTTCGATTCCTGCCCGGTGCCATATGCGGGTTAAGTTTGTTGTTGGTTTTCGCCTTGCTCCGAGGGTTTTTCTCCGGGTTCTCCGGTTTTCCTCCGTTCTCACAAACCAACTTCTCCAAATTCTAATTCGACCAGGATAGAGGACCTGCGTGAAAACTAAGTAGGGCCGATGTGGCTTCCTCTCTAAATATTGCAAATTTATTTGTTTACTTTGTAATACCTTGCTTTAATATGAACTTCGTTAATATTTTTACACTCAGCCTATGTCTTACTCGAAATTTACTCATTGAAGTTTTTACTTCACACTACAGTCAAGCGTATCACGACATGGACCCGCCATTTTTGCACTGGTACAAAATAACTCTCCTTCTTCTTTTCCATGTGTCGTACTCGGAGCCACCTTGCCACGATAACCGCTATCTCCCTGGTGGATTTTACTTCGCAACAGGAAGAAACATGGTTGACAATCACAGGCTCTCTGGCTACGTTTTTAAGACATTAACAGTTTCAATGCCGGTAGAGTGTTTTAGAAAATGCCAGGCTAACTGTCGGTGCATCTCATTTAACTACTTAACAACCGGCAGCCAGGACAACTGTGAGCTGAACGAAGAGAACAAATATCTGAAACCCAGTGCCTTGGAACCTCGAGAAAGAGGTCAATACTATGATCTAGTAATCGATTACAACGTGGTGGTAAGTAAAACGAAAATCTCCTATTAGGAGGTGTTTGGGAAGTAACATCAGATGCACACGGAAAATGACTACAGAATGACTTATATTTTATTTACTTTGTTGCATGCATTTGCAGTTCGAGAGGATCCTTAGGTGTGTGGGGGGACATCCTGTGGCTCCAAATTTGGGAGAGTTATGCACTAACACTTCAAGAGAAAATCGACAAGAAAAATATATCGTGTTAGATTACAGACGGTTATGAAAGTATGATCTTATTCTAAAGTAGCCGGTAGACCATGCAATAGTATTGCTTATTACTAATTAAAAGTTCTTGTTGGAAAACGTTTCCTTTCGAAAACAGAAAAGTTAGTGTGAGTAAACCGATTCTTGGCTACATAATGAGATGGGAGACAGAAAGCTGACAATTTAGCTCGCCTCAATACAACGATCTACATTTTCTCATTAAATTAAACAGAAGGGAGGCCAGCTAACAACATGTTACAACGGCTGCTGTCACTCTCAGCCTTGTCTCAATGGGGGAACATGCAGCGAGGCTTGTAACGTCAAAGGAAAAAGGATGCAGTGCGCATGTGTACCAGGCTATATTGGATTTCGGTGTGAGACAGGTTGGATGAAATGTGAAGCCCTGGCCAAACGGACTCGCAGGTAGACGCAAGTTGAGAACTTGCGTCTACTTGCGACTCCGTTTGGCCAGGCCTTGCGTGCACTTGCGTTGACTTGCGATGACTTGCGCTCACTTTGGTCGAGATCAAATTTGCACGCAAGTCGACGCAAGTTTTTCACCGTTTGGCCACCCAACCCAAGTCAACGCAAGTTGAGGCTTCCATTAACCTATTATTAGCCAATGAAATACTTGATATGTCTGCCTTGAAATGGGTTTTATTGCGACTTGCTGGTACTTGCGAGGAAACTTGCGAATCCGTTTAGCCACCCAACGCAACTCTCTACACAAGTTCAACTTGCGGCTGCTTGCGATTACTTGCGGGTCCGTTTGACCAGGCCTTGACGCTTAAACAAAATTAATTATAACCTATCCAGCCAAGAGAGGCTAGAGGATCAAGGGAAACAAAATTGATCCCTTATATAAATCTTGTTTTCAGGGTAATCCCTTTTGAGTTATCTTTAGACATGATGCCTAGTTCTCCAGCGGTTAGTATTACCACGCTCGTTGCGTGGCTGTTCTTGAGGACGATGAAAATGCGTCTAAAGTCGCTTGGCCTATCCACGTGATCATACGTTGCGTCACATGATTGGCTTATTCTAGACTCTCCTGGGATGCCTGAAGCCGGAAGTGATCTAAATTTAGCTTAAGATGGATTACCTTGGTAATAAGGCCTATTTGGTGGATTAAACCTGTTGCTCTTCATTCTCTCTTGAACCAGGACAGTGTAACTCAGCACAGCAGAACTGAATGAATATGAACAATGCGATATAATTTTGCCAAACAAGTGAAATTGTCAATCACCAAATTAAGATTTCATTTTATTAGCAAAAGGTTAAACTCCGTTCCAAAGGTTGTTGTTTAACAATTTTCGATTCTGAGCTGCCTGTGAACTACTATTCCAGAGTTTCTTTAAAACTTTGAAGAAAGATATATGTTAACGAGTTGACCATGATATGGTGATTACAGGGCTCATTTGTGAGTTAAAAAAAAACAGGCAAACATTTAATTAAGAGTTTTTGAAAGGTTATACCATCGCTATGGTAACCTGCGATGTCAAGGAAACCATCGTTGTTTTACCATCAATGACGTCAATCAGTTTCTCTTGGTCAAAGCACAAGTGTCGTAATCTGTTGTGAGCCACCTTAAACCTTATTTCTTTCACTTTTAGATATTGACGAATGTGCCAGTCAACCGTGTGTCCACGGAACCTGTAATAACCTGTTAAACCAGTACAATTGTACTTGTGAGCCTGGTTACACGGGAACGAATTGCGATATAGGTAACTAGATAACCTCTTAAATTCAACATGCTCCATACGTATCATGTTCCATCTTCAGTTGAGGATTGGGCTAATCAGAAGAAGATAAGGGTTAGAGAGTTGATCCCCATACCAACGTAATCTTTCTCAAGATATTTTAGATGTAATGTTCAGTTTACTCGTGGACGTTTCGTGGACGATGCGTGAAAAGCTGGGCAGTCCACGCGAGTCACGCGAGTAGAACTCGTGTCACAGGATCGCTTGTTTCCAGACCCTAGTAGGATTTCTCTAGCCTGGAATGATCTAAAATTGACTAAAGAGGGATTATCTTGAGAAGACAACAATATCGTCTCGTGAGATAATTCAATTAACGTCGTGAGCATGGGGATCGACTACCTTATTGTTACATATTTTCGCGGGAACTTGATTTCGCAAAAATGTTTCGGGCATCTTCCGCAGAATTTAAATTTCGCTATTTGCCCCCCCCCCCTCCTCCCCCCCAAAAAAACCTTACCAGAAACTAAATTCCGCGAAAATGGCAAAATACTGATCTTGATTAACAAACAGTTCGCCTCAATATTAGCCAACTGATTTTAATTTTCCATAGCAATAGTTCCGAATCCCTCTGAACTAAACAATATAACAAAACGTAAGTGAAAAAAAGTTTGACATGTTCCTTTGTAACAAAGCAGAACTATACAGATTACATGACAACCTCTATTTGCGCTTACAGCTGAAAGACATTGCCAATCCTTCAAATGGATCCTTGGAGTAAGAACTGACTTTCTCCCCTCTTGGCAACGTAGCACGTTGATTAAAGAACATTACTTAACTCTTATTAACCGAGCAGGAGGTCTGTATGGGAGAATCTTGACCGAGGTTGTGAGTACAGACCGAACGCAGTGAGGTCTGTACACACGACCGAGGTCAAGATTCTCCCATACAGACCGACTTAGCTTGGTTAATAAGATGTTTATTATATGGCAAAGAAGAAAACTTTCATTCGTTTAATGTAACTGGTTTGCTGGCATTTTGCTTGCGAACGGCGATGAGCTTAACTTAAACCAGCCAAAATTTGCTCGTCCTCTTTAATGTTTTTTGTCATCAGGCTTTTTGGCACTTTCATAAATGATTAAGAAGAAAATAAAAGAAACTGGTGAACATTTTTGTATTTTAGTTTGCTACTTTTTCAACGCAAAATGAAATCGTTCTAGATGCCGGTCTAGATGGAAAAATCTAGACCGCGGTCAATATCGATTTCAGCCAATCAAATTTGTGAATTCGGTAGTTCCCAGTCCTTGTGAGACACAGCCATATAATAAAACATTGTATTAAATTTCGCGTGGTTAATTTACGCGAAATTTACTTTACAACTTGTTTCGAGGGGGCTTCAATTAGTGTTGTAACTTCATTTCTTCATTCTGAAAATTGACATATCTACACATTCAGCTGTATTTCAAAAATGTGAAAAATGAAAGCTTTAACTAATTATGTGTTTCTAAGATTTACTATATCTGGTCAAAGCAATCATTATCATCTAGAGGTTCTTGGAAACATTCTTAGTTTGCTCGTTGTGTTTTCTTTCAGTGAACTGGATAAAACTGAACACATCACCCGTTTGTTTTGGCTCCCACGGCAGTTCATACGGAAATTTTACGATTCCAGAAACTGGTCACGTGATCACCTTCAAACTGGTCTACCTCTCTGGGTATGTAAACTGCCGAGTAAGCGATCCGCAGTATCGATCGAAATGGGGCTGCTCGTTCCTCGCGTCCCCAAACAACCTGGCAGTATTTATCACTGACTCCCTACAGCAGAGGATTTTGCCAACAGATAAGGCTTCGTTTCGTGGAGGTTCTGGGTGCCATGCTGCTACCGTGTACGGGGTACCTGGATTTACCTCGGAGTCACCAGAGTTGGGCTTTCATAATTTTTCTGTTCCTTTGGCCGTGAGTGTCGGTCAGGAGTTGCAAGTATGGTACACCGAAGATTTGTATGACTGCTTTGCGGGGGATAATGAGGGGCAAACATGCACTGACGTGTTCGGATTGTATGTGTGACAGACCTAGCTAAAGAGATCGTGCCGGGACATTCAGTGTCATGTCAATAAGTCGTGATTGTCATGGCGGTAATTTTTAACCCGAGACGATGTGTTATGAGCCTTAGCTGTGGTTAGAACCGTTTTTACTGGTTTTATTCAACAATTTTACCTCCCCTCTAGCTCTGGTGCATTAGTAAGATTGCCCTAACAGGTAGACATCACCTATATATAACTATTTTCATGCAGCTTAATGGAGACAGCTAAACGGTCTAACACAGTGTAAATTCTATTGTGCTAAGATCATATACAATACTCTATTTCCTAGTTGCCTTTTGCCTCTGTGTCAAAACGAGTCTTGAAGAGAAACCATTCACATGAAAATGTTCTCAACCAACAGGTTTATTGCTGGTTTTCAGTGTCACGCAATTCAAAATACATCAAAATAAAAATCAAAACCGGTCAATAGATAAAGTCCAGAATCTGGGAAATGAAAGAAGGTAAATATGCGAAGACTCTCGCCAAAATTTTGGTCACAGTAATTTTTCTCATGCGAGATATGCGGAGAAATTTTTTACCCAAATTTATAGAGGTTTGTATGCTGGTGCCCATCCGTATGGGCACCAACACGGCGTGTCTAAAATATTGGTAGCTGGTAAGTGGTAAGTGGTAAGTGGTAACTGGTAGCTGGTAACTGGTGGCTGGTAACTGGTAACTGGTAACTGGTCACTGGTAACTGGTCACTGGTAACTGGTCACTGGTAACTGGTCACTGGTAACTGGTCACTGGTAACTGGTCACTGGTAACTGGTCACTGGTAACTGGTCACTGGTAACTGGTCACTGGTAACTGGTCACTGGTAACTGGTCACTGGTAACTGGTCACTGGTAACTGGTCACAGGAATTTGGTTAGGTAGGACCAAAACGCATTATTCCAATCAATTTACAAAAACGTTAATTCCAACAAGAAATAACATAACAATAGCGCCCAACCAACCGTTGACATTAACTAATACATGTATCTAAAACGACTTACAAAATATTTTCACATTAACCAGACTATGACCCACGACGTTTGACATTTGGACGTTACTCATCCGACAAGCAGATATCCTCCAAATGAGAACACAGCTGGTAAAAACAAACCTAAGATAACTAAAAACGATTGTGTAGTTATCATCATATCTTATTGAGGCAAAGAAATTATTCCGTACAATAGAATCAGAAGTTGATAAACGTCAACCTGTAATTCCATACTGGTTATAAAAAATTGATTAATCTGAAACGTGATCTATTGATTTTGAAATAACTTTAACATTAACAGTAACAAACAAGTAAAACTAATCACAACTGAATGACGTTTTAACTGAATTGGCTGAACGGAAAACGTCACAAGTCTCCCTACTAGCAATAATACCATAACGCCTAAAAGAATGGCGACCCCTATATTCGACACGATCACATGCATTAGTCCAACACATAATTTGCAAGATATTATTCCTAGCATTTGTATGAAAAACCTCATGCGTGTCATGTAAGCAGTAATTCCTAGCGGTGAAGGAATGTCCGCTAGATTACATTCGCAGTTAGCGTCACCCCACGTGACCATGATTTTCTTGAATACATGTTTTTGCACTCTTGAGGGGGCACGTCATCTTTTATCGTTAGATCTAGCTCGTGAGATTCAACTATAAGTATATTTTCAATTTGACCTCAATTTGCTTCTACGCGTATCCACGTATCCTCCTCGGTATCCACTTCTACGAATTAACATTTTAAAAGTTCATTAAAAGTTCATAGAGAGAGGACGAGACTGTTATTCCTGAACCTCTACGTTGTTTGGAAGAAAACATGATAGAAATTAGCCAATCAGCGCGCGAAAATTCACTTAGTTATTGTAAAATAGGGTTTTGCAGTTATCAAATGAGAAATAAATACCACAAAACGTATAAAGCGACTTTTCGTTCTCTTTATTGACAAAATCAAATGACAGTTTTACGGCCGTAGTTTGTCGATCGTTGCTTGTGGTTCGTACCGACGTCAATACGATAAAAAAACGAATTGATGCAATTTTTCACGGCAAAAAACGTCAGCGCGAATTGATTTCCTGCAAGTGACGAACGTCGCTCATTCGGAGCCATTCCTCGATTTTGTTGGCTACATACGCTGCATGCATACGAGCGACTTAGGGCAAGTCTAATGCTACATTTGTGCTTTTCTTATCATTTCAGATTTTTTTTTCTTTTCCTCTGATGAACTTTTCCGTAAATACTGTCCATTTTGGTGAATTTATTTTGTTTGGCGGTAAGTTCTTATGGGAAAATAAAGAGACCATTCTTCACTCTTTCCGTAGCTTGAGGGTGCTAAAGGGTATTTTCGTGACCCGTGGTCGGCCCTTTTGTTTCCTGTGAAATGTGAAATAGCCATCTTTTTCCTCGTGAATCGTGATTTCTATAGTCGCCGTGAACCGTGATTTTCCAAAATGTTCTCTTTTATTTTCCGTGAAGCGTGAAATGCCGATGTTGTATTTTTCGTGAATTGTGAAAGGGCTGCTTTATTTTCCGTGAAACGTGATCTATACCCCCCCCTTCACCACCCTCTAGCTTAGCGATCGACTCATCCTTCATTGATGCGCGCGTCTAATACAAACAAATAATTTTTGCAACACAATCTTTGAGGGTTGTTGAAGTTAAAGAAGTGAGTAAAAAAATAAGAACGTCATTTACCGGCTTCACTAAGGGTCGGCCCGTTCAGTGAAAAACTGTGACCTCGGTCACAGTTTGTCACTACAGTCAACTCTCGTTACAGCGGACACGCTCAGGGACGTCGTTTAGTGTCCGTATTTAAATGGCGAGAGACCGTAATAGCGGGATGTCCGCAAGGCGACAGTTGACTGTATACGGGCCTCCAAGCCGGCAAATAACAAATATCAGTCAACACCATTGCGGAAAATTTAGGTCCCTTCTAGCGTGAACATGTTTAGACTTTAAAACACATCTTGCAAATAGAAATAAGCCAAAACAAAAGAAACCTCATGAGCAAAACGATAAATTACAGAGGTGTCAAACCGCAAAAACAAATAGCGGCGCAGTTTTGATTCGATTATTTTGACAGCTAGACATTACGCTGCTTACTTGGTTTTGCATATTTACCTTGTGGGGGGGGGGGGGGGGGGGGAGAAATACTTTTCCCCGATCATGCATCGCGTTTCTCATTTACCACTATCTCTCCGCCTTGAACGCCTGATAGATATTGGCTACTTGTCGCGGGGCATTTGCCATTTGTGGTTATCCGAAAAAAGAATGGCAAATGCCGGACAATTTACTAACGCGTGGGAGCAGTCTTCTCTAAACGGCGGCGACTCAATATGTATCGGACTGTTTTAATTTATATTGTTTTGATTCGATTTTGAACGTGTCGTTTTCGGCATTGTAATCTCGACTTAAATGTTAATTTGTTGTCTTAAAGTTGAATAGCATTCGTAACATTCGATACAAATGTTGTGCACACGTTCACGTGCTCCCAAATGAAAGGCATGATTGAATGTTAAGAAAAAAATCAATATGTAGACAGGTTACTCTGAAGTTAAGCCGACACTTATTTGTTTTAACGGCAATGTGTTTATAAAACTTACCTCGTAGTCGAAACTCATTTCTTAGACGGGGCAGTCAGCGACAATCGTTCCAATCTTGACGTACACAGAATCGACACAGAAATATTCAGCGCCGTGCGATCGTATTACAACCCTGGTGAAATATGACCAGCCACTACCCGCCACCCACTACCATTTACCTTTGTATATTAACTTTTGTTGTTGAATGAATAACTTGAAAGAGCGACGAAAGAAGGAATCATGGATGAAAACTTTACCTCATTTCGTATTAAATGTAGCAAATTTACAGTAAAAAAAACGCGTGTGTGGACAAATAATCTTTTTATAAGTGTACTAAGGTACCTTTAGTTTACTGGACGGTAGTATGGGACTTTCACGGTATCAAATCTATCAGACACCAGTCAACAGTCACCAGTCAACAGTTACCAGTCAACAATTACCAGTGACCAGTGACCAGTGACCAGCGACCAGTGACCAGCGACCAGTGACCAGCGACCAGTGACCAGCGACCAGTGACCAGCGACCAGTGACCAGCGACCAGCGACCAGCGACCAGTGACCAGCGACCAGCGACCAGCGACCAGTGACCAGCGACCAGTGACCAGCGACCAGTGACCAGCGACCAGTGACCAGCGACCAGTGACCAGCGACCAGTGACCAGCGGCCAGCGGCCAGCGGCCAGTGACCAGTGACCAGTGACCAGGGACCAGGGACCAGTGACCAGGGACCAGTGACCAGGGACCAGTGACCAGTGAGCAGGGACCAGTGACCAGTGACCAGTGACCAGTGACCAGTGACCAGGGACCAGTGACCAGGGACCAGGGACCAATGACGAGTGACCAGTGACCAGTGACCAGTGACCGGTGACCAGTGACCAGTGACCGGTGACCAGTGACCGGTGACCAGTGACCGGTGACCAGTGACCGGTGACCAGTGACCGGTGACCGGTGACCAGGGACCAGTGACCAGTGACCAGTGACCAGTGACCAGTGATCAGTGACCAGTGACCAGTGACCAGTTACCAGTCACCAGCTACCAGTATTTTAGACACGCCGGCACCAACATGGCGGCCGGAAACCAACAGAAACATCTGTCACTTAGTTTTGCTACAAAAGCGTGCAAATTCCCCGAAATAAGTCACTTTTTTAACCGTCATGACAGCTCTCCAGGCCGTCATGGAAATGCTGCGTCACGCAAAACCTCAGAAATTCAAGCGCAGTGTATCAAAGAACCAAGATTCCATTAGGAGCGAAAATTTGTATGAATATTAGTTTTCAGCTGCTCTTATACATCATTTAAGTATAATCTCAGGAAGATCCATAGTTTTGTAGTTCGAATTTTAGTGACGTCATGTCAAAACCAGCTATTTTCATGCAAATCAAACTCATTTTTCATGTGAATTGGTTTGCACGAGGATTCCTCTTCAGTGAAACAGAGGCACAAGGTGCCTCGGCCTATTGACACACCGAATCATTAGCAAAAAAAAATGAAGACCGTAACGTGAGCCGGCTTCAACAAGACAGGCTTCGTAACCAGTCCTGACATCGACCATTTAACAAAAGGAAAATCAGCGCCTCCGAACAATTAGAGACTTACTTGACAATAATTAACACTGAGTTATTTCTCCAATTAAGCGAAAAAGAATTACTGAGAAGTGTCATCTCCGCTTCCACACGTGTTGGATAAGGGAGGATAATACTCCGGCGGGGGGGGGGGTGGGGCACTCCCATATGAAAAGGACGGGGAAGCTCGTCGGAAATTTTGAAAAGAACCCCTAAGAGGAACCAAGACCCTGTTTTGTGGGCGTGGCTTGAAATTGCTTTAACCCCTAAGAGGTACTAATACTAAAGCAACACATTATCTGACACAGACCTTTTCTGGCTCAATACCCTTAAAAGTACCATGGAAGCACTTGCTGTGGGACCTTTTGAGTCTGAACACCCCAAGAGGTACCATATCCGCTTTTTATCCCTGTAAGGTAAGTCGAGCACTCCCGCCCTCTTTATATGGAAACCCCCCTGGGGTAATAAAATGTCTCTCTTGGTTCAGAATGTTCCACAAGGATGTAAATATATAATGATTTTGTGAGATAATACTCCATAACAAAATGCCAATTTTCTTTTGGAGGCACCCTTCTTTAAAACCTATTTCTCTACTTCAGAATTAAGTGTCCAATTGTTTAAAGCAGATCTTCTCCACAGTCCGGCCACAAGAATGTAATAGTATCCTCGGTTGACTATTTGTACACAAACATGTTGAGAAAAGAACATAGGTTCAACTTCGGCGTGCCTTTATTAAACTTCTCCTTTCATTTGAATATTGAGTGACAAAGAGTGTTCGTTATACAGCATAGCGGCAAGTCTCTGCGTGTATTATTGGCTTTAACTCATGGCATTAGTATTTTGTTGCTGGAATATTGTATGTCATTGAAGTAAATCGTCAATTGTATTAGATTTTGGCTATAACCCTAAGTGGGTATAGGTCGTATAGGGCCAGAGTCAATTATATTAAGATTGCCATTGTATTTTGCCATGTATTTTGATACGATTTTGCGTTTAAATTAAGAAATCTGCACACTGATAGCTATATTTCAACACGGCAAAACCCATAGTAACGGTTGTTTACAGCCCAAAAGTACTCACAAAATGGATTCATTTCAGTACATCTTAATGATACTTTAAAGGAAAGCTTTAGACATGTGCACTTATGACAATTTTGCATCATGGTCCAGCTGAACATTGTTTCCTCTACGATCTTATACGCTCCTTATACTTGATTAACATTTCTATGACTGGTTTGTATTTGGGTATTCAATGACACACTGATGTAAAGCCTTCCGATATACCCCCTCCAGCTGCACCTACTCCCCTTTCCCCTAATTTGAGTTCTAGGAGACTGAAGTAATACTTGGAAGTCTTATCTCTAAAAATGACCAAATAGACAGATCACCAATATCTCGCACAGCATATCTCTATTGAGATTCAACTGAATTTGTCAAATTTTTTATGATTGGAAAATGACACAGTTATCTAGGTCGTAAACCTCCAGCAATTGCAATATATAAAATGTTTCCCCGCCCTGTTATTCAGTTAATTTAGTTAATATATATTAGTTATTAGTAACATTTTCCCCATTTTCATGAGAAAAAAACAAAACACCTCAAAACACTGTTTTCTCAAATTTGCTCCCTGTACAACGTACTTATGGATTGGATGAACTTAATTCCATGCGTCTCGAACCATTCATTGGTACGTAATTGCTGAACACCTCTTTCACTTAGGAGCTAGTTATTCATTAACTATTGGGCATGTGACCTGAAAAAGCTCATTTTTTAAGTCAGAGTGCGAAGTACTATAACATGGTACCAAAACTGTCCCACAGAGTTGTTTTATAAAAATATATATATATATTTTTAAGGTATAAAACCCCGTTTAAGCCTCTTCTTTAACAGGTGACAGTTTTGGCCCTCCCTCGGATCTCCACGCTTGTTCATGATTTTATCAGTACCTGGATTGGAGATACTCGCCCATATCATTTCTCCCTCTTCAATTACATCCTCGCGTGTTGATCGATGTGCCACAGACGCGTTTCAAGTCTCGGGATCTCTGAGATCGTTAACAGGTGCCAGTTTTGGCCCTCCCTTGGATCTCTATGCGTGTGTTTCAAGCGTGCAAATCTCTCGACTTAGACAGTGCGTGGGTTGGAGATTCTCACCCGTATAATATTTCCCTCCTCTCGCTCATCCTCGCACATGAAGCGGCGCGCCACAGTCGCGTTTTTGGTCTCGGGATCCTTGAGACGTGTATGTGAAAACGTCCCGTTTTCTCAGATTTTGCATTCCCAGCCGGGTTTAAGTCGTAATTTACCTTTATCATTACAGGAGGAAGTTCTTTTTCTGTCCTTCTTTTAAATTTTCGACTGCTTTTCTTGCAATGCTTTTCTTTCCTGGTTTTCCTTGCAATGTAAAATGCAAAATGTAAAATGAGACTCTAGTAATTAGGGAACTGAAACCTACCCTTGATGATAATGTTAGCAGCGAAAAGCGTTATCTTTATTAGTTTGTATCTTTTGAGATGCAATGTTTGTTTTCAGCTTCTGTCATTGTCATTATTAATTAGTTACTTATCTTAAACTTAAAATTTTAGTCGTTTCTGCTATTTTCAACGGTCACTTCTGAAGATGTATGTCGAAACATACGAAACGTCAAGTAAAAAGAAAGTTTTTTTTTGTTTTCCAACAATGCGTTTTGTCATGTTTATCATCGCAGATTGTGTGTTATTTCTTGCTAAGCTACGATGGCCACAGAAAAAGAGTATTTATCCCGCAGCATTATATTGGCCGGTACCCTTTTATACACCTGGGTTGAGAGACAGTATCTTGCCCACAAACACAACACAATGTCTCTGGCTAGGGCTCGAACCCAGACCGCTCGATCCGGAGACGAGCGCACTAACCATGAGGCCAACGCACCTCCCGCAGCAGGTCACGTGATCCCTGATTAACATTTCGTGAAATGAGATATATTCAAACACTTCAAACACTAAATCCCCTATTGGAATTCCCCGCGAAAGTACAAAAATTCATTAATTTGAGTCTGGTGAATAGACTATAACAAGTTTTGTATGGTTAAAAATCTACTGTATGGAGACGTCAACTCCCAAAGAAGGTTTTCTTTTCCCACCCCCTCCAAATTTCAAGGAAAAAGCCTTGGTAGCGAGGTTGAAAATATATTTGTCATTATTTGGACAATTTTCAACCGCAGGAGTAGTGTTTGTTTGCCTTCAATATATACAGGTGATTTTGACGTCTCTTAATCCAAGCAGCTTCAGTAGGAACACATTTAATTAAAAAAATTTGAATGACAATTAAATGACTTACGTTTAGCCTGCGGATTGGTTTCATAAATTGAAAAAATGCTACAAGCCATGAAATCAGAACACATGTAATAATCTGGAGTAGTTTTCAGCAACTTTCTTAGTCTTGCGATCCTGATGTGTTCTGATTTCATGGCTTGTAGCATTTTTTGTTCTCCCCTTGCATAGGATGTCATTTTACAGGTTTGGGCCTTAAATAGGGTATCAATTTTCGTTTGATTCATCCTTAAATAGGGTCAGGGTTTAAGACCCTTCGCGGCACACAACTATCCGAAATTTATGGGAGTACCCCCCCCGGGGGGGGGCATAGGGCTTCATATGCATGTTGTCTTGCTTAAAGGTGTAAATTTCCGCCTACTGGTCTCACTTAGGGTGTTGGGCAAAATGTCAGAGGAATAAAAGTAGAAAATATAAATTCCGTATTTTTTAATAATTTGGTATCTTTCAAGAGGGTAAAAATAGCTTGAGCCAGGCCACTGGTCTCCTTCAAGGGTTTAATTCAAATTTCTGACAAACATCCCTGTCTGTTCTAGAACAGCAATAAGAAATGCTGTTAATTAATGTGCATGTATGTATGTGGAGGGCTTTTTCTTCTGGATCCATCTTATGATCAGAAGGGAGTCTGTTGCAAACTTGTCCAGCATTAAAATTTGAAATCCTGTATTGTCCACATATTTGGATGGGCATGCAAAGAATAACCCAGTAGCTTGGTGGTTCTTTTACATGTAGCTCATACCTTTTTCATTAATTTATGCTTCTCCTTATTATACACATTCTATTACAGGATATGGACATCGATCTAATCGTTGGACGCAGGCGTCTTGGCGAGTGGCTCTTACCATTTATGCGCGCTGCCCGGCCCTGTTTGATGACCTCAAGAAGCTGGATATTCTCCAGCTACCATGCAGGAGGTCCTTGGAGAGGGTAATGGCAAAGATAACAGTAGAGGATTGTATCCATGAAGAAAGAATCATCGAGCAACTGTCTTTGTTTAATCAATTTAAAACCACTGCAGTCCCCAGTGGAAGACCAGAGCCACTGGGAGTTGGAGAGCTCCTTTTTGATGAGACAAAGGTGAATAGGGGGTATTCCCTTTGTTAACATCATAACAGCCAAATTGGTGTACCTTATTTAAAAAAGAATTTTGACTATCTTCCTTTGCTTGGTACGTCTGCATGGCTGCAATCAATGATGTTATTTGAATCCTACAGGGCTCATTGAGCATGAATTAATGCACCTCATTTAAATTTTAAGTGGTTTTCTTCTTTTTTTTTTTTGCTGTCTTGTTGGAGCAGTATTAACTGAGTTAAATTTGACAAATTAATCATAGTTGTTCCAATTACATATTTTAACAAATAGCTGGCTCAATATACAATTTTGCCAGACCCCTTTTATTATTGCGTTTACTCAACTTATGTTGTCGTTAGTTTAAATTAAATTACTACTTTCAGATCCATTCAATGATTCAAAACTGTTGTTGGATTGGTGAAGCCTTTAATCCTGATTTATCACCATGATCCCTCAAATGGAAAGTAAATACCAATCAGTTAACTGGCTATAGTTTGAAATTATTTTTAACTGAAATTTCAGACCATGAAATGCTTTTAAAATTGTAATTAACAGGTGCAGAGTAAGATCCAGATCCGTTGCACAGATGGTGTCGCCATTGGTTATGCAATGAGTGAAAATGACTGGTCATGTCTCCATGATGTTTATGAGTCCCTGTTTGCCTCAGAAAATGGAATTGGTCAAAAAGCAAGTCATGTTCTTCAGACCTACTGGCGGGATTTGACATCTGGGTTTGAGTTTGCTGGGCCTTACTTTTTCCGTGAAGTACCCCTGGATGGAAAGTTCCTACATGACATCATCTTTAAGGTGATCAGTACCCTTGAAAAGTACCGGTTCCATGTCATTCTATTGGTTGGTGATGGAGCTTCCTGTAACTTAGCGCTTTTCAAGAGGCTATGTGGCTATGCAAATGAGCAGCTCCCAGTAGAAGACGGTGGTGATGAGCAATACCGGTTCAAGGCCAGTTTCATCAATCCATTCAGCACCAGATCAGACAAAACCTGCTTTGTCATGATATGCCCTGCTCACCAGGTATGGCCTTCTAATTTAATTATTCTCGTAGTGTGTGCAATTTGTAACACCTGGGTGTTATTGTTTCTTATATTTTCCAGTTAAAGAACGTCATTGCAGCTTTGTACAGTTCAAGGAACAAGGGGAAAAAGCTTTTGAGAAGGGAGGTACTACTTTTGGCTGGCAGCCAACAATTGATCAATATCACAGGGATCAAGAGAGATCTGCAAAAGGACTGGGTAAGCGTGTTCCTGGTCTGAGGTATAGCTATGTGCAACGTGACTGCTGGACAAGACTGAATGTTATGCCTGCAAAAATAATGCAGTTATGAGAGGAAAATTAGTGTAATTTTGTAGAACTTTATAGATCCTTAGCTTGAAAATAAATAAAATGATGGAAGAATGATAATTTATGCCACACACGCACATACTGGCAGGAATTAATGTTACAAATATTTGTTTTACAATTTAGACGAAGCCTACAATTTTATGAACGAAAGAGTGATAAGTGGTTTTGTTTACTTTCACATTTTCTACAGCAACGTTATATGATTGCAGCCTTGGAAGAATATGCAAGTTTGAGTGGTGAAGGCCGAGAAAAAAAGTGATGTTGTGAAAGAAACTGCAAGGTACCTATAAGCATGCCACCTCATTTTTGAAAAGGGAATCCTTTATAGCCATGTGTTTATAAGATCCAATGAGTCGGCTGTATTCAAAAACATACAACAGGGATGGAGATATTTTGAAGAATGGGCAGATGAGCACAACAACACAGGTATGTATACATCAAAAACTTTATTCAGTTAACATAAGTTGTTTGCCCAGTAAAGGTACTATTAATACAGGCATCATATAAAGAAACAATAAAAAGATTAAAAGTCAAACAATTGGGTCACTTCACCTGGCTGTCCTTATAGTTAAAAATGAAGGTCAGTCTGGTTGATGATGATGTGATTCAAATGCTTAACATTCAACATTTGGATCAATAAGCATCAATCACATTCGCATTTTTTTATTAGATCTCTGTTTTTACTAGGCCACTTGAAAGCTACACTTTCATGGGAATATCAATAACTGTATGCTAGTTAACCAGTAAACCAGGTCATAATAAACACAACACCAAAATACTGTAATTAATGATATTTACAGTACACCCCTCTTTCTGATCCCTCATCCCTAACTTTTTGGGGTGGCAAACTGGACTATGGACTATGGACTATGTCTCCTTTTAATTCTTTGCAGAATATGTGGACAACTCCAAACGAGCACGTGCAGCAAAGTTTTTAGCATGGCAGGTATTGCAGAATAAAGATTAATTTATTTATTAACATTTCTTGTTTACTTGTTCTTGAATGTACATTTTAAAGATCACATTACATCGCTCCTGGTCCTTGGAGGGAAGACAAGTGTTCCTTTTAATGGGGGAATAGTATATATTATATTTAATTATTGTATGTAGCTGCTGGGACTATGAGTAATATGTAATGCCTTCTTACAGGATGTTTCTGGTTAAAGATGATTAAAAAAGCAGTCAATTGTAAAAGACACAACCACATCAGCTTTGCTGCAAAACATTTATCATGTATCAATAAAAGTTGTACAATAGAAGTATTATCATTATAATTATTATTTAACAATATATATGTAAATGTGAGCTGGGATCAGTTGTTTAGTAAGCCCTTAATGGTATTTCTTATTTAGCTTGCCTTTTTAATTTCTTTCCTTCTAGACATTTGACCTTCAAAGAGTCATGGTCTTTGGATTTAAACAGTTCTCATCATACTTTTTTGAGAATTTTCCTGGATACACACTGTCTCCATTGCGGCTCTCGATTAGTCGCCTTGAATCCCTTTTTGGCACACTCAAGTTCCATGCCCATGGTTCTCTAAGTGCAGGGAATTATGGGTCATCTCTTGGAAGGATTCAGTTGAGACAGGAGCTGAAGCTCACTGCTAGAGCCACAAGCCACAATCAGAAGGGTTACCGGGACCAAGAGGTCCATATATCTGGCCCCACAAGTGTGTCCACATTGAGCACTGATCATCAACAGCCTTACATTGAAATCATGGCACATTTTGTTCCTTATGGTTATCAGGGTGTCAAAGAATTTATCTTTCCATACCAAATTTCTCAAAGCACTTTTCAGGGTAGGCAAGGTAGCTCTGCATGCACCCTAATAGCCCTTGTAATGGGTTTCAAATTCTCCTCTGGGTTGATTGGTGAACCAAAGAAAGTTCTTGAAGAGGGTTGGTTTGGCCATGTGGTATCAAGTATTGCTGAGGGCAATAAAATCTTTGATGAGTGCTTTTCTGCTGCAGGAGTTGGTGGGCTTGATGTAGAAGATGCATTTAGCTCTGTTGGAGATGATCTACATCTCCTTTCCTATGAGGATTCCAAAGATTTTTTTATTAATGGTAATAACTTCCAGGATGTCATTTCAAATGTCAAGGAACGGGCAAACATTAAAAGGAAATCAGTTGGTATCTTTGTATCTGGTGGGAGGACTGTAGTAGTTTTAGTTTGGGAAAATGGGGCATGTGCGATTTTCGATAGCCACAGGCATTTACAGTATGGGTGTATTCTCTCCCATTCCCTCCCGTCCAAAGAAAATGAGTTGATATTGTGGCTAGCCAAGACATCCCAGAAGGTTTACAGCACCTCACTACAGTATCATAGCCCAAATTACTTGGGTGGAGCACAACGGATAAATGTAGTACATGTCAAAATGTGCCTTGTCATTTTAGAAGAAAAAAGTACATTTAGTATAGCTTAGTCAGCTAAAAACTGTTGTGTGGCAGAAGTTTAAGTTGTAGATAATAATTATTATCATAAAAACTCTTTTCAGCCTGGAATTTCAACTTTTTAATGAAATGCTGTCTCGTTTTTAAGCTGGCTGTACTTTGCCATTAGTCATCAGTCACCATTTTACATAGGAACAAGAAAATGTCACACTGTAAATATAATAATTATTATTAATAGTCTTGTAAAGTCATTCAGCACATTTCTAAATTATTCTCATGGTTCCTTAATGTGGTGAAAATTGATTACCAAACAGCATTTGAAAAAATCATTTAAGAGTCTGCCTTTCAACTATTAGGGGGCAGTAAAAACATAACGGATATCTGATTTGGAGGCCCCCCTCCAGCTCTCCTTATGATAATATAAGTCCACCTTTCAATTATTTGAGTACTCCTTAAAAAATGTATGTATCAGCGAGAAATATGCCCTACAAGTACTTAGAGCTTTTAATTACATCATACAGATGTTTGAAACCACTTGCAATAGTCTTCATTGCCAAACTATAACTGTTATTCACTAAATATAGATCAGCTCTTAAGATTACAGAAACTGATATTTCAGGTGGCCATGTTATTTGCACGTATGATCCAACTTGTAGTGTATTAAACAATTTTCTTGATCCTTTATTTATTGCATATTTAAAATGGTGTTCATGTAACTTATAAAGCTTGAATCATACCTGAGAACTAAATAATTATATTTTTGTGCTGTTAAAGACATACAGTCGCTTGATGGGTCGATCATTGAATTCATGCAAATGCATGCAAATTTAGCCCTAGCAACAAAATAACAATAATTTAACAGATATATTTTTTTGGTTAATTTTTCTGTAGCCCTTACACTTACTGAGTTTGAGTACCAATGTACCTGACTTGCTGAGTGTAGCTCTCGATAAAAAGACCAACCTTTTAAGCTGTCACTTCTGGTTATTCTTTTGCTATCATATTTTTGCAGTAAAAATGAGACTTGTCACGTTTTATAAGGCAAGCTGGTGCTGCCCCAAGTATAAACCATTACAGTGAGACTACTCGAACCGGGCCACCGCCAAGAAGAAAACTTGTAAGACATTATTAAACATCCTGTTCTAAAAATAGAATTTTGTGCCATATCATGGGGACAGCCCCAATACTAGAAATGGCGCGCGCTTACGGTCTCCGTCCCCGATCATGGCTCCTGAACACATGTAATAATCTGGAGTAGTTTTCAGCAACTTTCTTAGTCTTGCGATCCCAAGGTCACGAAAGCGGGATTAAGGAGGAAAGTCTGGATTCCTGCGAATTTTTAGAAGACGCAATTCTCTGTCAATTCTATTCGACGTGAGAGGCAAGCTAATCAAAGTGCTTTATAAATGGTTGATCATGAGGAGTAACTATATATTGGTCTGCTTCCAGCAGGACTTTTTCGACATTGCCCATCTTATTTCGAGCACAGAACTCAGTTAATGTTCACTGCGATTTTTTTTGTACCCGAAAATCTCTGGCTATAAAAACAAACTTGAGTCTTACCTCAGGACTGAGTCAAAGAAACAATTTTAAAAATCAATAAAACTGTTTGCAAAACGTCATAACGTTTGTCAATTTATCGCTGACAGACTTTCTTCGAAAAAATTAGACCTATTCTCTGAAATGCTCAAATTAGTTATCATTGCCATGTTTTATTTGCCACACCATAGATATTTCTCCAATCTTTGAATTTATACCTGGCACGTTAAAAGTCTCAACCAGCAAATTACCTCCAGGGGTTCATGGCGGGAGTTGGAAGTGAAAAATTTCTCACAAGCCAGCTCGTCATCATTATTACTTTAGGTAAATGATTTCCTACAAAAATTGCCTTGACTATCTGATAATCGATCTTCTTCGCTTTTTACACACACGTAGAAAGTAGAGGTTTAATTAAATTTAAAGAGTTAAATTTTTCAAGCAACATTTCGGACGATTGTATTTGAGTAAATGCGTTTAATATTTAATTCTTAATTTTTAAACCTGCAAGTCATGGCGAAACAATAGGTTTTTTCAATTGTTTTTGCCGCTTTCTTCGTTTTCCCTTTTAATAATTAAAAAACTCAGAGAATATTAAAAATATAACGCAAACAGCGGTGATAAACTGTCTTTTTTGCTGTCGGAAACTGTCAAATCCTTCCTCCCATACAAGATCCGTGTCAACAGACCACAATTAGCCAAAGTCATTTATAAAGCTAGTTGCTGGGACTGCAATGACTTTTACATTGGGAGAACGAAACGAAGACTTCACGACCGGAAAACGGAATATTTCAAGGCCCCGCCTTTCGAAACGTGATCACGCTTCTGCTATTGCTGATCACGTTAAAACAACTGGTCACAACATCCAATGGGACCATTTTGACATTTTGGTATCCGGAAAAAATGACTACCGTTGTAAAGTGAAGAAGACCTTGTTTATTCAGGAGTGTCAGCCAGCATTGAATGTCAACGTCAACATTTCTACTGCAGATATGTTTTCTGTCTTGGTTCCAGACCCACATTTACACAGTATAAATAACTTTTCCAAAAATTTTAACGCTTATACTTTTGAAAATGTATGTTGACTAGCATACGAAACATCAAGTTCATAAAATGCATGTTTTTTAAAATGTTTATCACCGCTCTTTGTGTTATATTTTTAATCAAGCTACGATGGCCGAAGACCAAGAGTTTAGAGAATATTTATACGGATTAGAGTGCTTGAAAGACAACCTTTGTAAAAAAAAGGTTTCAATTCCCATTCATAAGAAAAATAAAGAAAAACTTTTCACGTGACAACAACTGTGGACTTTGTCTTGACAGCTCCGGTAAAGACATTACAGGCTAAGCAGCCAATTGCGACTCCGCTTCATTCCTACTGAAGAGAAAAACAAGGCAGAAAACAACAGCCTACACGAGTTGTATTTTTCACTCGGTCAAAACCATCGGCGAAATACCAACTGAGTTGGGAAGCAAGGTTGGCACAGCGGTAAGAGCGCTCGCCTCTCACCAATGTGGTCCGGGTTCGATTCTTGCCCGGTGCCATGTGTGGGTTGGGTTTGTTGCTGGTTCTTTCTTTGCTCCGAAGGTTTTTATCCAGGTACTCCGGTTTTCCTCCGTTCTCACAAACCAACTTCTCCAAATTCTAATTCGACCAGGATGGAGGACCTGCGTGAAAACTAACTAAGGCCTATGTGGCTTCCTCTCTAAATATTGCAAATTTATTTATTTATTTTGTAATACCTTGCTTTAATATGAACTTCGTTAATATTTTTACATTCAACCTATTTCTTACTCGAAATTTACTCATTGAAGTTTTTACTTCACACTACAGTCAAGCGTATCAGGACATGGATCCGCCATTTTTGCACTGGTACAAAATAACTCTCCTTGCCCTTTTCCATGTGTCGTACTCGCAGTCATCTTGCCATGAAAACCGCTATCTCCCCGGTGGATTTTACTTCACAACAGGAAGAAACATGGTTGACAATCACAGGCTCTCTGGCTACGTTTTTAAGACATTAACAGTTTCAATGCCGGTAGAGTGTTTTAGAAAATGCCAGGCCAACTGTCGGTGCATCTCATTTAACTACTTAACAACCGGCAGCTAGGACAACTGTGAGCTGAACGAAGAGAACAAATATCTGAAACCCAGTGCCTTGGAACCTCGAGAAGGAGGTCAATACTATGATCTAGTAATCGATTACAACGTGGTGGTAAGTAAAACGAAAATCTCCTATTAGAAGGTGTTTGGAAAGTAACGTCAGATGCACACGGAAAAAAACTACAGAATGACTTATATATTTTTTGTTTACTTTGTTGCATGCATTTACAGTTCGAGAGGATCCTTAGGTGTGTGGGGGGACATCCTGTGGCTCCAAATTTGCGAGAGTTATGCACTAACACTTCAAGAGAAAATCGACAAGAAAAATATATTGTGTTAGATTACAGACGGTTATGAAAGTATGATCTTATTCTGAAGTAGCCGGCAGACCATGCAATAGTATTGCTTATTACTAATTAAAAGTTCTTGTTGGAAAACGTTTCCTTTCGAAAACAGAAAAGTTAATGTGAGTAAACCAAGTCTTGGCTACATAATGAAATTGGAGACCGAAAGTTGACATTTTAGCTCGCCTCATAGAATGATCGTCATTTTCTAATTTAATTCAACAGAAGGGAAGCCAGCTAACAACATGTTACAACGGCTGCTGTCACTCTCAGCCTTGTCTCAATGGGGGAACATGCAGCGAGGCTTGTGACGTCAAGGGAAAAAGGATGCAGTGCGCATGTGTACCAGGCTATATTGGATTTCGGTGTAAGACAAGTAGGATGAAATGTGACGCTTAAACAAAATTAATTATAACCTGTCCAGCCAAGAGAGGCTAGAGGATCAAGGGAAACAAAATTGCTCCCTTATATAAATCTTGTCCACGTGATCATAAGTTTCGTTACATGATTGGCTTTTTCCAGACTCTCCTGGGATGTCTGAAGCCGGAAGTGATCTAAATTTAGCTTAAGAGGGATTACTTTGTTAATAAGGCCTATATGGTGGATTAACCCTCTCTTACTCTTCATTCTCTCTTGAACCAGGACATAGCAACTCAGCACAGGAGAACTGAATGAATACGAACAATGCGATATAATTTTGTCAAGCGAGTGAAATTGTCAATCACCACGCTAGGATTTCATTTTATTAGCAAATGGTTAAACTCCGTTTCAAAGGTTTTTGTTTAACAATTTTGTATTCTGAGTTGCCTGTAAACCACTATTTCAGAGTTTTTTTAAAAAAACTTTGAAGAAAGATATATGTCAGGGAGTTGACCATGATATGGTGATCACAGGGCTCATTTGTGAGTTAAAAACCCAGGCAAACATTAAGAGTTTTTGAAAGGTTATACCATCGCTATGGTAACCTGCGACGTCAAGAAAATCATCGTTGTTTGCCATCATGACATCAATCAGTATCGATTGGTCAAAGCACAAATGTTGAGCCAGCTTAAACCTTCTTTCTTTTACTTTTAGATATTGACGAATGTGCCAGTCAACCGTGTGTCCACGGAACCTGTAATAACCTGTTGAACCAGTACAATTGTACTTGTGAACCCGGTTACACTGGATCGAATTGCGATATAGGTAGCTGTATAACCTCTTAGATTCAATATGCTCTATACGTATTATGTTCCATCTTAGGAGAGGATAAGGCCTAGGGTAAGAGAGTTGATCCTCATATAGGGACCTTATTACCAACTTAATCGTTTTCAAGATATTTTAGATGTGATGTCTAGTTTACTCGTGGACATTTTGTGAGGATGCGTGAAAAGCTGGGCAGTCCACGCGAGTCACGCGAGTAGAACTCATGTCTTAGGATCGCCTATTTCTAGACCCTACAAGGATTTCTCCAGCCTGGAATGATCTAAAAGTGAATAAAGAGGGATTATCTTGAGAATAAGGCAATATCATCTCGTGAGATAATTCATTTAACGTCTTGAGCATGGGGATCGACTACCTTATTGCTACTTATTTTCGCGGGAACTTAATTTCGCAAAAATGTCACAGTCGGGCATCTTTCGCAGGATTTCAATTTCATTTTCGATTTAACCCCCCCCCCGGCCCGCCCCCCCCCCAAAAAAAAACCTTACCAGAAACTAAATTTCTCGAAAATGGCAAAATACTGATCTTCATTAACAAACAGTTAGCCTCAGTATTGGCCAACTGATTTTAATTTTCCATAGCAATAGTTCCAAAATCACTCTGAACTAAACAATATAACAAAACGAAACTGAAAAAAGTTTGACATGTTCCTTTGTAACAAAGCAGAGCTATACAGATTACATGACAACCTCTATTTGCGCTTACAACTGAAAGGCATTGCCAATTCTTCAAGTGGATCCTTGGAGTAAGAATTGACTTTCTCCCCTCTAGGCAACGTAGCGCTTTGATTAAAGAAGCTTACAACGGTGTACTAAATTTCGCGTGGTTATTAAATTTACGCGATAACCTTTTTCCAGGGGGCTTAAATTAGTGTTGTAACTTCATTACATCATTCTGAAAAGTGACTTATCTACACATTCAGCTGTATTTCAAAAATGTGAAAAATGAAAGCTTTAACTAATTATGTGTTTCTAAGTTTTATTATATTTGGTCAAAGCAATCATTATCATCTAGAGGTTCTTTAAGGAACAGTCTTAGTTTGCTTATGTTTTCTTTCAGTGAACTGGATAAAACTGAACACATCACCCGTTTGTTTTGGCTCCCACGGCAGTTCATACGGGAATTTTACGATTCCAGAAACTGGTCACGTGATCACCTTCAAACTGGTCTACCTCTCTGGGTATGTAAACTGCGCAGCAAGCGATCCGCAGTATCGATCGAAATGGGGCTGCTCATTCCTCGCGTCCCCAAACAACCTGGCAGTATTTATCACTGACTCCCTACAGCAGAGGATTTTGCCAACAGATAAGGCTTCGTTTCGTGGAGGTTCTGGGTGCCACGCTACTACCCTGTACGGGGTTCCTGGATTTACCTCGGAGTCACCAGAGTTGGGCTTTCATAATTTTTCTGTTCCTTTGGCCGTGAGTGTCGGTCAGGAGTTGCAAATATGGTTCACAGAAGATTTGTATGACTGCTTCGCGGGGGATAACGAGGGGCAAACATGCACTGACGTGTTCGGATTGTACGTGTGACAGACCTAGCTAAAGAGATCGTGCCGGGACATTCAGTGTCATGTCAATAAGCTGTGATTGTCATGGCGGTCGTTTTTAACCAAAGACGATGCGTTATGAGCCTTGGCTGTGTTTAGAATCGTTTTTACTGTTTTTATTCAGCAATTGTGTTTCAAAGTGCCATTATGACAAATTCTGAGGCAAATCTAAAAACGTTTTACTTTCCCTCTAGCTCTGGTGCATTGGTAAGATTGCCCTAACAAGTAGACATCACCTATGTATAACTATTTTCATGCAGCTTAATGGAGAGAGCTAAACGTTCTAACACAGTGTAAATTCCATTGTGCCAAGATCATATACAATACTCTATTTCCGAGTTGCCTTTTGCCTCTATGTCAAAACGAGTCTTGGAGCGAAACCATTTATATGAAAATGTCTTCCGCCAACAGGTTTATTTTCATGCAAATCAAACTCATTTTTCATGTGAATCGGTTTGCACGAGGACTTCTCTTGAAATAGAGGCACAAGCTGCCTCGGCTTATTGACACACCAAATCATTAGCAAAAGAAATAAAGACCGTAACGTGAGCCAGCTTCAACAAGACAGGCTTGGTAACCAGACCTGACATCGACCATTTAACAAAAGGAAAATCAGCGCCTCCGAACAATTAGAGACTTACTTGACAATAATTAACACTGAGTTATTTCTCCAATTAAGCGAAAAAGGATTACCGAGAAGTGTCTTCTCCGCTTCCACACGTGTTGGATAAGGGAGGATAATACTCCGGGGGGGGGGGGGGAGCACTCCCATATGAAAAGGACGGGGATACTCGTCGGAAATTCTGAAAAGAACCCCTAAGAGGAACCAAGACCCTGTTTTGTGGGCGTGGCTTGAAATTGCTTTAACCCCTAAGAGGTACTAATTCTAAAGCAACACATTATCTGACACAGACCTTTTCTGGCTCAATACCCTTAAAAGTACCATGGAAGCACTTGCTGTGGGACCTTTTGAGTCTGAACACCCCAAGAGGTACCATATCCGCTTTTTATCCCTGTAAGGTAAGTCGAGCACTCCCGCCCTCTTTATATGGAAACCCCCCTGGGGTAATAAAATATCTCTCTTGATTCAGAATGTTCCACAAGGATCTAAATATATAATGATTTTGTGAGATAATACTCCATAACAAAATGCCAATTTTCTTTTGGAGGCACCCTTCTTTAAAACCTATTTCTCTACTTCAGAATTAACTGTCCAATTGTTTAAAGCAGATCTCCTCCACTGTCCGGCCACAAGAATGTAATAGTATCCTCGGTTGACTATTTGTACACAAACATGTTGAGAAAAGAACATAGGTTCAACTTCGGCGTGCCTTTATTAAACTTCTCCTTTCATTTGAATATTGAGTGACAAAGAGTGTTCGTTATACAGCATAGCGGCAAGTCTCTGCGTGTGTTATTGGCTTTAGCTCATGGTATTAGTATTTTGTTGCTAGTATATTGTATGTCATTGAAGTACATCGTCAATTAAATTAAGATTGCCATTAATGAGACTTTCGAGAAGAGACAAAAAGTCGCGTCAATGGCCGGTGGAACCACCGCCCGTCGAGCCTTCCGGGATATCCAGGTATTCCTCCTCTCCCAGGGACTTATCCCTTACGGTATCACAATACGGAGATGAACTAAAAGATCCCTTACAAACATTGTCTTCAAGCTTTGTTGGGTAGTTCCCAGCTGGCTTGTAACGAGCAACAACGAATGTGCAGGTCCAAAGTCCTTTTTTTCCTGTGTATTTACCAATGCCGAGTTCCGTCGAGGCCTTCCACACTACCTGAGTAAAATGCCCAGTGACACCCTGCGACGAATGGTCGCTAAAGTTGAAGTCGCACACTTCATCGTACCTGCAAAAAAATCGACTCGCCCTAATTTTGAAGAAGTGTACAGTGGAGCCCCTCTTTGCGGGCAACCTGTTAATACGGTGATCTCGTTGTTACGGCCACTTTATTCCGACCCCGGCGAACGAAAGTTCAGCCAGTCATATTCTTATTTTAAGAACTCCTTTAATACAGCCACCGCGAGTTGATACGGCCAGAATTTTGTGTCCCGTTGGTAACCGGATTAACAGGGTTCCACTGTATGTGGTGGTAATGAGCACCCCAATAACAAAACCTCCCTATTCCGGCGGATAGTGCACAACATGCTTCCTTCTGCCTAAGGAGATTTTACCTCGGAGGGGGGTTCTCCCCATAATGGCCTATTCCGGGGGGGTCTCCGCTTAAAAGTGTACCTTTTTCAGGTTTTAGGCATATTAAAGGGTAAGGATTTTACAATGTGAGGTGTACGAAAGAGCAGGGAAATCTGTCTTTTAGGTATTCAAAAGGGATTTTGGTTAAAATATTTCGAACAGATGCATCTTACGGTAGTAACATTTAATTTATTAAGTTCTACATCTTTAACTTCATTTTAAGGGTTTAGAAAAGAGATGCAATCTTCTTAAGCAGATATGTGAAAGACGTACCTTTTTTCATTAAAAGGCATACAAAGGGGATACCTTTTCTGCATGACAAATGGTATATAAAAGGGTAAAGGGGTTGGACCTTGAGGCGGTGCCTCCCCGTATAAAACTTTGTAGAGTACATCTCCGGGAATTTTACTTACCATGCTTTCACTGCGTCTTGGACGGTTATACCTTCTGCTGCAGTTGAACACCCATAGAACAGGTTTTCACCCTGCCCCGGACGGGAGTCCTTATCCGAATGCTTTAAATGCCCCTGCTTGAACAATTTGTGCGCGAAATCCTTTGCAGCGTCACTCATTGAATCGTCGAGTGTCATGGGAGGAGCTTCGTGAATACGGCGAAGACCATTGTGCTGGTCCAATGCATCTTGCCTATAATCTGTATGGCAAAGTAATTAAACCCCTGTCCTTTACATTTGTTAACCCACCCCTTAAGACTCTGGACCCTCAAGAAGTCAGAACAAATTTTAACCAGAGAAAAAGTATATCGTTATGAGGGAGGGCCGCTCGAGTTGAGTTAACTTTGGACGATATTTTAGTGAAGATGTGCTTTTTAAGAGGAATTCACATTAAATCGTTGTTTGATCTATGATTTGAAACTAGTTGCGATCTCCGATAAAAACGTCTTCCCAACAAAGATGGAAAAGACTATTTAAACACAAAGATGGAAAAGACTATATAAAGAAAAAAAAAAGAAATAAGCCATTGGGGCTATAAAGATTTTTTGGTATATCTCGCTCATGGGTAAAATAATTGGTCGTGAGTCGATATTGTCCTTCATTCCTGGATCATAGAACCTTTCTCTCTGCACTGAGTCCTTGTACTGTCTTTATAGCACTCAGTTTCACACTTACCTGCCATAACCACGTACATACATAACAGCGCTGACACCAAAACTTTCAATGACGGCATTTCTTTTTTGTTCTCTTAAACTGGCAGAAAAAAAGTATAAACAATAAAAACGCTAAATAACATCAGTAAGCTCACCAGCTTACAAAGTCAACAGGTGCAAAAAAGCGCCTACACAACTAAACATACTTAACACCTGAACTAAACATATTTATAAAGAAGAGGTATTTCTCAGGACTAAGTTTTTAAAAATACCATTAGAAACAAGGAAGCTTGCACACAAACTAGTGAAAAAATTACTTAGAAAAAAAATCCCCTGCTGCTAATCAGAACGAGGACCAGCTAAAATGACCTCAGAGGTTGAAAAAAGGTAACCCTAAAATTATGGTGATCTTTGATAACATGAAAATCCGAGAAATCGTGAAGCAATGATATCGTTGAAACTGCAGAGAAAGTTTTATCAGTGTTTAAGGTACTTTTGTTCTCACGGTTTTGCTTTTTTCTGTTTAGATACCAAGAAACATCAATGTCGCAAAAGAAATTCAAAAAAATGCTAAACAGAGTAGAATTACATTGCAGCATTTTTCGTTGTTGTTTTATAACGGACCCTTTCTTAAGTGAAAACTCAGATTTGTTCTTTAGAGCCCGGCCTCGTAGCAGCCATTACTACTGAACGAAGTAAACGAAAGGACAATTGAGCTTAAGGCAACTTTGATTTTAAAACAAGTAAATCGAAGAGGAAACAATCGAGTGAATATAAAA
Source organism: Orbicella franksi (assembly GCF_964199315.1). NCBI lineage: Eukaryota > Metazoa > Cnidaria > Anthozoa > Scleractinia > Merulinidae > Orbicella > Orbicella franksi. Next base: position 31,309,487 of record NC_138148.1, on the reverse strand, counting down.
CTAAACCAGGAGCTATGGCTCCTGACTAAACACATTTCATATTGCGCGAGGATCTGTAGACGATGTGTAATTTATTGAACAGAAACTTTGACAGAAACCATTCTCTAAAGGAAGCGTGCTCGTACTTCTTTTGTATTTTTGTTACATTATTAACGCTGCATAATCTAGATTAGAACAAAAAAAAAAAAACCAATGGATCCGTTCAATGAGAAAAACTGATTATATCTATACAGTATAGTCTGTCCGTTCTCATATATAGTGTAGATAAGTTGGTTCACTCACCGATTTTCTGATCTCTGTCTTTTCACGCGGTATCAAGCCCTCACAGTGTAAAAACCCAGTCTAACTTCACCTTAAACTTATATGTCCACCAGCAAGGCAAGAATGTTCATTGGTAGGATTTTTATCAACTTGATGGGGAGTCTAAGAGAGCATGCAGGGGCGGACCCGGGATTTTTCCAGGAGGGGTGGTGGTATGGGACATGTTCCCAAATTGTTGCAATTTGATGAGAATTGGAACCTTATTGTAAACCGTTTCACCAGAGATACTAGCAGTGCCACAAAGTAAAGTAGAAATTACAAGGAGGTACCTGTCCAGAAAGTGTGCCTTTACTTCTGTAGTAATATTTACAACCTTGTTCAATTTTTTTTTTATGTTTTGCTTCTCCAAAGGGGGGGGGGGGGTGGCTACCCACCCAATCAACCCTTCCCTAAATCCACCAATTGAGAGAATGGTGAAATTTCTGATATTTTTAACACAAGCACAAGTCCGTTCTCAAGCCTTCAACTTACTGCCTACTGAAAATGGTGAAAACTAAATACGCACCAAGCCTTGGATAAGCGCCCAATCACAAGGTCCAAAACTTTAACAAGCGCCCGGGGCGCTTAATCGAATGAATACGGTATGCTCCGGGTGGGTGTGCCTGGCTCGCCCACGCGATTCACCAGTTATATTTCTGCGTATGACAGTTGTCAATTTTTTTTAAACACATTTCCCCACGCTCAAAGAAATAATGGGTTGTTAACTCTGCGTGTCAAGATATAGCTTTCATGATTTGATATACATAGAGGTTATTACGTGGCGCCGAGGTATGAATTTTACTTTCGAGTGTTGTGAAAACAATATTTTACGAACGAGTACAGCGAGTGAGTAGAGTTTTGTTTTTAACTCGAGAAATCTATAACTCATATCTTCAAGCCACCGTGTAATTTCCTTTTTGTTATATAGAGGAATCTGTCGCACGCCAGTTTCACTGACTGTTTGCACAAACAACCGTAACAACGAAGATGACGTCATCAACATCCTGACTGGTGAGCTTATGGAATATACGACACTCGTGTCCGGATGTAGTTTCGTATGAATTTAACGAGACAGTGGTTTATTTTTCCAGCAAAGTACTCTTGTCTACATAATAAAATAAATTGCTGTATAGCAGGATTTTTTCCCCAAACAGCGCGCCCTCTCATTGGCAGGTCACATGGCATTTAGCAATAAAACTGCTTACCGTCAAAAGTCTTTGAGCGGGCAACATTACAAAATCTATGACGGGGGAGGGGGAGGGGGGGGTAACAGCGTACTGTTTGATTTCAATTCATGCAATGTTCATAGGTCTCTCTGGTAACCAGTTAATTTTTGAGATTTTCGGAAAACAAAGTTAACTGTTTTTCTCAAGACCAGCGACACAGGAGAGTGAGTCGTAACGTCGCTTTATTGACTTTTCTTTCCTGTTAATTAACAAATACAAACAGCATTGATTTATGGCGGATCTAACCATAAGTCAACACAATTTAGATTTCTGCAGCTCTAGCTGCTCGAACAACCTTTTGCATAGAGCAGAGTCATAGCAAGAGCATTCTATATCGATAACATGTCGCACGCGGGATAAGAAGCCGCCTCACTGGTCGGTCGAACCCTCCGGAGCATCAATGTACTTGTCTCCACCCACAGATTTATCCGCTATCGTGTTGCAATAGGATTCACGGAAAGAACCTTTGGAAACATTGCGTCGAAAGTACCTGGGGCTGTTCACGTTTCCAGCATCTTTGTATCGAGCTACAATATATGTGCAGGTCCGCCGTCCGCTTCTTCCAGTGTATTTGCCGATGCCAAGCTCCGTAGATGCTTTCCAAATTATCTGGGTGAAGTGCCCTAGGCCGCTCTGGTATCTATGCACGTTGAAATTATACTGGCACACCTCATCATACCTGTAGACAAACCAACAAACACTCTTTTATGAATCATGAAACAGAAAAGATTTTACCAATCTTATTAAATCTTAGATCTTACTAAATCTTAACCATCTGGTACTAATCATTACTCTTTCGATGTATGAAGTCACGGGTTGTAAGGGGCCGCCTTAAGCTTGGATAAAGTTAAAACCACGCTTACACTGTTACACGTTTTGGTGGTAATTCAAGAAACTGGAAAGAAAGCAGTTATAAAAGGTTGAAGTCAACAAGATCTATACTGTTCCCCATACCATGATTTTACGGCATCTTGAACACTTCTGGCTTCAGGTACATTTGCAGTCGTCCAACCACTGGCGAGATTTTCTCCCTCGTCCGGGGTGTCAGAATGCTTAAGGTCACCGGAGCAACGGAACCTGTTGAACAGCTGCCGCGCGTACTGGTCAGCACGTGCATTCAAAGAACTGCTGAGCCTCATTGCAGGTGCATCATGAATGGCTCGAAGGCTATTGTGCTGTTCCAGAGCGTCTCGCCTGTAATCTGTAAATTTGATTGTCAGCTGTCACTCAGACGTAAAGGCTACGGGGTCTAGATCACATCAGACACGAGACAAGAGTGCCTCAAAAGTCTTTTTACGATAACTGCAGAAATTCTCTCGCGTTCATTGGCTAATTTTCGTTGTCAATATGCGGATATACACATGAATTTACAACTTATGCGATGCGTCAACGAGCGAGAGCGGACAATTTGACAATTTGTTATCGTAAAAAGCAAATTGACGTCAGTTTTTAATGCGTCTGTGCTATTAAAGTCTGCCCTGTAAAAGTAGTCTGCGGATCCAATCGGCTATCGCCCCGTGGATCCACAGCTACTTTGACAATGTTATGACGAAAATGAAATACATAATCAACAACAGGACAGACGCATGAAAAACTGACGTCAATTCGTTATACTGATAATAACTAGCCAAACATTGGCGGCAACATTCAAGGAATTAGAGGAAAGAGATTTTGGGGTGAGGCATCGGTAATGTCTATATGTTTAGCTCCGGTTTCTTTATCATGGAGCCCGGGGGGGGGGGGGAGCGGGCAGTACTTGCAGAAACGTTGGGTGGGGGTGTGTGCGGCCCACTTCCCAAAACCCTTACCGCATTTATGACCAGAATCTGCGTTTTTTGCTACCCTGCTGATATGACATGACCAAAAATTTGATAGCCTATTTATAACAGTTGTGGCTGACACAGTTGCTCCAAACATAAGTTATGAAGGGCTTTTGCTGACGGTCTTATTGATAATGATGAAAAAAAGAAGCTTCTGCTAAGAAACATACCCAATTCAAGACTAGAGTGCTAAAACCATACCCTATTTATAACCAAAACGGCCAAAATAGATACCCTATTTATGACCAAAACGGCTGAAAAACCCCACCCTTTGGGGACGCACATACCTATATAGCCCATATAAAGGAGTACCCCCCATGGAGTTACTCACAGCGTTGGTACTTCCCCTAGATGAGATGATTACTTTGAAACTTAAGCGTTGGTCTTTTTAAGCTGTGTTTCCTGGGAAAATTCTTTGTGCTTTCTAAATAAACTGTTGCCCGTATAAATTTAGCTATCCAATAGGTACGATACTCACCGGCTACAGCCAGGTAGCAGAATATTGAAAACACCAAAATCCTGAAGGACTTCATGTCTTAGACCTTTATGACGTGAAGATGGCTGAAAAAATAACACTGAAGTTGACAAGGGATCCCTTTTAACAGTATGCCGGACTGGCCTGTATGGCTCTGAAACATGAGTTTAATTTAAGTCAAGAGTTTATGATCTCTTGTTTAAGTGTAATATTTTCAGCACAAGGATTTTATCTCTTCAACCGGCCTTTTCTTTAACGCGAGGGCATCGTTAACTTGCATCAGCAAAAGTATTGATTTTTCTTGGAAGAGCCTCTAATGTTTTTGCCAAATCAAAGATCTTTTCTCGTTCATAAGAGAACACTGGTGCCAACAGGGGAAAAAAATCGAGAGACAAGAAACGCAAATTGGATTCCAAGTATACTGTAAAAAAAGTTAACCTGGCATGTGAAAAGAAATGCTGACTGAATTTACGAGACCGAATTTATAGTTTAACAGATCATTTTAAAATATAGATTTTTTTCATTTTTAGCACAATAGTCATCTCGTTTCATAAGTCAGGGTGGCACAGTGTAAAAATTAAACTATCTTTTCCTCCGAGGCTAATTTTATTGTTCCAACTCACCCAACGCACCGGCAAGACCTTTTTAAACATTGATCGATGCAGTTAATTATGTTTGTAGATACTTTTTACGGTTGATGAATTTGTTTGTTTATTGCTACAGTTCCCGTGATTGCCCATGTTCTAGCTTGCTTTGTTTCTAATTATAAATGATTCAAATTACAAAGAAAGCTAATAAAAATGTTATAAATAAGAAAGTAATTTAGTTTCCTTCGTTTTAATGTAGAACTGAAACAGACAGAGGTTTCACTGCGCATTGAACACACTTCGATTTTTTTAGAAAAAGGTTATTGATTCTTCGGGGGCCGAAATTTTATGTGGTCAAATTTAATTTGAAGCTGTCAAAAGCCTCTTTGCTTACTATTTGAGTTTTTAGAATAGACTTTTTTGGATTGTTGTTTGCTTCAATTTGTCACTGAATTACCACTTAAATAACTATCAACCTGATGGATTTCAGATAACCCAGAAAGAGGAAATTATTTTTAGTTTTGAAATTGGTAACAAGAGGTGAACCATCATGGCGGACGACCATCAGTTTTAAAAAGAATTGAAGTAAGCTCCCTTTTCATAGGTTTTTTTTCATAGCCAGGCTGATTCAAAAACGAAGTAACAATTTAACTCACATTTCTCTTGAATTAATCGGATTCCATTCTCGTCAGAAAGTAAACCAGTTTTGAAGTGAAAATTTACAAAAGGCATTTGTTAGAAAATTACAACGAGGTACTTTTGAAGGTCAACTGAAGTCCTCGAGTTACGTTTTGAACAAAAAAGGTTCAAATTCCTTATGAAGTTTACAAGAACACTTTGGCCTTTAACTGTGTAACCGCTAATAAGCCGAACAGAATAAATTTTAAGTTGGTTTTCGCCGAGATTACCGAGTAACTATTTGACTACTGAAACGTCAAACATTTGAGAAAACAATTGCTAACCACTGCTTTATAAAGACTTTTGTCTGTTAAAAGGGTATTCTAATGCAAAGCTTTCTTCTCTTATTCAAATAAACTTTAGTAGAGACATGCAGAGGAACCGAATGAATAGGAACACAGGATAATAGAGTCCATGGACCCTTGGGTAATGCTGACGAAAATGAAGCTAGTAAGTAAAGGGCCAAGCCATGCTAGCTCGCAGAGTTTTATTTAGTTAACTTGTTTTAACTGTTAACGTTAATAATATAGCGAAGCTTTCTAGTAATGATCAACACTTACCCGATGAATAGAGCTTCCACTTGTAGTTTGACGGAGTCAATTTGGCGCGATCTGTGAAAGTCCACTCTTTCTTCCAGGGTTTTATTGTCCCAACCTGCCTTGCCCACCAGCAACGGACCTTTTTTAATTAGGTTTTTTACTAGGTTTCTGTTACGGTTGTCAAGTTTCTTTAGATTCAGTTCTGACTCTAGTAATTTCATTTGTTTTGCTAATTATAAATACGTCAAATAACAATGAAAAAACTAATCACACGTGTCGGTTAATTTTGTTTCTTTTGCTACATCTAAAATAAAAACAGTACTTGCTTTACTTTGTTCCAAAATAACAACAGCAACAAGCTCTACAGGCCAAAGAATATATATAAAGCAATCGTATTTATTTTGGCCACGTTGAAATCAGTCATGTTCCGTTTTTAAACAGCCTTTTTGTTGAATTTTGTAGGGAACTGAAAACGTTTCTTTTTCATTTTAAGTTTAAAAAAAACGTTAAACTAAAAATTTCATTGTTGTAAACATCTGAGAGTTGGTATTTATTTAATGATCATTTCACTGCTAATTAACGAGAACTAAAAAAAAAGACAATTCACGCTAATGATTTTAAGGTCATTCAGTAGGTGGAGTTGTTGCTTCTGGTTGTTTAACAACTTCTTATTATTTTCTCTTTTTGCATTTTGAAAGTCATTTTTCCACAGAGCCACAATATACATTGGAATGAAATAATAATTAAGTAATATTTCAATTACCGGGATCGGCTAAAAACGAAAACTGGCGGAATTTGTTAGTATTGCAGTTTATCGGTTCTGTTAAGTCAAAACACAAAGACTTACTTAGCAAGGCGGGTCACTCATGGGAAGTTGTGGGGGTACAAGTCCCTACTGAATTAACCTTTCAGGGGCGGATTCAGGATTTTTTAAGTCGGGGTGAAGATGGTACCCTTACGTTTTAGAATCAATGGGGTATGTCCCAAAACTGTTTCAATTTGAGAATTGGGATCTAATTTAAAACTGTTACATCACCAGCCAGCCATGCCACAAAATACAAATAACATTGTTGTAACTGTCGGGAGTGTTTCCCTTCATTTCTCCTATAATGTTCACAATTTATGTCAATTTTTTTATTTTTTGCTTCTTCTAAAGGAGCGGGGACTGGCTAGTCACCCAATCTCTCTCCTGCCCTTCACCGTCACGGCGACATGCATAAAAATAAGGAGAGTCTGTAGAGTGTTCAGCTGGTAACCAGTTCAGGAATGGCTGACACTTAAACTGACAGCTGAGAAGACAAGCTTTCAGATTCCGCCTGTCTTGGAGGGGCAGGGGGTTTGTAGACAGAAGACAAGTCACTGGACAGTGGCTTGTCCATATTCTAGGCATTCCGGAAACAACACCGCCCTAGAACCCAGATCCCCAAACCTTTAAAATTTCCTAGTACGCATGTTCAGTAAACACGTGCAGAGCAAAATGGCGGATGGAGATGCAGCGAAAGTAATTGCATTTTTATACCAGTTTCATTTCTTACATTATCGTCAGATTTAAATGAGATTTTTAAGGATAATATAAAAAATAACAATGTAACTATATCGCAGGCCACTCAATTCAAGGACAAGGGAAATGCATTTCTTCAAGCTGGTGATATCGCCAAGGCCATTGAGTCCTACACAGAGGCCATTACACTTGATCCGTCAAATCACGTCTTTTACAGCAATCGATCGGCAGCATATGCCAAGGATCAGAAATACGAACAGGCCTTAACTGATGCTAAAAAGTGTGTGGAATTAAAGCCGGATTGGGGAAAGGTTTGACTTTAAACATGTCCTATTGACTATGCAATGTGTCAAATTTGTACATGTACAAGAGACTTTGTAAAAGGTGATATAGTTTTACTGTAGTGTATACGTAATTTTACATTTAATCGCATCTATAACAAAATTCTCAAATCGTGATTGGCTCTCCACACACTTATTTGTTACCTAATCAGCACACGAACCACATGGGTGTCCAATTACAGGTATCCCATTTGAACTTTTGTAATTGGATGCCTGTACTTGGACACCTACCTGATTTGCACATCAATTAAGGGTACTTGAATGGCTTCCTTTGCAATGTTTCCTACAGTTTTCAAAACTTATGCAAAGCCCTACAGACGTTTTCGTTCAAATGAAGTTCTCAAAAGACATTTTTCATTCTGAAATTATTTGTTACAGATACAGTTAATTAGTAATTGCACCTTGTGCCATACAATTCAGGGAGTAATTGTGCTAGTGATTTCAAACTGGCCTCGCGCTTAGCGCTCATCCGATTTTTAAATTACTCGCATGATTTATCCCTAAATTGTACTCCACTTGGTCCAGTTATTATTATTAATTACTAATCCACTAAATTGCCCAGTACGGTATTTATGAAATGATTTAAACTTTGTTTTTTAACATTGATATTAAAGCGTGCTTACCAAATTCAAAATTATTAAGACATAATAAATTGTTATCTTTTGTCAAATTTAATAATAGGTAAGAATGATTATTAAGGTCAAGTTTTGGGATCAGATTACATGTTACCAGCATTATATATCAAGGGGTATATGTGCCCCTTTATTCTCTCTGCACTCAATATTGTGACTGGGGCAGGATGTCGGGAATGGGCCAAAAATATTGGCGGGATGTGTAATTGAAAAAACTTATGTTGGATCCTCTAAAGAGAGGTTTGACTGCATCTTAGCACACTCTGAACTGCATAGACCTACAGAGAAGTGACATCATCATCATCATCATTGTCATCGTCATCGTCGTCATCGTCATCATCATCATAGTCATCATGACTATTGTCATCATCATCGTCTAGGCCTTCTACTCACTTGCGACGTAATGATAAAGTTAGATCTCAGATTTTTTTGGGAGTGGGTCTGCAATTGAGTGCGGAAAGAAAGACAGCTTAGATAGATCCAGCTTCTCATTTACTAAATTCTGTTGACTTTTTAAGGGCTATTCAAGACTTGGCGCAGCATTGTCATTTCTGAAGCGCTACAATGAGGCAGAAAAGGCATATTCCAAAGGACTCCAGCTGGACCCCAATAATGCTCAGCTGAAAAGTGGTCTAGAAGAAGCCAGAGCTCAAGCACAGCGTGAGTACTTTAAAGATATGTTAATGTGTATTTATCTCAGCATGACTAGAGTGCTCTGTAATGGATAAGCATAATTAACTTGGTTTTACTTTTTGACAATTTACAGGTAGTAATCCCATGATGAGCCCGTTTTCCATGCCTGACTTGTATGTCCGCCTTGCTATGAACCCTAAGACCAAAGCTTTTCTGGATCAACCAGACTACAGAGCTGCTATTGAACAGCTTAGACTTAACCCACAGTTACTTCAAACGTGAGTTAGATTCCGTAGTTGTACAGCAAAACTGGTCAAGCACTCCTTCTACAGGAAATACAGGGGATGTTTGTTGTTAGAAATTTAATTTTATTATTGTTTTAGAAATGTCCACACTTAGGCTTGAAGTAATGACATCTCAATTTTGACCTACTGTCATTTTCTCCTTGTTTCTCTTTAGTTGTCAGTTGCTTTACTTTTCAACCTCCTAAGAATTCCTTTGGTACTCTGAGCAAAAAGGAATTATGAAAGTATTAATGTCACAATCATGGAGACTATCTCTTGAAGCTTAATGTTATACAAACCAATCAACTGAGTTTTCACTATCATCTGTTCATTTGGCTCCTAATCTCTATAAATTTATTTTTAGCAGTCATCTCCAAGATCCCAGAATCATGCAAACAGTGGCAGTGTTGCTTGGCATTGACACAGATGTTGCAGACAGTGAAGGCAAGTGCAATTAAAACCAAATCAAGTTGCAGTGTATATTGCTTTACACACAGTAATTTGATTGCCCATGAGAAAAATTTGTAAGACTTATAGGGTTAGAAACACTTTTGTCATGAAGCATAGTTCTAATTATATATAGTTTCGATATTCCATCATATTGTATTATATTTTTAGATTTTATCTTAAGTAAGATACATATTTGTAATTTTAAAGAGTTGTAAAGTACATGTCACAATTCAGCCACTTTGGGGGCGGCAATGATTTTACTTAATAATAAAGTTATCTATCTATCTTTTCATTACAGAGCCTGCTCCTTCAACCTCAGAAGAGAAACCAGCCAGTGAACCAATGGAGACTGACAAGCCTGAACCTGAGCCAGAACCTGAAGTGGATGCTTCTGTTGAAAAGGTTTGTGTATCATTAACATTGTGGGTTTTCCATTCATCCAAAATTTTGAAGATTTGTTCGGAGCGAAATTGAATTTTACAGTCCGACCAGGAAGGTGTCTGGAAAACACTCTCTTGTTTATTTCGTTGTTCTTTCTTTTGCTGATTTTGCTGGAGTTTCCACTGAAAGTTCCCATTTATTAAGTCATGTGAAATGCATTCTCAGATAGAAATCTTACCAGATTACTTGTTTTGACTACTACTTTGCAATACACTGTGGAAGCAGAGATGACAGCCTAAAAAAATTGAACCTGGGAGATTGCCAATTTGACCTCTTTAACCGTAAAACAAAGTTGTTCAAAGTAGAGCTCTGCCAGTTCAATCACAAAATGCCAAAAATGTGCCAAAATATGTATAAAAAGTGTATTTTGTGTGCTTGCCTTATCATATTGTCTGAGAAATACTGGTGACCCATTTAGAAGACTGGGATATCAGTCCGTATCTGGGAGACTCACAGATAATCCAGGAAGCAAAATATTCTGCTTTGCCATTGGTACTGGCAAAGTCATTTCAGCCGGTTTTCTGGGATGGCACATACATTTGTACTGATTGAAATGGAATTTATACATTAGGCCTTAATGTGGATATTGTTCTCATTGTTCCAATGGTTAAATTGTTCTGCAGTCCCTAGAAGAGAAAGAGCTGGGAAATGCTGCCTATAAAAAGAGAGACTTTGAGACTGCCCTTGCACACTATGCAAAGGCCATTGAACTAGATCCTACAAATGTCAGCTTTCTAACCAACAGGGCAGGTTAGTAAGAATGCAATTAATATAAAAAGGTCCCGAAAATTGGTCTGAAAATGGTCCCTAAAAGTTGTCCCAAAAGTTTGTCCCTAGAATTTGTCCGAAACAGTTGTCCCTATTACTGCAACTCAAAGTTTGGTGGAAACATTGAAGAGCACTGCCTTGTTTTCAGCTGTCTATTTTGAACAAGGGAAGTATGATGACTGTATTGAAGAGTGCAAGAAGGCAATCACGTTAGGCAGGGAGCAAATGGCAGGATTCAAAATAATTGGAAAGTAAGTAGTGGAATTAATGTGATTAAATTATATTTTAGTTTTAATCTTGGTGATTGCATTTCTAAAAATAACTAGGTTTCTTTGCATGTCATGTGAAGTGAACAAAAATTGCCATATTGATAATTAAAGAAGCCATTTTGTTTATTACCATATGGCAATGGCACCGCAAAAATTTTTTTCACAGGATGTCTTAACTATTTTGAAGCATTTGTTCTAAGAATTGTGCTCTATGGTGCTGTGAAAGCTAAAGTTGATTTCTCTGATCTGCATTGCATTTTGTGCATTTTTACAGAGCCTATGCCAGAATAGGAAATGCTTATAGTAAGCAAGGAAAGCTCAAAGAGGCAATTGATGCCTACAATAGCTCTTTAGTTGAGTACAGAGCACCTGATGTCTTACAGAAAGTCCAGGAGGTAGGTTGTGGTCACAATAGATAGGGTTGGATCTTGGGCTGACTTGCAGTTTCTAGCTCTGTAGGTTTCAAAATGACAAATGCTTGTTTTTTGTGTTCTGTCAGAGAGGGATGTCTGCATAGCCCCACGCAGTGTCTATAATTTTTAAGAAATAGAAAACAAGTATGGTGTTTCTATAGCATTATAGAAACATGAATGGAAGTTTGGGAGAATGAGAAATGCTGTAGGAACGCAAGTTGACAGGCGAATGTTTCCATAGCATTTTTGAGTTCTCTAAAACTTCCATGAGTGTTTCAATCTATAACTGGATAGAAACAAGGAGAGCATGTTTTCAAAGTCTTTTAGAAAATTCCTAGAAAAAGAAAACAACTTGTTTATTTTGATCATCACAATGTAAAATTTAATTCCCTTTGCTCACGCCATCGTGACATCAGCAGCTCGTGCTACTTCTTACTTCCTATGGGAATAAGAACAGGAAAGTTGTGTTTGAAGAATTGTTTGGTTATATAGGCAGAGAAAGCAGTGAAAGAGCAAGAAAGATTGGCCTACATTGACCCAGCAAAGGCAGAGGAAGAAAAAGAAAAAGGAAACAACTTATTTAAGAAAGGTAAGTTAATAGGCTACATACATTATAATTCAATAATGTATCTGTGATAAATAATGCTAATAGGACTGAGTGGATTCCAGTTCGGTCTGTAATCATATGAGTGATTAACAGAATCGGACGGCCGGGAAGCGGGAGTCCGATTTGTTAATCATGAGTATGATTACAGACTGAATTAGACGACATGATGTCCTGTTACCAATTAATCAAAACTATGACAAAATTCGAGAAACTAACAAACCATCGATTGAGTGCTGAACAATTTTAAAATGTCGTTATGAATGCTGAAAAACCCAGCAGTTTACTCGACAAAGTGCACCACAGCAGCGTGTGCAAAATTACGCATACTGTCCAGTTACAAGCATAACATGTACACTGTCCAATTAATGCTCAAATCGGGCTGCTGATAGCCGATCACGTTTGAGAATTTTGTTATAGTTTTGATTAAGGCTGTTATCTTTATTCAGCAGTTTCTGTTATTCAAGGCCTATTAGCCTCCATGGCTGTCAATAAGGGCTGTAACCCATAGCACCTGTCACGGCTGAGCATGCTTGATGGGCCCATGATGGTACAGCTGGAATGGCCTGTAATTGATACAATTCACCCATAAAGTAACAAGTTTGTTAGGGGTGTGAAGATCAAGGCTACAGAGAAGTCAAAACTTAATGACAGCCCTGGCCTCGGGAAGTTGACTACATGCATTGCAGGTCTACGATTCTATGAACATTGGAGGGCTTGACTTTAAGGAAAAAACCTCAGGGCTAGCTGGCCCCTAGGTTTTCAGATTTAGTCACCAGAAAAAAAGTTTCAATCAGTGAAAAGCATGGAAAGTTAGTCGCCAGGGAAAAAAAATTGGTTGCATTGGCGACCCCAGTGGTCACAATGTGGAGCTCTACATTGGAAATCATGTTCTTACCTGCAGTTTGCCTGTATTGCAGGGGATTTCCCTGAGGCACTCAAGCATTACAAGGAGGCCATCAAAAGAGATCCCAATAATGCAAAACTGTACAGCAATCGGGCAGCTTGTTATCAAAAGTTGGCGGCATTCAACTTAGCTTTAGAGGTACAGTATCAAGATATTAATACTGTAAGTTGTAATACAATGAAATGCTCTAGATCCCACCACCAGCAAACAAGCGAACCATCAGTCGTAATATTACAGTTTCTGGACTAAGATGGAAGGAATGAGTGAGGTCTTTGTGGCTCCAAATGAAGTGCTCTCAAACTTCCCATAAGTGGAGTGTGACCCCACTGGGACAAGAAGTGTCCCCTTTAGGTGTCTTATTATGGGAGAATAAAAGTATGCTCTTTATAGGGGAATCCTTGTTTACAATATTTGCCTCATTAGCATAAGCAATTTAGTTTCTGATAGAGCTACAAATAAATCAGTTCTGAATATTGAAAGGTCATAGTAAGATTAACTCTGCCAATGAATATGAGCCTGATTTTTGTTCAACACGGGTTTAAAAACTCAAAATTTTACAAAGAATGTATGAGCTCTTTAACGCTTTTGCCACCCAGAAATTTTGCAGTTTTTGAAAGACAATATCTCCTGGAATATTACACCCAAAGAGCTAAACATTTCACCATGTATTAAGTTTCACTAGCTCTTTAGCTGCCTGGAATCAATTCATATCTAACATGTTTCCTTCTGTATGCAAAGCGGTATGCAAAATGAGCAAAAATGTAAACAATGACGTCAGTGTGAATCCCCTTATTGTCTGTGTGTCGCCGGCAGCATGATTGTCTCCTTACAGGAGGTTCAAACGTGTCTCATGGACAGTAAAATGTGGCTGTATTACAAAAATGCCTGTAAGGCGGGGTTCTACTGCATCACAGTGCAGTGAAGGCTAAGAGGACTTGAATGCTACAGGCTCCCACATGCAGGGACTGAATGAACCTGGTGGCTGATCAGTGATGCTATGTGTACACCGGGAGCTTAGATTTTCAGTCTGAAAATGTAAGAAAAATTGTTTGAAAAGAGAGTTGAGTTTTACAAGCAACACTTGGCATATACAGTAAAACCTTGGCTTAAGATTACCTGGTTAATACATTCACCTCGTTATTATGGCCAGCCTTTCTTGTCCCAGTGAATGCCATGAGTACATTTTCTTATAAGAAAACCCCGTTAATCGATGTGTTAATTATTAGTTATATTTTATTTTTCATCTTTAATTTTAATTTTGCTCCATTTTAGGACTGTGACATGTGTATCAAATTGGACCCCACATTTGGTTAGTTTGCCATAATTTTCATTTACCCATGTCTGTTACTGAATTTTTAGCGCAATTAATTCTTTGATGAAAAACTACAAGTGCGGTTTTTTGGCAGTATTATTTGTGGGAGTGCTTGGAAGAGATTCCAGTTTTTATTATACAATCCAACTACAGAACAAGGTCTCTGAAAATTGTCATTTAATCAAGGTGAATGCGAAACTTTAAAACTTGGTGAAACCGGCTTTCAAAGTGAATGGTACCGTATGTTTAAAGCAGAGCCAAACAGACTCACAAGTAGTTGCAAGAAGCCGCAAGTTGAACTTGCATAGATACTTGTGTTGGGTTACCAAACAGACTCGCAAGTTTCCTCGCAAGTACATACAAGTCACCAAAAAACCATTTCAAGGCTCTCGAGGCTGTATTTCATTGGCTAATAGATTTTTATGCTTTCTTCTTTCTCTGGCCTCAGTCTTAGTTTCTCGGCTATTCGCCGGCTGGCTACTTCTACCTTTTTAAGCTGTGAAACACTGCTCTTGCGGGAAAAGCTTGCTTCATTTTGATTTAATTCTGTTTTATTGCAAATAGTCAAAGGTTATACAAGGAAAGGCGGTGCCTTGTTTGCGATGAAGAGATTCACAGATGCTCAGAAAACCTATCAGAAAGCTCTGGAGCTGGATCCCGCAAACAAGGTAAAAGCTTATTTTTAGTTCCTCATGCTTGCACCTTAGTACCTCTTATAATCTCTTATACCTTTTATAATGTCTTATACCTCTCATAATGTCTTATACCCTTTTTCAATTTCCAGGAAGCCACTGAAGGTAAAAGAGCATGTTTCATGGCGATGTCTGAACAGCCAACAGACCCTGAGGAAATCAGAGCGCGGGCGAATGCTGATCCCGAAATACAGGTATAATGAACTGACGTGACAATAATAATTAAAAAAAGACTTTTTATGAACTGTGCTAACTTTATATTATTGAAACTTCATCAACGGTAAACATAACAATTCTTTGTTTGTTGTTCGAACAGGAGATTCTTACAGACCCAGCAATGAAAATTATACTCGATCAAATGCAGGAAGACCCCAAAGCCGCTCAGGAGTGAGTATTTGAATGGTTACTGCACCGCAGGGGTTTTGATAAGCGCAATCTTCTGCAGGATATGAAAGTCTTGGTCAGTATATAGGTTTCATTTGGATGGTCAGCCACAAGACTTTCATCCACAGACTTGAAAATTAGGACCACGTAGCAAACAGAGCCTCTTGAAACATTTCCTCGATGGCTTTACGTATATGACCCGGGTTGGGGGAGGGAGGGGGGAGGGGGACGGGGGAGGGGGACTCCCATATAGAAAGAACGGGGGTGCTCGTTGTACTTTTTAGGGGTTAAAAGAGCTGTTTTGGTACCTCACTGTGTGTCCAGCCTCAAAAGGTCCACAGCGTGAGCTTTTGATGTGCCCTTTACGGTATCGAGCCGAAAAACTATGACACGAGATAATGTGTTGTTTTAGAATCGGTACCTCTTTGAGGTGAAAAACATTTCAAGCCCCGCCCAAAAAACAGGATCTTGGTACCTCTTAGGGATTCTTTTCAAATTTCCGACGAGCACCCCCCGTCCTTTCTTATATGGAAGTTCCCGCGGGGGGTATTTAAATGGTTTGCTCCATATTGCCGTTTCTTTTCTCCTTGGTATCTGTCGTTCTTCTCTTCAAAACGCGAGGAGTTTGCACAATTTTTTTTTTATGTACTTTTCCTAATTAATTATTTTTGGTTTTGTTTCTTTTAGACATCTGAAAAATCCCGAAATTCGAAGCAGAATACAGAAGCTCTACGAGGCAGGAATCTTGCAGATTCGCTAAGCAAGTCACTTCATAGATACCGTTATGACAGTGAAGACACTTCAAGGAACTGTCTCCGCACAAAGGCTGTGTCTTTAACCATATCTGACCTAGAGTGATAAACAGACAACTTAATTACTCTTTACAACAATACCAATAAACTGTCAACAACTACGTGTCTAAAGTAAGAGAATGTAGCCCTTATAAAATAAACTTTGCGAAGTTTTTTGCCTGCTTTTCTCGCTCGATTGCGTTTGTAGCGCGATTGACTTTTTAACATAGTTTGAAAGCGGCGGAGATAATTTTCGTTTCGTTTTTGTTTTAGGGCAATAATGGTTTTCCTCGCCTTAAACGGTTTTACTGTAGGAGATTTTCCCGAGGCGACGTGTTATACTGTGCAACCGCGGAATACGAATTACAAACCTTGTGGAACGGGCTGAAGTTTTTCGTTGTTTGGGCGGTCCCTAGCATGACCAGCCAAATAACTGGTGGCGAGACGGCTCAGTAATGGACATGGTGTATGATAAAAAGAATTCAGATCCAATCTAAGGTTGTGAATCTAAGGTTGCACTATTAATAAAAAGTGGTTCTCTGTGATGCGCTTATGTGACTAGTGCGGTCGTTAAGTTTAACGTGTGTTGGCTCTGGCGTTAGAAAACAACGTTAAAAGCGGCTTGTGAACAATTTAAACCTACAGCTTGTGGTAGTGGGAATAGTCTGGCTTGTCATTAAATGCTTCTTCAAGTTGCTCTCGTTGTCTTTTGTTTCTCTTTATGCGCGACAAGAAACTTGTGTCTCTAGAGAGGAGCACGAGTGAAGCGAGGGGCGGGGGTGGCGGGGAGTAGAGAAGAAAAACTGAGAGGGGTAAGAAGAAGAGAACTTCGTGTTGTGCTCCTTGACCAGTTCTGGCCCTCTCTCTGTCACGCAACCCTGCGCTCTCGGGAAAGGGTCTCTCTCAGCAACAGACCAACACTGGTTAAAATTTAGGGCTGGGTCTGCTTCAGTAATGATTGAATATCGGCTCCCCTTTCTTGGAACGTCACGCAACCCATCTCAGTGTAGAGTAGCGTTGCGACGCGTGACGTTGCACTAAGATTTTGTTGGAATGCACGATGGGAATCGCGCCCCTAGCGGAAAATTGCGGAACAATTTGCCGGTCTGATATCAGCTGCTAATCTTTTAAAGCTTAGCATCATTCGGTGCCAACAGTTCGAATGCCCAAAATTTAGTGCACTTTATACCGAGTGTGTATAACTTCGTCGAAGTCATTCGGCGACCTAGCTAACTAAGTCATGAACGTGTTCGTGAACTACAGCTGTGAATATCAAGGTGAAACTGGAAGAGTCAAACTGACATTCCCTAATATTGATACGACGAACATCGGAGATATAAAGCTGGCCATTCAAGATACCATCCAAGCACCAGTTTGCGATCAACGCCTTTCGTACCAGGGACGGATGTTAACAGATGACAACATCCCCCTGTGCAGATTGTATTTTCGGGAAGGTGACTGTTTTGAGCTGTATTTTCTTGCTGCAGCGGATATCAAGGGGATGAGAAAAGAATTGAATGCGTTGAAGATGACCGCTAAAGAAATTGTAGAAAAGCTCGAAAGACGGCTGCCTGGACTACAGCGAATAGAAAACGATTATCGTGGCCTTTGGCAGTTCTTTCACCCGGTAGTGTTTGCAGTGGAGAACATCACAAACGATTTCTTTCATCCGTGGAAATGCTTGAAGTCCGTTGCCCAGAGGCACTTTTTCGTACAAGAGGGTGGGTTTGAGACTTTCTTGGAGGTGTTCAAATTTTCACGGCAGCTGTATTCGATCAAGTAAGTTACTTTTAATATTTACCACTCCCACCAAAACAAAGAATATTCTTATTACAAGAGGCAGATAAACATTGGCAATATTTGCCACTGTGCTCATTTACATTTAGAGTTCTCACGTTACGATATTGCATTGCTGACAGGAATTATGGAGGATCAAAGGTCATTCCATATTTATATTTTAAGGGGATGAGAGGGAGGGGACGGGGGGGGGGGGGGGGTCACAATCTGTAATAAATATATCTTATTAGATGTTTTGATATGTAGTAACACTGTATATTTTTACGATTTGTGCCGTATTTTGACAAGCCGGTAGAGCAAGTCAAAATACCAACAACGAGTAAAAATATGCAGCGATACTACACACCAAAACATCTAATAAGAGATTTATTATCCAACTGCTGTAGTCAATAAATTTATCCGTGAAAGAGGGGTAGGGACAGTGTGATAGTTCTGCATGCGTGCACCAACCTGTCTGGCAAACAGGGTTTTCTACTGTACAATATCGCTGTATATTTGTACTGTTATTTGGACGGTATTTGCTGCAGTTGCATAATAATAGGCCATGTTATATTAATATTCTAGCATGGCTCCAAGGCTTTCAGGACAAACTTCTCCCAAAAAGCCTGGGAGCCAAGTTAGAATATTTAGTTATCGAACATGGCCTTTTGACTACAGTTCTTCCCGGCAGGAGAGCTGTAAAGCATGATGGGTAGCAAATGGTAAATTTTAGACTTTGCAAGGTGGCGAGGCTAATATATCTTCTGTGAGCCTGAGACTTTGCCAGGGGGGGGGGGGGGGGAACTCCCATATATAAAGGGCTCAGGTGTTTGTCAGAAATTTTGAAAAGAACTCCTATGAGGTACCAAGACCCTGTTTTGTAGGCTGATGGCTTGAAACTTGATTCACCCCTTAGAGGTACCTATTCTAAAACAGTACATTGACTGACCCTCATTTTTTTGGCTCAATTCCCTAAGAGGTACTGCAAAAACTCCCATTGTGGACCTTTTGAAGCTGAATACCCTAAGAAGTACCAAACCTGCAGCCTTTTTTCACCCCTAAAAGGTATGACAAGCACCCCTTCCTTTTTATATGAG
The DNA here is from genome assembly GCF_964199315.1 of Orbicella franksi. Classification (NCBI taxonomy): domain Eukaryota; kingdom Metazoa; phylum Cnidaria; class Anthozoa; order Scleractinia; family Merulinidae; genus Orbicella; species Orbicella franksi. Next base: position 31,290,567 of record NC_138148.1, on the reverse strand, counting down.
AGTCCCCACTGGGAGACTTTCTTAGCCTTGCAAAATAAATGGAGAATTCAAGAGGAGTCATGAATAATTAATTAAATTATATGCATTCATTAAGCGTGCAGAGTGTATAGCAGTGTACAGAGGACTTCTAGTACAGTATTAAGCAACATGTATGACAGTAAGTACTGCAAACAATTTTCATATATTTTATCTTAGATAATTTAGTTTGTTTGTCAGGAGTCTAGAAACAGTCAAAATTACTGCTTCTGTTTTGATCAACAGACAGCGGCAAGAAATCACAAGGGAAGATGGCCTAGAACTACGCAAGTGGCGCCTAAATCGGGCACTACTAATTCTTCAACAATACTGTTTAAACCTTTTGTGGTCCTTCTCAGAGAGGCCTCAAGATAGAGAGTTTGTCTTGTCAAAAAGAGTTCTTCCCCTGGTGATTGATGCTCTCTTGCTTCCATACCCCTTTCCAGTTGAAGATTATGCTTTGAACTTCCATCCTCTGGACTTAATGGTTGTTCGTGTAAATGAAGCAGCTATAGGATGCTTTGGAGGGTGAGTGTATAATTTAAAAAATGAGAATGTTAGCCCATAGACTGCTTCTTCACTCCTGGCTTTACTTCTTCTTTCCAAACAGTTTTCTTCAAATCACATGTTCACCGAGTCAAGGTTGATTCCTGAAGTGCAGTCATTTTTATGGATAACGGATCTTGTTCAATGGGAGTTTAGGGCTTATTACTGCCATTAGTTAATCATTGTGTGGTAAACAAGTGCACAAGATGAAAATCTTGCCATGTCATAATTTTATTTACTTTCCTCTTGTGTACATGCTTTTGCATTTTAACTACCCTTTCTACTCTTTAGCCTGGGGGGAAGGGATTTCTGTTTGAGAGGGTCAGGAAGAATATTATTTTCGGCAGAACCAAGTGACAGCCGGAAATATATCTGTGTTCGCAGACTAACTTACGGATGTACATCAGAGATTTTGGTCTCACTGAGAGTGTTCAGGATGAAATGCCACTATTTTAAGGGGTGAACAGACCTTAATATTTATAGAAAATGGCATTTTAATGTTCTTAATGAAGTTCTTAATGAACAAAATTAATGTTAAATAACTATAGATCGATTATTTTACATAAAAATGAACAGACAATAAACTAACAAAAACTAGAACTAGCACCAATTTTTTTACCTCTTCTGTCAAAAGCAAGACAATATATTTAAAAAAAGAAACTGCCTGGGTTTGCCAATAGCAATACAAACAGCATTAGTTATACTTCAGTATATCAGACTATCGCCATATTAATATCATTTAATCTTAGGTAAAATGTTATTGACATGTTGTTATTATTTACCTAGTTTGGTGGAGCAAGATCCCAGTACACAGGAGCTAGTATCCAAAACACCACAACTGATTGACAAGTTTCTATTTGTGATACATTGCGCATGCCGGGGTTGCCCATTAGGTTGTGCACAGCACTCGCTGTTTTCCAGCCAGCTTGCTGCAATCACTCTATTTTACTGCACTTTCAATGTCAAATCTGCCCAATCATTTGTGGATTGTGGAGCAGTGGGAAAAATGGTCCAGATCACTACTAACCTTTTTGTCAACAAGGAAGATTATGACACGCCTCTCAGGTAAGAAAATACCCAGGTAGTGTGAACTTAAAAAAGGCACAGAATATCATTTGAAGGGGTACATGGAAAAAGACCCTAAGTGACGTCTGATAGACTGCAAGATTCTTCTAGCAAATTGCTTTTCACTTAATTTCTTCTATGAAGAAAGGAGAATTTGACTTAAAATCAAGGGTCAGTTAGGGCTTTTTTCCATGTACTCCTTCATTTGATATTTGAGTGATCCACTACAAACCTGCACAGCTTGTACTTTGGAAAATTAAAATAATGTGCTTCAACAGGCTTCAACACTTTTCTTTGCCAAGTTTTGGCTCCTTTTTCAGTAGCAATGACTCGTCAGTCTGTGTCCCCTAGTAGCGGAGCTGCACAACATCTTTCAACGTCACCCAGAGTTCTATCTTACCAGTGATCATTTTTTGGTTGTAAAAAGCCATATTAACGCCTATCACAAAGGACGCAGACATCCCAGAGAACCAATCAAAACTTGAAGCAAATACATCAGAAAAAGCAAAGCGCGGAAAAACGTGCGCGAGCGTGTTGCGATTGGTTTTGGTTTTACTTTTGATTGGATGTCAAATTGGCGCGAGTTTTGTTAAGCCAATCGTGTAGCGTAGTAATGAGAACCAATTACTTTTCGACACTCAATTGAAAATCGCTCTAATGTTGTTTTTTTTGTTAGGTACTACTGTTGCCTGTTCTTGGCTCGAATGCGTTCGTCTCCTCTTGTAGCGCTTGATGGAGACATTGGTGTTGCTGTTGATCAACTTATTGACATGTTCCTAGCAAAGCATATACCCAGTCAAATCTCACAATGGGAAGAGTCTCTGAGTTTTGTTTGGGTCACAATAGTGCCACTCGTTCACCTTGCTTTTGCTGTAGGAAAGAAATGGAAAAATCCTGCTGACCAAGCCATCTGGAAGAGCACAAACGTCGAAAGTCAATGTGCAATTCAAAGCACTCAACCTTTGGAATCCACTACAACGCTGGAAGCGTCTACAGATGGCGAAAAGTCAGCGGCATCAGACAGACACAGTGAGAGTTCGAGCAGAAGTGACCAACCCCCCTGGCCTGGTTCTATGGCAACACAAAGGCTCGGGATTTTTTCGCTGGTCCACATGCTTTCTATCGAAGATAACCGACAGTTAGCATTGTCAGAGAACCTGCTTCCATACTTAGTTTGCCTGTTGTGGCATCTAAACAGCGATGATAGGGACAAGCTACGTGCTAGTTTGGCAAATTTCAAGAGCCTTTCACCTCCGCCTTTGAAAATTGCTGCCAAATCTGTGCTAACTTTTAAGAATGGCTTAGACGTGGTATACAGCTTATGAGCTTGTTATTAAGCTTAACGGTAGAGGGCAAACTTTGTATTAGTTGCAGATAACTGACCGCTTGCTAATGACATATCACAATATTTAGTATTTAATATTTAGTTGTTTCTGTTTTTCTTGTTGTTGTTCAGGTTTTTTTAATTTGCATTCGCTGGAATTGAAAAGATTTAGCAAGCTGCTAATATCAAAACTTTAAAAGCATATAAATGAAAAAAAAAGTGAAAGCGTAAATATTGTCACCACAATTTTATGCCAGACACTTTGATTCCATTTTAAACCTTCAAGCGGGCAAGACGTTTTCGCGCGTGGTATCGTCCACGCGTGATCGCGTTAACAAATCGCAAGCTCGTGGTTCCACAGCCACTTTCACAATTTTATGACGCAATTTATCATCAATAAGAGGACAGGCGCATAAAAAAACTGACGTCAATTTGTTTTTTACAATAACAAGACCCCAAAACGGTCAAATCCCGGGAATAAATGAGGGGAAAACACGCTGTAAACTTGCCGTAAACAAAGATAAGTGAATTTTATTCAAAATGACGCGAACATAGGCTCGATTTCCGCCGCTTTCTTCTGGGGAGGAGCACGGGCTCTTTTCCCGAACAGAGGCTGGTAATCGAGCCTAACGCGAACATTGTCAATAGCTTTTCTCGCTTTTTGATTGGCTACTTTAAAAGTTCATAAAATCTAATTGGTTAAAAAGTTGGCAGTTTGACAGCTGAAAGTTGAACTTGAAAGCTTGCATAAATTAAAATTTTATCTGTACTCTTATTGATGATAAAAATGAGTCAATCAGCGCGCGAGAAATTAGACAGTTAAAATAATCGCTGGATCGACAAAGTAGGTACAGTGCTTCCTACACTCACTCATCCTCATCGGGCCCATGAGGACTCTTGAGGCCGGTACTTCCTCTAGCTACGGCTACACAAAAATAAACTGAAAACGTTCTTGCCATGTTTCCACTTAATACAACATGTGATCAAAGTTCTGAAAGAGCTGTTGGTTCTGTAGTGTCTGATATTATTTTAGTATTTTACTCAGCATGTAAAAACTCACGATTTATGGACGAGCTTTAGAATTCATTTGCATATCTAGTCTCTCAATTGCACGCGGCTCTCAGTCTTGCTTTCCTTTCAAATCTCTAGTTGTTTCTGCGGTTTTTCTTCTCTTTTCTTTATAAAATGGCCCATGTAGACTGGAAAAATAGACAGGAGTAGATACACATCCTCATCAAGGCAACTAATTCGACAGAGATGATTAGGCAGGGTGATTTCATAGTTTTCGTTGAAATACAAAATTCCATCCACAACGAGAATTCCATAACCCATGAACAGCCAAACAGCACTACTCGAACCCAGACGAGCGAGATAGCCAGAAAAGCTTGGCGTGGGGAGTTGCTCTTCAGTTTTTGAGAAGTATTTGCGATGGCCATGATACAATGAAGCACAGAAGATAATCACAGTTGGAAGATAGAAGTGTGCTATAGCAGTGGAAGAAACGGCGGCACTGTCTTCTGTGTAAGCGAGATTCAAGCTAAAGCAATTGTCGCTCGCACATACTTCAAACTTTCGACCGAACTTAGCAAACAAGCCGGACGATATCAATATTAAAATGACAATGTTCAGCTTTGAGTTGAATCGTTCTCGAAGATGTCTTCCAGCAGCTATCGACACCATCAACGCTGCAAGGAGATAAATTGAGAGGAACGAAGAACCTGCCGAAAATGTTCGCCAAAGATGTTGCTTCGAGACCTCAAGCATGGCGTGCGTTATAATGTTGCAAATGTTTAGAAGTAATTGAACTCTTGCGACGGTGTCAAAGCGGTTTGATGCCGAACAAGATTTGCACAGTCGAAAAAATAAATAACCGTTGGTCGCTAAGCCACCGACGTAAAACAGGTGAAGTAATACAACAGCCATTCTTTCAGCAGTTTGGCGTTATTAAACTTTCATCTCTCGGGTACACTGATCGGCAAAGAGTTCTTGTTCTCGTCTTTTACAGGCCTCTCTCACCTTTGTTGTCGATTCTACCGTTCTGATCTCCGAAGGGATTCAAACTATTGCCCAAAGATCATACCTATTCTTGTTATCGCGGCTTGTTTCACCTACCAATAGCTTGCAACTACAGCAACGGCCCGCTGATTAGTTTCGCAAATTTACATGTCTAACTGCTATGCAAATGCGAAATTATTTTGAATGGTTCTTTTATTGTGCCAAGCCCTATAGCTTAAGGCTAATTTATTCCGGCTGTTTAAAGCAGCGTCAACACTACGCCGAAGAAATTTAAAAACGCAGCTTTATTTCTACGGTTAGGCCTTCTGAAAATGGAGGCAGTTTTCGAAAACGCTCTACAAACCGGAAGATTTTGAAAACGCCGGGTTTCTTGTGCACATAAAACATGTTGAAAGCGGAGCTTTTCGAAAACGATGGTGTCACGAAAATCACGTGATTTCCCTGACCGAGATATTTCCTCAAACACAAATCCAAAATGACCGGTGGTGTGGGTGGGGTCTAGGACTCCAACGAAAACATTTCCTTACAAGCCAGTGACGAGTGCTGGATCTTTTGTAGGCCTGGATCAGTAAAAGTTTGATCAATTCCACAGAAGTAATTAGAAGAAACGGCAAGGGGAGAAGTGATTGCTACAAATTGCTACAAATCTGACAAATGCGTTAAAATCAAACTGATAAAATGATTTGCGGGAATGGCGGCAAAATTCATTTTTCAGTGGAAAGAAACGATCACTGGGTCGTTTTCGGTCGTCGGTCGGCCTCTGTTATCGAGTTGGTTTCGAGTATCTAGGAGTCGTAATACTCGGATAGTTCAGTTTATATTTCATCTTTCAAGCAACGTGTTTTTTTTCCCGTATTCTGGGCAGCTTCTAATTTTACTATGGTCTTACTAGGTACGTGTTAATTTCGCGACCCTTATATATACTACCTAATAACGCCCTGTTCACACTACGTACGCCGGAGAAGTTTGAGGACGGCGACACTCTGAAAACGCGTCAAATGTTTTCCGTCCGCACTACGCTGGAGAAATTTGAAAACGCAACGATCACCGGTCATTTTGGATTTGTGTTTGAGGAAAACTAGGCCAGGGAAATACCATAATTATCGTACTAACCTCGTAGTTTTCGAAAAGCTTTGTTTTTAAAGTGTTTTCTGTCCACACCGGCTAAAACGCAAAGTCGGCTTTTTCAAATTCCTCCAGTTTGAAGAACATTTTCGAAAAGCCATCTATCCGTGACGGATTAGTGTGGACGGTAGGCCTAGCCTGAGAAATAAGTTACAGCTGATGACAAAAAAGGGGAAAAAGGTCAGGGGCCGCGTAGACCACTTTAAAGTGGTAAGGCTACAAAAATCTGGTCAAAACAAACAAGAATTAAAGGTCACTGTTCCTCCAATTATCACGAATTTACGCGCCTTGGCTTGCCCCTCCGACCCCCCCCCCCCCCGCGCTTTACACCCTCCTAGAAAAAAAAATCAACCCAAGCAGAATACTAAAGCCCTACCAGCCCCTCCCCCTCCGCGGTCCCTGAAGGCATGTTGCCATTGACTCATTTTGCTTTGATCAAGCCAGAGTGGGTTCGGCTTTTTTTGCGCGTGTTTTGGAGGCTAGTTGGGTCACTTCTGTAACATTCGTCGATCGACTGGGGACTACTTTGCTGAGCTGAGAGCTTCAAGGACTGTGAAGATGTGAAGGGACTAAAATGGAAGAGTCACAATGAAAAGGGAAACAAAGCTAATTTTAGCAGTTGCCAAAAGTTGCAAGTGAGCAACTTTTACCAGGCATTTGCGGTATTTGGGTAAACAAACATTTTTCCTGATTTAGCCTATTACGTATTCCAAAAGTTGAACGTTATTGAGACGTTTCACGCAAAATGCAACGTAGCACAACGTACCAGCTGCGTGGACTTCCCACAAGCCATTGTGACCCTGAGCTGGCGGGTAAACAGCACGATAACACCAAATATGGAGCGAAATTAGTTATACTTCTGTGATGTCATCATGGTTGTTATGGAAACTGGGGACAAGTAAAGAAGTTCGGTCACCGACGTTTCTCAAACGATTCTTTGAGCTTGTCGATAGAAGAGGTGCGTATTGGTTTCTAGTAGGAGAAAAAAAGTTCGCGTTCAATTTCAAAGCAAAATTAACAGTCTGTTTTCTTTTGAGGCCCTCTGTCAAAAGATTACTCGCTGTGTGTTAACTATTGTCAAGACGCAAAATTTTCCATGTGCTTGAAAACGACGACAGTCAGTGTGATGCATGTAAGCAAGAAGATTATGGAGGTTGAAAACGTCGTCTTTAAGCCACAAAAACGGAAGAAACTACGAAGATTCAAGAAACGAAAGTACTGTGCCCTATTTGGCGTCGACAGAGCGGGTGATAACGAGATACCTGTGAAACAGAGAAGAACCAAAACGGCGGCTCCCGAAAATACAACGCAATTCATCATGGCGGATAAAGAGGTGACCGAACCTTTCTACACTATACCTTCTCCTTCTGCTTCACCATCAAGTCATTGCACGAGTTCTCCGGGTTCAATACGAGGTACACCTTTGTCGGAAAGAGACATGGCTTTCGATTCCGCTGAAGAAGACCTCGTTCGCGATTTTGAAGAACTTGATTTCGATCTGGACTACTTCCAAAAAGATTACGAAGCAACTTACAACCGCATACAGGAAGAAAGCCTGCTGTCGCTGTCTAAAAGTGAACTTGTTAGTAGGTATAGAGAACTAGAAGGAAAAGAAGAAATTCTACAGAAGCGTTGCGATGAACTAGCGAAATGGTGTACACACAAGGAGGAGAAGGAGGAGGAGTCAGTTTCTCGCTTTCCCGCGCTCGCGGAAAAATCCGCCGACGAAGACACTTTGCTTTTACATCTGGAAAAGTTACAACGGGAAAACGAATCATTGGCGGAAGAAAACTCGAGGTTAAAGGCTCTAAAATGTTCTACAATAGGGCTTGCTCGCCTCTCGTAGTTTGTAACGAAAGTATATATATGGAATTGCATCTTCATAGTCGAATATGATGAAATCAACGTGGAATTCGAGACATCTTATTGAAAAGTTAAGCTTAGTTGCAGACGTTGCTATTTCGATTTCTTAAAGCGGTCTTTTAGTTTCGTTTGTGCAGTTGACTTTGGTTAATTTTAGATTTTATGTACAAGCAACCATTCTCGATATTTAGGGTATTCTAAAAAAGGTTTTGCGCAGCATTGATTTAGACGATGAGTTGGCAGAGGTCTAATATTTTATTCATGGTGACGCAGTAAAATGGCCAAGTTGGTTTAGCGTAGGAGTATTGTACGTTGAAACTGCGGGATTTGAGGTTTCACTCTTATGTAGAATTTGTTATTTAGAGCAAAGTATATTTTAATTTGGTTTGCAGAAGCAATCAACTTTTTTCCATATAACCTTCACTCCGGCTCTAGTTTAGTTTTTTTCTGTTACATTTGCCCTGTTGTAACTTGAAACTAAGAACTTGGAATTTAAAACTGAGAGGAAATTGAGCTAAGGCTAGGATAGGATGTAAACCTTAGTTGTATTTACCTGCTTGTTCTTAAAGGTACTGTTAAGCAAATGTATACAAGGGTGGACTAAAGCTGTCAGTTTTCCACCCTGTGATTTAGGTGATCTGTGGTGACACTTGGTTTTGAATGATACCAGTGACATTGCCTGGGGATTACACCACACACTTGTCCAAGACAGCTGATGCTACCCTGAAACAAGGTAAAGGGTTTTTGTTTCATCCTTATCCAAGGGACATTGTGTATAAATTATGTATATCAATAAGAATTTTGATCTGAAGAAATATGATTGCCTGTTTGCTGATATTATTTTGTTTTAGTCTTCATCGAATTTTTAATAAAGAAAGTTATCTGCAGTTTCTTTGAATTTGTCATGTGAATTTTATCTGGGAGCTTAGAGGTACTGTTACAAAATAGTTGACCTTTTTTTTACTGTCTCAAGCCCTTCATGACTTTGCCAAGATTTCTAAGTGGGTGCTGGGGACATTTCATACTCCACAGCATTTCCTTAAGTGTGGACTGGACTTGATCCTATATATATTTTTTGTAACAGCTGCTTCCAAGATCCACAATTTACATTTGATTGAACTAATCTTGTTGCTTTTTGTTTGAAGCTGAGTGGTGGTGGTGGATGGACACTGGAGTATCCATTAACAACACCTGCTGCTCAGAATCAGCTAAGTATGGTCCGATGCTCTTCTCATTGTAATTGCTATTTCCACTTGGTGGGTTGGTGGTAATGAAGGCAAGCCAATTTTAACTGGATGGTAACTTCATACAGTGTCCACAAATTTAGACAGTTTTGGGATGATGATTTTTTTTTCCTCTTCCAAATGAAATTATTGCCATTGCCTCTGTCTTTGTTGTTGTTGAATTGAGCCCCTCATTCCATCCTCCTACAGGTAACACTTGACTGTCTAACTAGCCTCTTCACTAAAACTTCATGGCTATTAAAATCTTATTTGTTAAATTGGAAATGCCACCTTAATACCTTTGTGCCATACAACCATTCTACTGAGGTCAACATGCCTCATCAAAAGAATGATTTGGGGCTACGTGGGGGGTGTTACTCTGTAATTTGCTTAATCCATTCTATTTCAGAACTGGAATAACAGATTATGGATGTGTAGATTGGCGAGCCTGTGATTGTGCCCCCTCTCCTTGTGTAAAAAAAAAAAAAATTGGGATCACAAGTTACAGATTGGCAAGAGTGCTAGTTTGGTGCTAACTTTTTGTGTATTCTGGGTTTGAATTTGGTTAATAAAGTGTTTTTTAAGACCTTGAGCCTGTTGCATTATTTTTTTAAAAAATGAATGCCTTTAGTGCTGCTGTTCATGGCAACCACATCTTAATCAAGTTATCTGGTCTCAGAAGTTATCAGACCTCTGTTTTATGTCTCTCTTTCCATGTCTGCTCTCCTTCCTTCCATCACGGCTCTCCCCTGATGTCTGCACTTTTTTCTAATCAGGCCCACCTGTCTCACAGGATACAAGTAATCCCTTGCTAGTGAAAATTTTTAAGTGTTGTATAAGAACAATAGCGTCTATTTGGTGCGAAAATATGCTTGGATATTTGTCTGCAGACAAGAAGAGAACAGTTTTCCAAGTGCAAAGCTTGAGGAACACTGGGAGCTTCGAGGAACATTATTCCCAAGGACAAATATTCAACCACATAAAGTCAAAGGAGAGTTACTGCAGTTATTATCATTCAAACATTTTTCACAATTCCACATCCAGTCATCCGACATGCTTTAACCAATCAGCAAGAGAACAGAAACTTTTGATGGTTATAAAGTTTAACAGACCCTGAGTTGATAACGTAGCATGAGAAAAATAGTTGGAAGAAATGGACCTATTTGGTAAAAGTGCGGCCATTTTCATTTCTTTTGTTTCAAATAGCTACCGAAAAGGTCCATTGCAAAGATTTGAGGAGTAAAATTGTCAGGACTGTTCTTACTGTGTCAGGGTATTGACAGTCTGTTACCAAGCAAAACAAGTATACTTCCACAATCTATTTTCAGCTATAACAAAACTCTTGGAGGGTAGCCTGTTCAAAAGGGTGACAAGGGAGTGTTAAGATTTGTGAGCTTGAAAAAAGCGAAGCAGGTGAACTAATCTAGTACTGGTGACTACTTAATTTGACTAAATAGTCTGCAAAGAGAAAGGATTATTTTGGTTACATTTAGGTCAACATGTCTAGCACTATCTCCCTAACATTTTGCTGACGTGAGAGAAGATACCTTTCCCTGCCTTCCGTCAAGGGTTGTGAAAGATATTCCCAGGTAGCTAAAGTTTGATATTTTAGTTTGTTTTGCTCCTGTACCAATATCAATTGAAAACATTTTAACATTTCCATTAAGTATCCTTGGGAATACTACGATAATTTGGAAGAGACCAAGAAAAGAATAATCTGCCCCACAACCAAAACCCTATAGATTACTTATGCAATCTCCAGGTCAAAAACCTGAGTGTTAAGGCATGAAAGCATGCATACCTAGAGTGCCTCTGCTTGAGTTTACGTGAACTACCTAAATCCATTCATTACAGATCCATATTTCTCCCTTTGAAATATACTTCTTGCAGCCGGTTCTTTTTTCGTAGGATGCGTGATCGTGAATGCACAATGGTGGGGTACAGAGAAGAGGGAGGATGAAGAGGGCATGCCACACCCATATTAAAACCCCCTACCCGTCTCTGATTTTGGAGAGAAAGAAGTATAATGAAAGCGGTCTACTTTTACAGATTCAGTTAGCCTGTCCCAGGCATTGGGTCATTGGGAGAAGCAAGAAAAAGCGGCGAGAGAGGATTGAGGGGCGGGGCGGGGGCACGGCCGCCCTGTGAGAGGGCTTGGGGCGAGAAGCTTTCTAACGCCACACTAGTCTTGAAGCCTAATCCTTTTTTTCTCCCGATTTTTCTGTATTGCGTCCTTGCAGACCGAACATCTGGAACTGGCGGAAAATTTAGTGCATGCTTTTCAAAAACAGTCGCTATTTTCACCTATCCAGACCAGCCCAATTTATTGTTTACAACGTGCCAATTTAATTTGCACCATGAGACAGGCTGGAGACCAGACTCCCAATGTGCACTGTTTGGTGTCATATCATATTATTGTTCGCGGTGAAGAGTTTGAGCGATCGCTCGTAGATTGTCAGATTTGGCGGTCCATATCTCGCAAGCCTCAGGGAAGTCAGCTTTGCTATGACGTTTTACGGAAAGATGAAGTCTTATTTTATTTTCACCGTGGCCGTTTTAGGTGTTGTTGGGATTCTAATGATGTATGTGTACTCACAGAACGGTTACGATCGAAGAATAGCTGCCGTCGCGGCGGAATCTAGAACGTATAATTATCCTCATACAAACGTCGGAAAGAAATACCGTTTCGACGTCAAGGGAGAGGACATAATTGTTTTTCTACACATGCAAAAGACAGGCGGAACAAAGTTCGGTAAACATTTGGTAAAAAACTTGGACCTAAAATATCCATGCGACTGTGTTCCGAGACGGAAACGTTGTGCGTGCAAGAGGCCTAACTCCGAAAAGATTTGGCTTTTTTCTCGTTATTCGATGGGCTGGCCGTGTGGATTGCACGCTGACTGGACTGAATTGCAAAGCTGTGTTCCGAATATTATTAACAAACGAGAAGGAAAGAAACGAACAAGAAAATATCTTTACATTACAATTTTACGCGAGCCAGTTTCGAGGTTTGTGAGTGAATTTCACTGTTACCAGCGAGGTGCCACTTGGAAGAACTCGCTACATTTGTGTAATGGCAGAGCTCCAACGAAAGAGGAATTGCCACCTTGCTATACAGGAGAAAGCTGGACAGATGTAACGCTACCGGACTTTTTGAAGTGTTCTTCAAATCTCGCCATTAATCGGCAAACTCGGATGCTGGCAGACTTGAGATTGGTGGGTTGTTACAACAGAAACGCGATATCACGCGAACGCAGAGAAGAGATTTTATTACAAAGTGCTATGAAAAATCTTGACAGCATGGCTTATTTTGCTCTTATGGAGTATCAGATCGAAAGTCAGTACCTGTTCGAGAGGACGTTTGGAATGAAATTTCGACAGCCTTTTGTTCAAATGAGTAGCGAAGAGACCAGAGCGGGAGCGACTGTTCTGGACGCGAAGAATATCACGCGTATTCGAGATCTGAACCATCTTGATATTGCTTTATATTCGTTTGCTGAAAAGCTTTTCTTCGAGAGACTAAACTATTTTAAAAGAAAGGACGAGGAAGACATGCTAATGACAGATTCTTAGTGACGGCATTTCTCATCCGATCATATTATTCAATCCTTGCTCAAATGCATGCCTTATCTTTGTATTGAAATGCGGTTCCTAAAATGGCGTGTGATAACTTCTTAAATTAATCAATAGATATATCAATGTTTGTTTACGAAAATGTTGGAGAAACTTATTTGTGGGTAGCGTGCGTTGTAAACGTGAAGGAGAATGCCTTTTTTTATGACATTTGACAAAGTTGGTACAAGAACGTGAAAAATGATCATCGCAGTAAATTTTCCAATTTAAGCAATTGGCAAGAGGAAGCCTGAAAAAAAAAATCAGGGCTTCAACAGGATTCGAACCCGTGACCTTCGCGAATACCGGTGCGATGCTCTACCAACTGAGCTATGAAGCCATACATTGGGAGCGAGGTCAATCAACTGAGTTCATATCTTCCCGTGAGAAGTGAAATGATGTGAAGTATATATGAAATAATTCATATTTGAACTGCGGTTGTAGATGAAAGTGAAGAATGATCATCGCAGTACATTTTCCAATTTAAGCAACTGGTACACTTGGACCATGGACGTGTGAACTGGGAACTTTGCTAGGACAACCACAGGAATCGATCAAAATGATTTATTTACGCGATTTGAGTGGGATGTGTGAGAGGTGTTGTGTTACATTTTGAGCCATTGAGAATTTGAGCGCTCTAAAAGGCATTGCATGGAGTTTAAAATACTGAAGGATGAAAATGCGCAACGCAATAAAATGTTCCTTTTTTTAAAAAATCAAATGAAGAAAATAATTATACTCACCTTGCTTGGTTTCTGTTGTCCATCTGCCCTATTTCATCATTTTTGGGGGTCTTTGGGGTGTTTGTAGCCCCAAAAATGATGAAATAGGGCAAATGGACAACAGTAACCAGGCAAGGTGAGTATATTTTCATTTATAAAAGAGTAACATTTTATTTTGTTGCACATTTTTATCCTTCATTAATTTTAACTCCATACAAATAAGCCTTCTGGAGCGCTCAAATTCTCAACCTTTCCTCAAATCGCGAGTTTCGAATGCCTGTGGGACAACAGACAAGACATGGGTTATTAGCCAAACATAAGGTCAAGATGGCTGAATATTGGCCTAGTTCTTTTTGTGTGTGTGTTTAGAATCTATGGGCCAAGATGGAGTTGAGGTCCATAAACACAGAAAACAAAGAATGAGGCCAATATCCAGCCATCTTGACCAAACAAGCTTGGTCAATAAAGGATTTATTAAATTATGGATAAAGAACACTATTCTTGCAGGAAACAGCAGGTAATCCCAGTGTTCAAGATAGAGGCAGCTTGCCTGCTCAGGTAGCCAATCACAGTGCAGGATTCGGTTTGTCTTGCCCATTCACAGAGCTAGATGTAGCCATATAATAAAACAGATTCATACCTGATGATTGGAGAAAATGGGGGGGGGGGGGGGGTGTGGGAAGTTAGACCCAAATATTTGCAGGGAAATGTGAGGACTTTGCTTCTGTTATAGTGGTAGATCCTAAGGGAATTGGCTGCAAGAAGAGTTTTCAATGGTGAGGAAGTAGGAGATAATACAATGTTAAATTTGACCCAAATGTTTGTGTATTCAGCTGTTTCAAGAAATGTCTGGCTAAACTGTAAAAAAAAAAAACAAAAAAAAAAATGCAGCAATGTTCAAAGGTATTTTGAGTAATGCTGGTTTATGGTTGCTTGATTCAAGCAAAAGGTATTACAATGTCATTGAAGGAAACAGCTCAATTAAGCATGTGTACTTCATGCTTTGTCCGTCCTTCTCACCATATGCCTGATTTCCGGCTCCTTTCCCAAACAGCAGCTGGTAATCGAGCTTATTCTTACCGAGGCACTGTAAACCTCAATCAAACAACACCAAACTATCACTACCTATACCAACTGACACTGCCACACAGGCTTCAACACCTTTGTACCTTTGTCAAAACAGCTGTACTGTATAATGGCAAGCTGTATATTATGTACGTTGATGTAGCTTTGTCAATCAATATTTGGCTCATGTTTGTAACTCTGTCTCAGTGATCTGATATTTAAGACATACTTAGTAGATTTATTTTCTAAATGCAAAAAAGTCTTGTAAAAATATTATAAATTTATTTTATAGTACTTATTTTTAAATAAGAAAATTAATTTATTTCATACACTCACTTTTGATATATAAAATGTTTTTATTTTTCAATATGTTGTTAATTTATTGGATTATTTGGTAGGTATTCAATACATTATTTTTCAATAATTCCTTGATTTTAATCTGTGACAAAGAAAAAACAGTACAAAATTATTAAATTTCACTTTACATTGTTGGGCCTGTTTTGACTTAGACTAATAAGTCATGATTTACCTCTTGTCAAATTGCCTGTAATCTTAGACCTCCCACTAATTTGTTTTCATTCGAAAATGCAATACTTTTTGATACAATTTCAACTACCATCCACAATAAAACTCTCTCAGTATTTGACACTTTGTTCGTCACCATTTTCAAAAGCCTCTGTTTTCAGCAGCGTTTTTTAGTGTGGACAATAGGCAAATATGCATTCAGAAAGTATGCATTTTTGTTTTACGCATTTTCAAACAAAACAGCATAAGTGTGGTCAGGACCCTGGGCAGTGATGAAAATCAGACTTCCGTTTTGCAGTCATCTGACTTTTGCGTGACAATGATTATATTATTATTAATCACCTGTGATTACTGACCAGACAAGACTCAACTCAGTTCTATTATTAAATATAAATAGCTATTCTCACATTGAATTCAGTGGATCTTGGATTTATCGGGAGGGGGTTCGAGTAAGCAACCACAGAAGGTGGGAGTGTCTAAGGGATCTGGTGGAAAACCAATTTTTTAAAATCAACATTCAGATATAGAACATTTGTGTTCCCAAGTTATGTAACAAGTATTAAAACAATTCTTACTCAAGGAACACTGGTCATTGACACTGAATTTAAGTAGAAGCAATTTTATTTCTCTTTCTCCTGCTTTGCAGGTTGTATTCTGACTATTGAATTGCATGTCTTGGAATCATGGAAAGCTCTACAGCTTAAAATGCATATAATTGATAACAGGATTTTAGCTGTAGTATTGATTGGTTCTCTGATAGTAAGCCCCTCCAAAAGGATTTCCTCTCTGGCCTCGACCTCGCCCACCACCCCTTCCTTCACTCCATCCACCTCCCTGGCCACCCTTTCCACCTTGTCCTCCACCATCAAACCAACCTGAAACAACCATGTTGTGTTACATTTTTTCAAAGCCAAAATAGCAAAATGACTGAAAATAATATGTCATGATTGCAAGTCAACGATACTCACCCCGTTGAACTTTTCCTCCTTTGCCTCCACGACCACCTGTCACAGATAAAAACACTTCTCAATAAAACATGATAGTCTGAAAAGATAACTTGACCTGCTTGTTTATTTCCTGACTTTGCAAGTTGCTAGCAAAACCATGCAAAAATTTGAAAAGAAAGGATGCTAAAAAATGCAAGGAGAAAATTTCCCATTGCCAGTTCTTAAATGTTTTACTGACAGCTTTCCTAAAAGAAGCGTTTGTAGTAATTATTAATTCCTGTATAATCATGTAAACTTGAAATGAGTATAAATGAAACTGATAATAATAAAATATTTATCTATTATGGTTTACTTTGTGGCCTTTGGTCCCTGGGTGCCTCTGTTCTCTTTTTAAATGACGGCATTTCTACTGGTGGTGCTACATTTGATGTCCTCCCTCCTCGATCAGGTACCTTACACAAACACACACACAAAAGAAAACAAATATTGAAAGTTATTGAAAGCTGCTGGTGTATATTATACTGTTTAAGTCCTGCCGAGCAATTCTTGTTTTAATTGAAATTTAGTCACTTGTTATCTGGCCATATTAATGGGTGGCCGTAATAAAGTTGTTCTTTAAATAAGAAAATGACTGACTGAGCCTTTTTTCAGGCCAGAATAGAGTGGCCGTGATAATGAGATGGCCATATTAATGGTAAGATAAGACCTATTTATTTTGGAGTGTTGTTACATCTGTGTCACACATTTAACTACAAAGCCACTAACACTATTTGTGATTTAAGCACAATTTGGGAATTGTGTTTTTTATTAATAGTAGTTGTTACCTTGCCCATCATGACCTTGTTGATTTTACATTGTGTTTTGTCTCTGATTTCTCCACTGCTTGTTCTTATCAACCTTAATAAATCTACGAGAAGAAAAAAAAAAATCAGCGGGCAATTCTGGAAGTGATATGAAGATAAAAAATTTGTGTTGCAATTTATTTTTAATTGACCATGAGTCTCTACTCTGGACATCATAAATATTGTAATTATAATTATTATTAAATAAAATATTTCCATGGCCATGTTACACATGTATTTATATTAATTACATGTAACTCCAGACAAATTTGTCTGCAATCAACATTCACGAAAGACCTTGCTGTCTTTAGTAGGTAAAATGGAATCCAGTTTTTTCTAAGCATCCTGGTTGAACAGATATTAGTTTGAAAATCAGGAGGTTCCAAAAATTGAAAAATTTTAATAATATCATTCTTGCCAAAGTAGCGAGCAATTACTTTGAATAATCACGAGATTCAAAACTGGTTTGAATTTAATCAAGATGCCATTTGTAGCCAGTCTTACTGACCCCAGTGAAATGAAATTCATAGTTTCTTGAAATATTTATAAGAAACCCAGTTCTTGCCTGATCTTGCTGCAATGATATCTGTAATGCTAACTGGTGCTGCAGCTGACAGAGATTTTCTCAGAGGGTAATAAACTGTGGATATCTCATCTTTCTTAACCTGGAGTAAAAATCATCACTAAAATTAACATGAGACATAAAAAGGCATGTAATTTAAAATGATAACCATTATCAGTGATAGCAAGTTTGAGATCATTTAAAAAATCAGATTTCAATGACCACTCAAATTAAACATAGTAAGGGGAGGCACATTTCGTAGAGAAAAGAGACAGTAAAAAATATATGACAATGATAATAGATGATAATGATAATGATGATGATGTAACGTTATTAACTTCCAACCTTGGCTCTATCAGACCAGCCAAAGGATTGAACCGTCACGTCTAATCTCTTCAATAACATTGAGCGTCGTAGTGTATACTCCTGGTTGAGCTGTGAGTTTATTTCTTCCACTTTGCTCTGAAAAAAAAAAACAAAACAAAACAAAAGCTAAAAGTTAATAAATTATATACATTGTACATTGAACAAAAAGACTTTTGGTTTCCTAAATTCAGCAGTCAGGTTAAAAGAACATATAAGAGAAAATGAAAACATACCCACTGCTTGCGGCCTAAACTTTTATTTAATAATGGATTGCCAAGATGATCTTTAGGAGCTTTACTTAAAAGTTGCCGCACCTGCAAAGAAACAACAACAAAATAATTTATAAATTTTGAAAACTTTACATTATTTTGTCTTATATTCTGTGTTTCCTTTATCAGTGTTTCACTTGGTTATATCTTAGTATACAATGTATTACATTGGCTCACGGGCACTTAAAATCCATACTGGAAAAAGGCAATAAAGTTTACTTGGTATAAGATAAAAGCAGCAGGTTAGTGATCTGTCATCTACAGCTAATTGTTAGATTATATTAAGCAACACTAACTCCAAATAAACATTTCTATTAATCCTTGCATTTATACTTGTACTAAGCCCAATGGTACCTACCTTTGTCTCAATCTGAGAAAACAACTCAAACACAGTTGATTCCTTAGTGGGCTCCGGTAAATTCAATGCAGCTAAAATAGCCTTTAAGTGTTGCAGGACAGGATTTACTGCCTGTCAAGAAAAATTGAATCATAAGATAATCATAAAGGTGAATAAATCAAACCTACATTTTTAAAAGCAGTGAACAATAAGCTATAATTTATAATCTAGAATTTACAGAGTCTGTGTCTAAATTATCTGTGTGCATGACTGTAGTCTCACAAATGAATTACTTAATGTTCATTAATTTTTATAATCAGTAAAAAATTATCAGTGACTGAAAATGCCACTTAGAAATATACTTCTTCATCAATCTCCATTTTATCTTCGTCCCCTCCAGTCATGCGTATTGCTTGAAGTTCTGATGACAGATAGTCTGACAAGAATGAAAAGATAGGATGCCATTTCATAAAACAACATTAAAAAAAAAAAAAAAAAACACTTTAATAGCTGACACAATTAACATTAAATTGATCAACTTAATTAACATTGAAGATAAAAGAAAAAAGTCCATTGAAATGCTATGTTAGATAAGATGGGAAATGTGGCACTTAATACAAATGACTGGCTTGCCGCTTACTCTTTCAGAGCCTATTCAGGTTTCTGAGCATGAAGTGACAAGGAATAGCTCATTACTTTTCTCTCCTGGTTGCCCTGGCTAACTGTTCACCAGTTTCTGTTTATACAAGTTTCTTGTACATGTATGCTCCTAGCTAAAGAGAGGTACTGTTCAGTGACATGCAGTAAGTCAGGGTTCATACCCTTTTTTTAGGAACATATTTCCAGGACTTTTCCAGGACTCAGGTTGATTTTTCCAGGACTCTAAAATTCACAGTAACCCTTTCACTCCCAAGATCTTAATGTCGATTCTCCTTACTGTCTGTCATACATTTCATATTTTTCACTTGCGTTTAACAGATTTCCAGAACTTTCCAGGACCAGCAGCCTTTTCCCAGGACTTTCCAGTCCTGGAAAATGTCACAATAAAATTCCAGGACCATTACGAACCCTGGTAAGTTTCCTGCCCGAGATCAAAACACAGTGACCCTGCATAAATGCTAGCTGCTTGATCTGAAGTCTGCTACACTATTTAGCCATTAGGTCACTGAACCTTCCAAGATCAAGTAAATACTATTAAGGTAAGAGATAATTTTATCAAATGATTATAGATACCTAACAAAAGCAGCCTGTTTGATGGAGACACAAGGCTGTTTACTCCCAAAAGTTGGGAATGAGGACAACCTGTTGTAGGAAAAAACTTAATTAGTAAGGCCACCCTCAAACGAATGCTTAAAACTGATGCCAATCAATCTTACTCACCCAGTTCATTCAACAATGCACTCATTTCCATTCTAAATGTTTCTTCATCCTCTTTTTCTATTTAAAATTGCATAAAATTGAATCACTTTTAGCTTTACATAATGTGCAAAAATTTGACACTTTTACCGGTAATTATAATTTATTTAATACTAACTTTATCAGTTCTGTACACATTAAAAATTTGTAATTTATTACCTGTAACATGTTCTTGTATACTGCAAAGGGACTTCAAGTTTTCTGACAGCCAGACACACAAGGCCATAAAATCTGGTGTGGGGTTTTCTCCCTGTACAGCAACTGACAGTGCACCCTCCTCTAAAAGTGCACCATCAAATCTATAAAAAAAAAATGTCAAAATATTCATGAAAACTAGCTAGTTACAGATTTTGAAATTGACAAAAAAATTATTTGATTTGTGTAATAATTATCAACTTTATGCATATTAATCCAAATGAAATTAGGTATATGTTCCACTCTTTTTTCCTGCAAGAACCTTTTTATAAGAAGGTTGAGGCTGAGAATTAAGAACACACTTTGAACTGGGAGTCACTTGAGCAAGTTAGTATATTTTGACAGTCTTTTTTAAAAAACAGTTTGAACTCCGGTAAAATGCAAGACTTAGGTCTATACAGCGCAATTATTAAACAAATTAATGCTTTTAGGAACATGTATCTTGCATGCTTCATGATCATTGTAGAACATCTTCGGTTGTACGATACAACCGAAGACGGTTGACTGTATTTTTTAGTTCAAGGTCATTGGAAGTTATAACAGAACTACCAAAATATTAAACGACTGCAAATGGTAACTTTGGAACTCCTTAATGGCAAAAGAGAGACCTTAGCGTTCGGCCGCCTGCTGGTCGAAAATATTAGATCGAAGCTCTTATGAAAAAACAGTGTTTGGTACCAAGCAATACTGAAAACTAACTCATAACTCACCCAAGATCTTCTAAGGCATCCTGGATATCACTTTCCATATTGAAATGATACAGAAAAGGCTTTTTAACAGGTAAAAGAGGCTATTTTAACCTTGCCGCTAGAACGCTTCTCTGAACGCAACTAAGTTTGCTAAAAGCTGTCAGGCGTTTTATGTCAGAATCCAGTCTTCCTCGGAAAATGCATTCGACACATAAATTACAACAGTTACCGCTGAGCATTATGACTGTTTCTCTGTGACTCGGCAAAAAATCCAAGATGGCTTCACAAGGTGGGTTGAAAGAAGTTGTTTCTCTTTATCAAACTCTGATAAAGGAGTGGAATAGAAAACCTGTTGACCTCGAAAAAGTTGGAAAGCTTCTTTCTGGAATGAAGGTATTTTTTTACTTTAGTCTCCACCTTTTGACGGAACTAGAACTTATAAACGAAAAGTTCCAAATGTTGAAATGTGTGGCCTCGAACTCAATTCAAGTGTTAGAATAATTAATTTAAGGTAAAGACTCTTTCTTCCAAAACAGGGGGGCTGCTATACAAATCATAACCTGCTAGGGTTGGTTGTAGTAAATATACTTCAATTTGTTTTGAATTTCAAACTGACTTACTCCGGGAACTTACATTACAATATTACCAGCTTTTCCCAGCTGTACATGTAGAATTGTATATGTGACAGTCAAGGCTGGCTTGTAAATCGGTTCAGGGCTTTAATTTATAGATCAAGGAATTGGTTTAAAATTAGGGCCCAGTTCAGACGTCATGCTTTTGCCGTGCCGAACTAAATTCAGGAATTAAGTTCGACAAAAGCACGGTGAAAGCATGGCGTCTAAATCAAACTTGTGAATTAAGTTCGGCAAGCAATTAATTTGGACAAGCTCTGCCATGCTACACGACTCTGACATGGCAGTGATTCAAACGTCGTGCTTCTGCTGCGCTAAGCAAAATTCATAAATTATATTAATGAATTTTGAGAGATTGCGTTCCCACGAGGAGTTTGGAGAGAATTGTTATGAGGCATCACGGTACATCCTGAATTTGGTTTGACTCTGGCATGACGTCTGAATCAGAGTTGTTTTCCTGCCGTGCTACAGTCAAACCTAATTTCAGTTTAGTTCGGCACGACAGAAGCACGACGTCGGAACTGGGCCTAAGACTGTTTCGAGAGCGACTAAATTTTTATTGTGGAAAAAATTAATTAAAATATAATTCTACATTTCAGATTAGGACTACATGAAGGAAAATTGTCAGTTTAAGTAGTGGCTCAAGGCTTAACACATCTTTTTGTTTTTGCTTTTAGATGGCTTTGATTCAGTTCTCATTCTTACCTACTTCATCATGCAAGCCAAGCCCACAAGAGTTATTGTTGGCAAGTAAGTTTCAAGATTATTTGACAAGCTCTTATCTGTGAATGTGTCCTTTTACAGAAGCTATTGATTAACAGTAACAAATTGAAATATTTCTGTGACACTTTTAGGGGATGCATTAGAAATTGGTGTCCAGTGGAGTATATTAAAGAAGGATATCCCATCATTTGAGAGATATATGGCACAGCTGAAACCATATTACTTAGATTACAAGTAAGAGAAGACAGGACATGCAGTTTTGTATTTTAAATAAATAGTTAAGTTAATGATTAGCAGGGAAGAGCATATAAGCAAAAGTAGAGTGGAGGCTGTCAAGAGGCTGTGAAAATCTGGCGGTATTAACATTAGGTGATCCTAATGGTGAAGTTGGCTTAAAATGTTGTATTTGCTGTGGTCACTGTAAAGTGGCAGTGTCTCAATAACAGCATGTTTTTAGCAGGGTGCCCCAAGACTGTGCAGGCTTAACTGTTATCACAAAGACCAACTTTTTATTGCTGAGTTCCATTGTGGTCACTGTTTTGTAAGAGTGTACACTGTGCTCAGACTGATCACATTCATCTTGTTATAAAAATAGTTTGTATTTATCTTTATTTTACACATTTTAATTCTATATTTCATCCTAGAAGTCATGTTAGATGGAAATTGCTTGAGATCATTATGTCCCCTGTTGAGTACAGCTGAGTATTGTTGAAAATAAAATGTATTATAATTTATTCTTATCAGTGCTCACTTTTTTCCTAAGGGGTACCCTGGAGGAATCTGCATACATGTTCCAGCTTTTGGGTCTGAATTTATTGTCTCTTCTTGCACAGAATCGACTTGCAGAATTCCACACAGTGAGTAAGAATGCAGGGGTTTCATTAAAGTTTTCAGCAGGAGGGTAACTGGCTTTCACAGGCAGGCAAAACTATTTGAACTGAACTTCTTTATGAGAAAAATTTTCCAGTAGATGGTCCAACCAGGTGGGCAAAATCATCCTTACAACCGGTCAAATTTCCCAGTCCTCTAAGTCAGAATGTTCATTGTTTATGAGAGTGAGCAAACTGAACTTAATGATTCTGCCTGATTTGCATGTACACTGCATGGGTATCAGGTTAATTATTAAATGTTCAAAATGTTTAAATGTTGTGCATAATGGTCAGTGCGCTTACATATACAGCTGAAGCTACACACCTAGCTAGTTCACCGGCATGCCACATAAACTGAAGGAAACAGACCTATCAACTAAACATAGTAGGCTTAACAATCACAACTGGCAGGAGGCAGACCAGTTGGCTATTTACAAGTGTGGCCAAGGATTTGAACTAAGGTCTACTGAGAAACAACTCCAGCTAAGTGGTCAGAGCGAGACTTGAACCCGCAACCTCTGGATTTCAAATGCCGCACCCTAACCACTCGGAAATGCTATTCCAAAAATCATACTTCTTATAGTAAGACCAATACCTTCATCAAACACTTGAATCTGCTGCTTTTGTTTCACAGGAACTGGAGCTGTTACCGGCTAAAGAACTACAGAACAATGTTTATATAAAGCATTCTGTCTCCCTTGAACAGGTATCAATCATGTACATTGTACTGTGTGCAGATCATGTTGTCAGCACAAATGGGGAACCATTGGTTTACTAATAATAGTATTGTGAATTTCATAATTTGTTGTGGGGTTCAATGTACACCTGCTTTCAGTGTTACGTGCTTTTGACGATCTTTTGACATGCCATCTTTTGACATGTTATGTAAATGGCTGAAAGACCATTTAACTGTGAAACTGGCAATTTTTCCAGCAGACAAGATGACAAATAAATGATAATTGACCTGTAATGGCTGAAGAAGATTGTGGACTTTGCATGTTTCCCAATTCCCAATTCAAACGATTTTAATGTAGTCAATCGGCTCTCAATAGTGACTACCACTAGAACTGGGTCACCACTGCTTTTAATATTAATTTTGCAAGGTGTAAACATTCAAAACGGTCGATTTATCTCTCACAGAATAACTTTTTGATACTCATTGCATTAGTTTTATGTCAAATAAATCGGTCTTTCATCACTAAAATTTGAGTTTGACTGTAAAGAACTCTGTTGTGTTTACATTTTTGATGTAGGCCAGGTTACATAGCATGTCAAAAGACGTCGCCTGTGCACATAACACTGAAAACAGATGTATGTGATGATAATAATTTATTGTCCTAAGGGTAACTAGATTGCTTAAGTTACAAAATACACATTTCCCATTGCCACACACTTGTGAATTTGCTAATTATTTGAACATTAATTTTTTGTAAAATGATTTTTCTTTTTGTGTAGTATCTTATGGAGGGCAACTACAACAAGGTAAAGGAGATGTAGTGTTTATCCAATAATAATATGCATGAAAAAATTACTCGATTCTGATTGGCTGAGAGCAGTGCAGTTCAAGTGTAACACCAGTGCGAAAAGTGTAACACCGGTGCAAAAAGTGTAACATCAGTGCAAATTACACATCGAAATTCTGGATTATGATTTGGCTGAAAGATAATGGGAAATTTTCTGAGCCAATGATATCATGTAAAACGATGACAAAGATTTTGCACGGAAACTTTGAATGTGAAAAATGGTTTCAAGAAAGATCTCCCAGCACTTCCTCCACGTGAATTTGTTCATGTTTATATATTATTAATAAGTAATCATACGGTTTTTCTCATTCAATTTGGAATTAATTTGCACTTGCGAGTTTTTCAAAAAGCTGAAATTGCACTCACTGAAGCGGCTCGTGCAATTTCAGCTTTTTGAAAAACTCACTCGTGCAAATTAATATTATTCCAAATTGAACTCGAAACCGTATGATTACCTATACTAATTTACCTATAAATACATGTACAGTACAATTCTTTTTAATATTTGTGAATTCAGTGTTAATGATTACACAATAATATGTAAAACTGGGAGTTTTGGGGTCTCATGGTCTGTGCACAGGACTTTGAATAGACTTGTCCATGTTCTTGTTAGAATAATATATGATATTGTATGCTGTTCAATAAGCTGTTCTGATTGGTTGATTTTGCCAATGCAATTAGCTTTTGGTTTGTCCATCTCCACGTGTTAGTTTGTTCAGTTTCATTTACTCGCTACACAATACAGTTGTCATTAAAATTAATAGTGGTGTAAACGGATCCTTTTATCAGTTCCAGTTTTAAGCAGCTGCTTCATTGTGCTGCATGCCTCTCTACATGCAGGGTTAATTGCATATAAATGGAGATGTGCAGCAAAATAAAAATACTGTAGGTTACCTGTCAAGTAGTATCTTGCCAAGAAGGCTACTAGTGCTCAATACTTCTAGTTACTTTGTGCTACAAACTGCATTACTAGCTTTAATAACTAGTGAAGTAGTTGTAGCACAAAGTGTCTAGAATATAATTATAATCATTATTAACTGGTCCCAAAATCAGTGTTCAGTTTCAGTTTTAAGCAGGTGGTTCATTGTGCCGCATGCGTCCCTACACACAGAGTTAATTGTATATAAATGAGATGCTCAGCAAAATAAACGTGCTGAAGTTTACCTGTCATGAAGTATCTTGCCATGAAGGCAACTAGTGCTCAATACTTCTAGTTACTTTGTGCAACGAACTGTGAGACTAGTTTAAATAACTAGTGATGCATTCGTGGCACAAAGTATCTAGAATATACCAATAATTATTATAATCATTATTATTAAATAGTACTAAAATCAGTGTTCTTATAGTGGTGTAAACTGATCCTTTTATCAGTTCGGTGTTAAGCAGCTGGTTCACTGTGCTGCATGCCTCCCTACATGCAGGGATAATTGCATATAAATGGAGATGGGCAGCAAAATGAAAATACTGGAGGTTACGTGTCATGTAGTATCTTGCCATGAAGGCAACTAGTGCTCAATACTTCTAGTTACTTTGTGCGACAAACTGTAATACTAGTTTTAATAACTAGTGCGGCAGTTGTGGCACAAAGTGTCAAGAATATAATCAGTGGCACATAGTGACCAGACTATACATTGTATAATCATTATTGTTAACCCATTGTCTTCCGTGCCACCCGTAACCAGCGGTGACGAGCCTCAGCCTTTGTTCCACTTCTGACATTGACCAAAATTGGCATCATCTATACTCAACTTCTGCAAGGGGAAAAGATCTATTCAATGATACCCAGATCAGAGTGATCGGCTCAATGGAGCCTGAAATATGCGTGAAAATGCTCAGAAATTTGAGCAAAAAACTCAGAGCAAAATTTCTTGCGAATACACGTGGCTGCTCCATGG
Organism: Orbicella franksi; assembly: GCF_964199315.1. Classification (NCBI taxonomy): domain Eukaryota; kingdom Metazoa; phylum Cnidaria; class Anthozoa; order Scleractinia; family Merulinidae; genus Orbicella; species Orbicella franksi. The sequence goes on along the minus strand of NC_138148.1, from coordinate 31,264,201 downwards.
TGAAAATTGCCCGTCTCGATGAATCATGCTTTCTCAGAATTTTTTGAACGATAAGCAAGCCCAGTAGAAGTTCAATCACTGCAGCAAAAAGATAAGAAAGGAGAAAAAGGAAAGACAAAAAAAGAATTTTAAAAAAACACAAAAGCTAATTTGGCCCATATCCGGCCTGAAAATCTCCAAAATGTCCAAAAAGTGCATTTTTGGCAGAAAGCTCTGGGAGTCAATGGGTTAAAATAAATAAATAAATAAATAAATAAATAAATAAATAAATAAATAAATAAATAAATAAATAAATAAATAAATAAATAAATAAATAAATAAATGAATGAAATAAATAAATAAATATACATTTATATAGCGCCATTTTCCACTAATTGTCCATGACGCTTTACAATACTTTAAAATTAAAATCCTAAGTTTAAAATCCTAAAATTAAAATCCTAATCCTTTAAAAACCTAAAATCCTAAATCCTAAAAGTTAAAATCCTAAGAATTAAATACACTATATAATACAATTAGGCTACAAATAAAAAGTAAAAACTACAAATCAAATGCACGCTTAAAAAGATAAGTCTTAAGAGTAGCCTTAAAAACTGCCTCTGATGATGAAAGTCTGATCTGGAGGGGTAGTTTATTCCAGAGCCTTGGTGCCACCACAGAAAAAGCCCTTTCACCATGCGTTTTAAGATTTGCTCTAGGCTCATCAAGCAACCTGTTGTTTGAAGATCTTAGTGTGCGACCAGAAATGTTAAATCGCAGCAGGTCTCTAATGTAATCAGGGGCCAGTCCATTCAGAGCTTTGTAAGTTAACAACAATATTTTGAAAATAACCCTAAAATGAACTGGCAACCAATGTAAGCTCCTTAGTATTGGTGTTAAAGACGACATTTAAAGAGGACATTTGTTAAAGAGGACATTTGTGACATTTTGAGTTAAAGAGGACATTTGTGATACCCATTCAGTCGGCTCTTGAACTCTCTTGATAACATAGGGCTTTCTTTTCACTTTTAGCCCTATATTAAAATGATTGATTCTCTGTACTGATTGCAGCTGTAATTTCATAGAGTGACTTAGGTTGTTCCTGATGCCTTGACTGCTTGACAGTAATTATTATATTCATTTGATATTGTAAGGTCATAGGTTGCCATCAATTGTCTTTACTACAGTTCAGGTTACATTATAAAATATTGTTAAATTACTTGTTAATGATCTTGTAGTAAATTAATTGTGATTTCCTTTTTGTAGGTTTTCCTTGCAAGAGGAAATGTACCAGCTGATAACTATCACTTCTTCATGAACATTCTCTTAGATACTCTAAGGTAATCAAAAGTAAAGACTCCAATGTTATTTTAATTGTTAGAGCTTTCAGAGAAGTCAGTAGTACAAGTTTAATTTGGGGGCACAGGGCATCTACCCACTGTCTAGGTAGGTTTGTAATGCAAGGCAGATGTCATTCTAATGCTAAAAGACAGTTAAACACATAGGAACTTGCTACAGAAATATTATTTAGTGGAACATGGTTCTTTTTAGTAGTTTGTACTTGTGATATGCTGATAAAATGATTCAGCATTGCGTAGACCTACATGTCTGTCTGTTCATCTGTCTGTCTGTCTGTCTGTCTGTCTGTCTGTCTGTCTGTCTATCTATCTATCTGTCTGCCTGATCTTGAAATATATTTTTAAGGTTAGGTTGAGAACTGACCTTTGCTGGTTAAGCCCTCAATCTATTAGTCTTGGGCTTTAAATAACTTTATTTCCTGTTCAATGTACACATGTTTTCAGGGATGAAATAGCAGCATGTACAGAAAAAGCCTATCAGTGCATATCCCTTCCAGAGGCTTCCAGGATTCTGTACTTTGAGAGTGAAAAAGACATGAGAGCTTTTGCCGAGAAGGTAAGCTTTGAAGTTAACAACATTGTGTGCTGTTGTGATTGTTAGAAGTATTGAATCAATCATGAATAATCTGACTTCTGTGCAACACCCCGGGCAGCTTTCTACAATAACAACAGTAATATCGCATCCAAGCAATGTCATTTGATCTTATTGCAAGATGTGTTCTTTAAATTTATTGTTGTCTGTTCTGTTCCTTCTTTTATATTCAGCGAGCATGGATTCTAAAGGAAGATAAATATTACTACTTTGAGCCAGAAACAGACAAAGAAACACAGCAAGAAATTCCTGCTTACAAAATGATTCAACATATGCTTGAGTATGCTAAAGAATTGGAAAGAATAGTTTGACAAAAGACGTATCACAGAACAAGAGCTTGTTTGTATATTATGTTTTCGTATTATCTGTGAGTGATGTAAGTTAACAGATCAAATACAATAGAACTTCAATGTTGTTATTAGAGTTGCCTTCTGACTCATCTTTTAATTTTCAGTCTTGTTTGTTTCAGTAGTGTACAATGTACACATTTAGTAGTATATATTGTGGTGACCTCATGGTTAGTACGTTTGTCTCTGGATCAGGTGGTCCGGGTTCAAGCCCTGGCCAAGGACATTGTGTTTTGTTCTAAGCTCTGGCCCGATTAGCCTGTGAACGCAGAGTATTTCCAGCTGTCACTTGGTTCTGCGGAAAAAGGAATGTCTGCGAATCCAAGCCAGGAAATGATTTCTGTGACGTAATGACTTTTGTTCCTCCTTGGCCAATCAGATTCCATGATAGAATGAAACTCGAGTGCTCCTCACAGCAAATACCTCATGCAGTAGTTCTGGGGTTATTTGAGCTAAACTGTGATTGGCTTAGAATTCCTACGTCACAGAAATCGTTTTCTGGCTCGGGTTTGCAGACGTTTTTTTTCGGTGGAACTAAGTGACAGCCGGAAATACGTCTGCGTTCGCAGGCTATGGCCTGATGGACCACTTGGCTTATATGCAGACTTAACTAACCTTAATCTATATGAGGAATGGTCTTTGGCTTCATTTTTTACTCGTGTGCTTGCTTCAGTTTAACGTTGTTTGACGATCATTTGATACAATATACAAGTACAGAATGCATCTTTCCAAAAAGATTTCTGATTTGCTCTCACAGCTTTATTTTTTGTTATCGTTACTTACTTTTGCTATGATAATCACACTTCTTTGAAACACCACATCAAAATTAATTAATGATTCTATTTCAATTTGTGTGTTTGTTTGTAACAAATATATTTACTTGATACATAAAATAACAACTTTCTTCAATTTTAGAATAATTGTGTGAAGCCTCAACACCTGCAGTCCCCAATTCAAAACTGATATTGTCAAAATGAATGTTCTCCTTGGTCATTGCCTTAGTTTTCTTGAAATATTGGACTTATTCCTTCTTTTGATTCTTTTTATAAAATCTGACTGACTGACATTTTGTCCCATAAAATCTTTTCCCCATAATCTGCAAAAGCTAACAAAGCCAAGTGGCCTTGGAAATGTTAAAGGTTGTCAGGTAAATTGACTTCGTTAATAATAGGATGGAATAGAAATGCACATGGCAACAATACGTCCAATGCAGTATCCACCTAGGAGAAAAAATCACCACCATCAAGATATAGTACTATTCTTTGTAAACTTATTACCAATCAATCTATGACACAAACTTGTCATCTTTATCACAACCCAAGTTTTATGTAAACTTTGACATGAATTGTACTTTCCCAGACTATAAGCTCTATTCTTAGCTATAAATCAACCTATTTTTAATGAGAATAAGCTGATGGAGGAGAGATTTAGAAGGGCTGTCGTTTGAAAGACAGTTTCCTGTGGGTAAAATGCTAAATATTGCTCCCAGAAATAAGGACAGAGAAGAACATTTTCAGCTGTTGTTCTTGATGCAACACAAAAATAAAAATTTTTCAACTAGGTTTTCACCATTAAAAAGAATTTTTAACTTTACATTATTTGTTCAGAATGTGAGAATACATGAATACCACAGACTACTGGTCAGTAAATAGTTAGTAATGCAGTAACATGAATCATATTCAATGATTTACAGATCTAGCCACACTGTATTGCCAGTTACACATACTTGTTTTTTGTACTTCAGTCCTTTTACCTTGTTCATAAGCCTCTAGTTGGAATGAATTGCTTGCTCCTCGAATGTCTCCATAAATCTCAATCACATTCTCAAATAGGATGAGGATTTCATCCACAACATCAATAACAAAATTCTCACAGTTCCCTAAGAACACCAAAGGAAGAGAAACTTTGAATGTATTGCCAACATACTTTGACGAAATGTTAATGCAAATTCAATTTTCACTTGTTTGACCTTGGTGAATGTTCCATTAATAAATATATTAGGTTTTACATAGCAGTCCTAGAATAGAGCGAGCTTTAAAATAGGAACATTCAAAAGGTGTCGGTCAGAGAATGCCTTTTCCTAAGGCTGAGCTGCAAAAAAATCAACTTATTCTGTTGTTGCATTTAACTGCACACACTCGCTTTTTACCTTCTACACATTTGACAAAATCCATGGCCAGCTTCTCAATTGCTTTGGCAATATCAGTCTCACCACAGTCCTCAAATGCCTTCACTATGTCCATTAGTGCTGTACCAAATAAGTGTAGTCCTTTGAAAACATCATTATTCTGGAAAGCGGCAAATGATTCCTTGAACAATACTACTGTGTGGTTGCCATCTTCAACGCATTTCTCGAAATTGAAGCCCTCTTTACCCAGTCCTGCAGCTATCCCTCGGTATAACTGAACCCATTCTTTGTCTGTTGTGGCATTGAATACAGAAAGGGAAGAACTCACAGCGTCAAAGAATCTCTTATTTACCCTGGCAGAAAGTAACATTGATACCAAAGTTACATAGACAATAGTTCATGTTTTTTGTACTTCTGAACTACAGTCTATATCAGACAATATACAAATATCACATCAACAATGTGTTGTACTTGAAAACTTGTTATTGGATTTTATAAGGGTACGGGACGGGCATAAGAAAAACAGGCTTTCTGTAAATCTTAAATCAGCTTCTGCACATGAAAAAAAGGTGTACATGTACAAGAACATCAATAAGTTAAACAAATGATTACAAATAAATTCATATTTGAGGAGAGAGGTAGAGAAATAATTTAAAGTCTTTGGGAGTTGAAAGAAGAAAGGAATATGAAGGGAAGGCCTTACTAGAGATTAATTTACACGTAATTTTAAATTTATTCTTATTTTCATGACTTACAGGTAACGGTAATCATATTTGCCATTAGGGAGGTATGACTTGAAAGTCAGAGAGCCTTCAGGTATTGCATCCTTGAGTGGGTTCTGCCCACCTCCAACATAGTAGTAGTCCACGTACATTTGGTTATCAGCACCAGATGGATACACGCCTAGAGTGTAAGAGTATTATAGTTATACACACAAGAAGTGTCTCGCAGAACTCCTGCATCAGACTGTACAAACAAGAGAAAGATAGGCTCAAGCATGCGGCCAGTGTATTGACATTTTTATGAGTTTGATCTTTTCAAGACCAAGTAAGATTGAAGGGGATATCAGCGGCATTAAATTTTTTAAAACTGGCAAGAGTAATTCAGGATAATATTTAAGACCATTAACTTCATATTTTTAGTGATCAAGTATTTCTTGTGGTACATGGAGACAGGTAGAGAGGAAGAGCATTGAGTAAGGTCTAAAAAGGTTAACCCACCCACCTATCCAGTCCTTGTTAGTAGCTTCGTCAACTGGCACAGACCAGGAGGCTTGGACTGGACTTCCAAATGGAACACTTGCTGCTGAGAGGAGTAAGGACCGGTTCTGCTCAACAATCTCAACTTCATCAGCTGCACTTAGCTGCAAACGCAAGAGACATTCTTGTCAAACTTTTGATCTACTTTCCTTTAGTACTTTACTGAACTGCATAGATTTTCACGCAATTTTACTTCTTCATTCGATAGTGACATACTGTTGTATTTCTTAACAGGAACAAAGTTTACTCACAGCATAGGCAGCCCACCATCCTTTATCGTCATTCGTGATGGTGGGATGACTGACTAATGCTGATGCAGGATGCCCAACATATTTCCACGAGTTCCACACGCCACCACGTTCCAACTCCCACATGTGCCACAGGCCACCCTCTTTTCCTATTGTGAAGACCTTTGAATGATTGTTTAGATCATGAAAAACAAAAACAAAACATTGTATGGGTTAAAGAAATAAACTTATTGAAAACAATACTAAACAGCAAAAAATTGTAGACAAAAGTCCTTGGGACACTTGCGTAGTGTAACAAATTATCTGTGTTTTTCAACTACCAGAAAGTTTGTAAAAAATGCACTGCTATCCTTTTAAAAGTGTGTTGCTGTTCCCCCTCCCCAGCCAATACAAAGTTTAAAATCAGGAGAAATTGCTAGTACTTAAATTTTCAACATTGTATGCAGAGTGGGGGCAAGGTTGTATTCCTGTCTGGCATGTGTGCAAAACCACCAAAAGTGCAAATTTGTCCCAAGACTTTTGTCCATGAATGGTAGTTCCTATAATCATAGTAATATTGAATACAGAAGAACAGTGCATAATAATTAAGGTAGATAATGCGCATAATGACTTGAACAGCAATTATCTGAATTATTGCTCTTCAGGTTATCATGCATGTTAATCACCTTTACTGGAACAGGAATACTCTGCTGGTATGGTATGTACTGTACAATATGGATTGTTTTTCAAGTCACTATATGGCTTGCCCACCTTGCACTTAAAATGAGTGAATCCAAGTGAAGTAAACTTGGTCTGTACCTTACACCTACATGGACCATTAACTTGGTTGGTATATATGTCACCTTTTGAGCCTACGATTTTCCCAAGTACATGCAGTTAACAATCAGACAGCTTTAGTTACCTCAATTCCAAGATGTATATTAGCTCCGATACTTAAAGGATTAAAGGAGGAAAGTGCAGCTGGAATCTTGTCACCAATCTTGTACCAAACACTCCATGTGCACCACCCCCAGGGGTTTGGAACTTTGTCACATGTCGTTTGCCATATATGGTGTAGGTAGCTATCATCTCCATAAATAAACACATTGAGAACACCATTGAAGATGCTGTGGCTCATCTGGTGCACTACTGGGGCATGCTGGGTCTCGGGGGCTCCATATCCTGTTTCATCCCATGATGCCCATTTCGTTGGATCTATATTTCAAGAGAACTTTAATTATTATTACTGTATTATTGAAATGAACTTTTATTGTATTTATATGTTTATTTATCTTTACAACACTGCAGGTTGATTTGAATTAACATGTATTTAGTCCACAAATACATTAGGCCAGCATGACAGCATGTATGTATAGACAAACTGATTTACTACTGACTTATTCACTAACAAAACAACCAATTACCAGTTGGGATTTTTAACAAGTTTCTGTTTAATTTACAATATTTGTTTGCTTATTTCAGTGTCCACAATTAGTACAGCAGTGTTAAACACTTTGAAACTTAAATAAAGTGATTTCTTTTATTATTATCATTATTATTATTTTTTAATGCTTGAGTGACTGACTTGCTCTGACAGACCAAGTACCTGACTGACCTGAGTAAGAGTCAAGGTTGAGGGACTGATTTTTGGATACCACTGACTGGTTCAAATTGATTGATTGACTGATTGACATTAAAAGTTAATAACTAATTATTGTCAGTACCTGTTTGCCATGTTCGATACATCTTGTTGTTTTCCATGACAGCAAATGCTTCCAAATACTATAGGTATAAAAAACAAATGCCATTGCCAGAAAAAAACAAATGAGTAAAAAACAATTATAAAATATCCAAATATGATTAAAAACCAGGGGATGGGGTGGGGGGGGGGGGGTGCAAGTGGGTAGATGGTGGTACTAGTGTGCCCATTTTGTGTGGGTAGTTTTACGTCATTGATCAATACAACATTAAAGGGCTGCTTTAATTAATATGTCTCCAGGTCTTCAGAACTGATGCCAAACTACATCAGAGAATGTCTAATGAATTAACATGTTGTAATATAGGCCTGTAAACTGACCTATAATTTAATTGTCCTCATGCATGACAAAATCATTTTAACCTTGCAATTGCAATATTGGTCACACCAGCCTAATGTGCTCTGGGACAGATATTAATCTTGCAATGATTCTCACTTGTGTACCTTTGAGAATCCATTGTAGGCCACTGCAACATCTGACTTCAATGACACAGATGACCCACCAATCAGACCCCAAGCTGTCCAATTTCCATTCACTTCCTGTGTCCAGTAGAGACGGGAAGCTTTTGTGACAGATCTCGAGAAGACAGTCGGCTTATTCTGATAATTCAAAACTGTCAATGTGTCTTTCCCTTTCAGCGTAACTCCTGCATAAACCCAATTAATATCATTATAACATTATTTTGATAGCAATATCATCAATTTGCACTTTAAGGTAGAGGTTTTCTTAGGAAATAAGTTCTAATATATTTCTGTCAGTCCCACCTGCTTCAAAAGGAATTTTAGAACCAATTGTAAGCCATTTTCCAAAATCAACTAATCTGTCAGCATCTTGTTGTTGATAGTAAACTTGTCCATCATTGCACAAGCAAAATACCATGGTCTGATTGTTGGCATCATGTACTGCGACAGGGTTTGAAATTATTGATTTTCCCTCTGGGGAGCCCATGTCTTGCCTGAATTTAATGAATTATGAGGAAAAAAAGAAATGTGGTTAAAATAATCTTTGTTATTAAAATGAAGTTTCATTCATACTCTCGCAAACAATTTTTCCACATCATACAGTTGAGCACTTACCCTCATCTCCCTTACATCTAGGGTTTGTCCTCACAAAATTGTTTACCCGGGTAAACATTCTTCGTGAGCTGCAAGGGAAGCCCCCTCCACACCCCTGCCACACTCGCACGCTCACCTTCACCCCCACCATATGCATGTCATCCCAAGATGTTTAGCAAACATCTTAACTTCATACCAGCCTTGAACGGTTTTTGGGTATTAAATAGTTATATTTATAGATATATTTAGGTCATTTTCAAACTGTACATACGAATAATTATTTTCTACATAGAAATGGGCATCACGTAAAGAGTTCTAGCAAAGTGAAGCCGTCTCAAAGTTTATTTTAACTAAAGAACTTACCAAGTCGACCATTTTCCCTTCAAATCCTGCTTGTATCGCAATTTCCCTTCGTTTGTGTGGAAAGCAAAGACAGAATCGACTGGCGCTCGCATGTTTTCAAGAACGGCAAGACGATCGTCAATGGTTGCTTTTGACGTTTCATGTGAGTGCGATGGAAATGTGCTCATGTAGATGGCTGTTAAAAGGCAAAGTATCGATGAAGAAGCCATGATTACTGCTCGAGTTCTCAGAGGGAAAATTAAAACGTACAACGAAAGTTGTAGAAGATATATTGATGTTAAACCCTCGTACTGAGGTCTCGATTTTTGAAAGATCGAGTCACGGGACAAGTTTCGTCATGACCAGAGAACTCAAGCTTCCGGGCTTCGGGGCCTCCGGACTTCCGGGCTTCCTGGGGAATGATATCCTACTCGCGGGTTTCCGCTGTGACTTTAAATCCCGCAAGAGGAGAGGGTTTTCTTCGACGCCGCTAAAAAGGGAGACGAAAGCAGTTTGCGCAGGCCTATCGCTGCAATATTATTGTAAAAAAAATACACGGCCAACTCTACGGTAGCTGGCGTTATTTTAGATCGTCACGCAACACCCGAGGAAGAAACATCGCGTGACGACGCAACCATGCTGATTTAATAGTCTGTCAAGTATAGTCTCCGTTCATGACCATCTAAAAGACGGATTTTAAGGGGCTATTAACTATTTTGGGTTGAGGCAAGGCTGTATGAAGAATTTTAAGTCTGCTTGCATCACATTTTAATGTAGAACCTTCCTTCATACATTGGTGATTGGTACGGTTCAGGGCCCTTCCGCGGCTGGTAGGACTGTGGCATTGGCGTTGGCAGTGGCAGTGGACGTCATTGTTTATATTTTTGCTCATTTGCATAAGGCTTTGCGTACAGAAGGAAACATGTTAGATATGAATTGACTTCAAGCAGCTAAAGAGCTAGTGAAACTTATACGTGGTGAAATTTTCATGTCTTTGGGTGTAATATTCAAGGAGATATTGTCTTTCAAAAACTGCAAAATTTCTGGGCGGCTAAAGCGATAATGAGCTAGCTCATACATTCTTTGTAAAATTTTAAGATTTTAAACCCGTGTTGCACAAAAAGTATTCAGTACATCAGGCTCATATTAATTGGCAGAGTTAATCGTACTATGACCTTTCAATATTCAGAACTAATTTATTTGTAGCTCCATCGGAAACTGAATTGCTTAAGCTGATGAGGCAAATATTGTACTGAAACAAGGATTCGCCCATACCGTACGTAATCGTTCTGTCCAGTGTCCCCTTACCAATACACACACCCTTCTTTTTAATTTTGTTGAGAAGCGTCTACATAAGGCCCCCATTCCAGTAAGCACTTTGTACAGACTACATCGAAATCATCCGTGATTCATGTTCCTTCTGAACAGCTCAGATCCCACATCACAAGAAATTAAGCTCGGGATATTAGTATTTCGACTGCTATTTTCATGTGAGAGACTATTCCTTCGAAAGAAATATCTCTATTTCACTTTAGACATTGAGATGTTTGTATCAAAATCAGTAGCGCGTGAATAAACCACCCCTGTCCCAAATAAGCGCCCCGTCTCTTCCCCTGTATTTAGCCTCGATTGTTAAGCGTGGCACCGTAACTGTGGCAACAAAACACGATTTTCAATCTCCGAAATACGACGATTGCCCGAAAGTGACAAGCTATCAACCATGTTGGCAGTATTTGTATGAACGAAAACGTTTAACTAATGACCTCTGCACACCAGTCTGGGAAAGCTGTTTAAAGACAGGTGACTTCAGTAAGTAGCTCTTGAAAGCTTCAGGTTTTCTAAATCTAGATACTGTAGTAGACACAAAACTAAGACTGGGTCCTTGTTCACAGTTCGTACCGATCCGCCGTCAATCTAGTGTTGATCAGACCATCATAAGTGCTGCTCAGGACAACCCAGTGAAAGAACAACATCTAATTCTGACACCGAAAATGCTGTTCTAGAGAGAAGGGGGGAGCGGGGTTTAGCGACCGAGCGCTTATGATCCGAGCGGGCTATTGTCAAGGAAATGGAGTAATAATAAGTAGTTGAAACAGTATGATTGATACAAAAATTCACTCTTTATATAACGAAGGCATGCAAGCTGTAGTGAGTAGTTAGAGGTATTGATATTAAAGAAAACGACAAATTTAAGTTTCAGAGCTCGAGTCTCCAGAAATAATTTGAAGTGGCATAGAATGGGTTTATTAATTAGAACCAATTTAAGTGAAAAACTGACGAGTTATCGTCAAAACTGGCAAAAAGTGCATCTCGAAAGTGAAGGTGTGATTGTCAACATTAAAGACAAGTGTTGAAAAAAGAACAATATTAATAGCTTCTAAAATTAAAAGCGCATAAAAAAAATGAACAATATTATCGATCAATTTATGGTGTAAAATTACGGACGGGCAAAGTGTGCACTTCAATGGTTTTTCGGTCTTGTCTGCAATGTACATACTTATATGATTGTTTCAGGCATTTTTGGACGACAATGTAAAGGCAGTTTGGAGCCGGTATTTGTACGTACACGTCGTCTGTGCAAGTTTCACATGAATAGATATTCGGAATATTTGTTGTGCTGAGTACTCAGATTCAGATCATCAGCTATTCTATATCTTGTTTCTGACTGACAACTGCACAAAAGCCCTGTCATGGATAAAGGAGGGACTACCAACGCAACACTTCTATCTGCATTTTATTCCAAACAAGAGCTCTTCTTGGCAGCCTTGATCGAAATATGTCTTGCCGTGCTGGCAACATTTGGCAACTGCCTGGTCTGCTTGGCGATTTTGAAAAACAGGTCTCTTCAAATCGCCAGAATTTCTACATACTTTCATTGACGATTGTTGATCTTCTCGTCACAGGGGTTCTTATACCCATGCGAGTGGCGCAAAATCTTGCTTTCTACAATAACGAAACCGTCCAAGAACCCGTTGTTCGGGTGATTAGTTTTATGGGTAGAGTACGTAACGATTGTAGCCTCTATTTCGAGTCTAGCCGTGCTTACAAACGATCGGCGCGTGGCCTTAAAACATCCGCTCAAGTATCGCTCTGTTATAAGGTACGCAAAAAGCCGCGCTGTTGTTTGTTTTGGGTATTTGGATGTTTTCGCTAGCTAGCCTTCACAAGCATCCCACTACTTCCTGGCGTCACAGATGTAGTATTTCTTATCGGATTTGCGACGTTTGTTTTGACTATCACTGTCGTAATTATTTTCGCTTACGGTAATATCTTTTTAATTGTGCGCAGATCTGCTCGTTGGAGGGCCTCGCCATCCCACTCTTATTACGCGAAGACAAATACGATAATGCCCCGCAATTCCCCTCAATTTCGGAGCACAAATTCCCCCAGGGGTGCTCCATTGAAAATATCGGATGACAAAACGACGATGGCGAAGGAAGGCTCCCACCCCATCCCAAAACATACTCAGTTTGATGCGTGTCAATCGCAAATAGATTGGAGAACGTTAACACTTGACACTCCGCCATCGAGCGGTAGAGAACAACGCGCTCGGGAACGCACAAATACTGAAGAAATAAAGCCACATATTCGAGAAGTAAAAACGCGAGGAAATACCTACCCAAGGCGGAAATTAAACGGCCAAATGCATCTGACCTGGAGATCATGGAACGGAGGAAAACAAATGGCATGGCTTCAAACGTTAAAATTAAACGCGATTTAGAATCAGACCGTCGTGGGAAAATGCGGCGGGAAATTAAGTCTAACGCGTATCACCCGCGGATTGAACGCACAATGAATAAACCCAGCTTCTAGCGCTATAAAAACTAATTCTAATAAGGATGGTTCGGTTAACACAGAAGTTCAACCGCGCTCTTCTTGGAAAATGCGGGAGCAAACCGAACCAGTGCGCACTCAAATAAACGAAATTCCGGCAAACAAGACTGAGACGTCGACAAAATCGGAATTTCGGCGCGAAGTTCTCTCCGTGCGGCCGCGTTATGTCGCGATGTCGTCGCGGCAAAGTGATCGTCAAACCGGCTGAGTTCAAAATTGCCAAGACAACTGCTATTATGGTTATTTTATTAATTCTCCTTGTATATCCGAGAATTATTCTGATTATCTACAGTTTTTCTGCTGCGACAGACTTGAACCATGCAAAACTTTGGATTAGAATTTTACTGTACTCTAATTCTGTAGTGAACCCTTTTCTTTAACGTGGTTTGCGTTTTGTGCTCGAAACAAGAGACAGTCTTGCGGTGCGCTTATCATGACGCACTAACCATTACACGTCTAAAAGAGTTACAACGACATTTCTAAATTTCTTTAATTTATCTTATTTTTTTCTTCAACAAGCGAAGAACATTTACTTACTGCTTATAACATCAGTTTTATCGTTGTTAAACAGACACGGGGTGATTTAGACAGCAGTTATACTTAAAAGTTACTTTGTGATTACAACTGTGCCCGCTGATCATGTCACGTTTATCCACTCTTGCAGCCATGAATTAGAATTCTGAAATTATTCCATGTGTGTTATTTATCATCCTACGAGCAAAGCCTTTATTTTACCGAGCTTCAAAAGGCAGAAGGTTCACCCAGGAGGGTGGATATTTGCCGTAAACTGGGATCATTCGTCCAGTTCTCCTCATTTGATTCCACTTTTCCGTGAATCCGGCCAGGAGCTTAGCCAGTTTTAATTTCTTCAATGATCTTCTTCACATCCTTCCAGTTCAGATTTACCAAGTCCTTTATCAAACAACCGCTGAAATCCTGAATCTCAGTCCTGCAGACGACACAGCGATGCGGGGACTGCTGCATGAACGCAATCTTCAGAGATTGCCAGGCACACCAACCACACACCACGACGTGTTCACACGGGAAAGTTTGAATACAAGCTTCGGCATCTAAGCAAACTACACATTGTTTATCCGCAGCACAGTCAGCGACTTTGTTAGCGTGATTTACTCTCTGTGTTCCAGCTCTATCTAGCTCTAAAAACCGGTCAATGATTAGAGGAATTTTCTCAGTCTCAATGGAGCGTAGATCTTGTAGAATTTGTTGACGTTCTCTTGTTCCACTGGCTCTTAACGAGCGTTGAAATCCGCACCAGAAAATCGCCAGTGAAGTAAAGCAAAGAACATACACTACGACCATAGAAACAATTGAATATCCGCAAAATCTGAGCAGCAGATGACTTGAAGTGTGATTAAAGATTAACACTCCGGAAAATGTAACGAACATTTTCATGAATTGACAGAATCGAATAAAGCTTCGGAGTTCCATGTTTGGTTTCAGCTCAGATACATCTGTACAAAGCGCTGAGTGAATCTGAAAACATTCCACGTTTTTCAAAATAAAATTTGACGATCTACACAAGATTCGGCGATCAATCGACCCTTGATTTGTTAATATTAATAAGGAGATTTCACCACGCGATTGACACGAGCCGGCTTGTCCACCAGTAAAATATAAGACCATTCATCCCACCTGTAACTACCTTTGAAAAACAAGGACTTTGAGCGCGAGATAGAATACAAAACTTACACGTTGTAAACTACAGGCTAGTCTTGTAGCTATGAGTTAGGAACTGATGAAGTTGTGCGTTGTTCAGGTTGTTCCGCTAGAAGAACTCAGGAGTGATGCAAACATCAGTTAATATCGAGCCCAGAGAGGCAGTAGTGAAATTAATTAAGCCTAATTTAGTAAATATTAAATTAAGAATTACCAATGTAACGTAACAATTTAAACTGATCAGTTGGGAGTCTGCACGCGCGTAGTAATCTCGCTCCCAGGCTCTTTAGGGATTACAAACGTTCAAAAGAAAATATAACTTGAAAACTGATAACGTAGAATAATGTCAAAGTGTCATCTTGTGAAAAATCACAAACGTTTCGGGTATAACCCCTCTTTAGTGTGAAACCCCTACATGTTTGGTTCGCGCGACTGTTTAGAGATTATCCTGAAGGTGTACGCTCATCATATGTTTGACCCATCGTGAAATTTCACGGAAAACGCCGGGCCTACATTAGCTCTGGGCACTGTTTCTAAAAATAGATCACATAAACTTGCATATTACTTCAGACACGAATTACAGTCTGGTCAAAGTTATTTTATGAGCGCGTTGTACTCTAACAAAATGGGACAAACAAGCAACACCTAGCGGAACTGCGGTTTGATAAAATTGAATGATCACATGTAATGAAGTCCTTAACTGCACGATTACCTATATATACATAGTGTTTTCCTAAATGGCCGTAAACTATGATTCTTTCAAAATTGTATGCAAATTAGCTAGACCTTGAGCCATGCCTCACGTGCTTGAGTACTTATCCGCATAGAAATAGCATATAGAATGTTTTTTAGGGTCTTGGTAAATGACTAGTCCGGTTCAAATTTTAGTGAGTCATTAGTGCGCAACACTAACTGCTTTGATCGGCGGATCAAAACATTCTTAGAAGTAGAAATGCTCTGAATGAATGCTTTATACAGGGGTGTCTGGCATGGTCCGAAAAGTATTTGTGAAATAAAATGATCAAAGAAAACGGCTTAAGGATAGTTTTCATTAGTCGGAATCGTAATTAGAAACGTAGAGCGATACGACCTGGGGAGAAAATGAAGCTGGCATGCAGTTCCGCTTATGACTCCGCCGCTTATAATCTAATGAAAACTTGATATATTGTGGGAGTCGCAAGCAAGGGTTTCTAGAGCTTTATTATTAGTTGGATCCTCTGATTCTGCTTTCAACTCCGACAGTCAATTAATTGGATCATAAGCGACAGAGTCGTAAGTGAGATCGGAATGAGATGGAAACGTTCTGATGACTCTTTCGACTCTCGACTACGAGTAGTCCCTCTTTCGCTTTGTCCGTCGTTGCGTGACGCGAAAGAAAACCGCGAGAGAAAAATGGCCGCGAGAAATCCTGGAGGCGAGACGCGCGTCTCACCTCCAGGAGCTCGCGCGGCCGCGCGGCCATGCTTTTCTCGCGGTTTTCTTTCGCGTCACGCACGACTCAACTTATGACTCCTATTTTCTGTTTTGACTTCGATTTTTCTTTGGAGACTCACCGACTCCGACTGCGGCTCCGTCGCTAAAAGGCTTTGGTTAGATCCGTGATGTCCGACAACAATCACGCAGAAGGATACCAGCGAACTTCAGGTCTTATAAGACATGTCGGTAAAGGACTGATACAGAATTACATAAGGTCTTGTTCTGGAGACGCCATCTTAGATTTGGGTTGCGGTACTGGCGAGCTGTCGGCACATCTTGCTGAGCTTGTAGGACAACAAGGCAAAGTCGTAGCCGTTGATCCTGACATCGGCCGAGTTCATGTGGCTCAGGAGACTCACAAGGGAGTCAAAAACCTTACGTTTCACGAAGGAAGCGCTGCTTACTTCCCCGGAATGAGTTCGGAGACTTACGACATCGTCTTTAACAATGCTGTGCTTCACTGGGTTCCGGACAAAAGAGAGGCATTCGAGAACATGTTTAGAAGCCTCAGACCGGGCGGGAAGATTGTTCTGAGTTATCTCGATCACTTACCTCCGATGCATGAGCACGTTTATCACGAACTTAACCCAGAAAATCTGGACAGGATACTAAACACGTATCAGTTAAAAACAAGGTCAGACATTGAAAAGATGTGCATAGCCGCTGGATTCGACATTGTACAGAGTTATGACGAGAGTCTTGCTGATCGTCAGTACGAGAGCGGTGAGAATCTGTGCTCACATTTCTGGGCAACTACACACGGCATTTTTGACCCAAAGCTCGTGACGGAAGATAGATTAGTGCGCTTTTGCGCGCGCTATTCAAGTGCAGACTCGCCTGTTAAGCCGTTCAAGGTATGGGCTAAGGAAGGCGACTTTTATTGCATAACTATTGCAACTAAACCGATTAGCATGTAACATGCATGCCCGTTTAGTTTCTAAAGACTTCTACGGTAAATGCAAACGGGAACAAACTGCATAATTATCTGCTCGAGTTATTTTAAAATGTCAGTTAATCACTGATCAGTCAATATTTCGTGGATAGCACAATTGGTCAACCACTGCATTCAAGAAAAACTCTGCCACCAGGCCCGGCTAATGCAAATAACACACAATTACAGACTGCTTGTTGCTATCGTTACCCTGCGAGCAGAGCCTCTTTTATCGCTTTTTTGAGCGGACAGGAGACGGTACAAATCATATGTACCGTAAGAAGGCTCTGCTTGCAGTGTGTGCTATCGTATGCAATTACATAATTTTTAATAAGGAAAACAGTTTTTTTGTTTGCGAGAATTGTGAAGGAATGGAACGCTCTCCCTTCCTCTTTGTTAGATCAACTTTCCGTAGAGTCTTTTAAATCTGCTTTAGCGGACCATCTCACCTCTTGTGATTCATTTCGTGTGTTATTATGTATATTTTAGAAACTTAATTGTTAAATATGTATTTTATATTTAGATGTTTAATTGTTAAGTAGTTAGTTAATATTCACAGTGATGGGAAACCCTTTATTTGTTTATAAGATATAAATATAAATATGTTTTATAAGAATATCGAAGCTGAAATCTGCGAAATTTTAAGAATTTAAGAATAAATCCGAGGATGAGATTTTGAAAAGAATATAATGAGTGTTAAAAATTTGTAAATACAATACAATACAATACAATTATACATTTTTAACTAAACCGAAAAGAGTCTCCCTTTCTCTAAACGGCAAAACTGGCCAAAAAATGGCTCCCCACCCCACCACTAACCCGAGTAATCACTACCTGCGATGATCACTGATGTCTTCATATCTTTCTCCGCAGTTTGGATATATGATCTTTCAAATATTCATTTGCAGAAATGTCATGCGTTATAATCTAAGAATGTTCACAAGAATGCTTTCAGCCTAAAATCGGCAGAAAAATGAGAATATTCAGCCTGGGCAGGAAAAACGATATTCTTATGAAAAAAAAAAGAGTGTATTAATTTCAGAAATCACAGGTGCCTCAAAGCTTTGACCTGAAAAAAACCTTAAACTTCAGAGCTCGAAAAAAAATAGGCAAATGTCGTATTTCTCCTGATTGCTCTTCCGCCAAAATACAGTGTTTGTTGTATTTTGGAGCCATGCAATTCCAAAGCTAGCATCTCCGTACCGTATGGCTCTACACAATAAACTGGAAAAGACATGATTAATGCTGCACTGTCTTTTCAAAGCTGTGTTTTACTTTACAAATTCTCGATTTTACTATCTCTACTCAGTGGAAGCAATTTCGCAACAACACCTACCCACCCTCCCCGGCCACCACCCCACTCCCCCCCGCTACCAATTATTGGAAAGTTTCGGAGCGTTAGGGAGCAACCTAAAAAGTCGGAATAGAGGAATGACGGAACGGCGGAAAAATAACCCCAAATCCTAAAATACAGAAAGACAGAACGGCGGAAAATTACCCAAATCCTAAGAGACGTAATGGCGGATTGAAAAGAATAATTCCGCCATTCCGCGGTTCCGTCATTCCACTGTTCCTGTTTTTAGGGTCCTCCTTTTATAGGGGCTTACAACATACGTCATCATAGTGTACTAAACACAGAATACATCGAAGTGTTTACATCATTACTTTGAATAATAGCACCATATCAACAATGTCCAACAACCAGGAAGCTAAAGGCTACCAGCGCATTTCATCTTTTCAACGAGAAGTCGGAAAACTTTTCATTGAAAAGACGGTGGCAAAGGTGGGGTACCAATCACGCATCACGCTGAACTTTTCTATTAAATCACGCTTCAGGGAGAATTTTTTTCACCAATCACGCGTCACGTAAAAAGAAGTAAGTGCATCGCCAATTTTACTTTCTCGGCCCTAAAAGCGTCGTTGAAAGGGGAACTCTCCCGATTCAACCACAAAAATGCATCGGCAAATATGTGACCTCTCACGCGAAAACGTTCCTTACGGTATTCGTTCGAACGGCTGATCGAACGCACGGCAAGTGAACAGATAATTTGAAAAACGATCGTCAATTGACTTGTTCCAAGATATCTTAAAACCACTTGGTTCTACATGAGTTGATAACCACTGAATATATCATGAGTAATGACTCTAGAAACGATTTAATGAAATGCAAACTGTGAAGGTAAATTTGAGGGATTAATTCATGAGATGTAGGCTGTATAGGTATATGTTGGGAATAAATGAGATGTAGGGTGTGTAGGTATATGTGGGGAATTAATACGATGAAAGCTTTGTAGGTATATGTGGGGAATTAATGAGATGTAAGCTGTGTAGGTATATGTGGGGAATTAATACGATGAAAGCTTTGTAGGTATATGTGGGGATTTAATGAGATGTATGCTGTGTAGGTATATGTGGGGGATAAATAAGATGTAGGTTGTGTTGGTATATGTAGGGGATTAATGAGATGTAGGCTGTGTAGATATATGTAGGGATTAATAAGATGTATGGGGTGAAGGTAGATGTGGGGAATTAATGAGATGTATACTGTGTAGGTATATGTGGGGGACCAATTAGATGTAGGATGTGTAGGTATATGCGGGGATTGATGAGATGTAGGCTGTGTAGGTATATGTGGGTGATTAATGAGATGTATGGGGTGAAGGTAGATGTGGGGAATTAATAAGATGTATGGGATGTAGGTATTTGTGGGAGATTAATGAGATGTAGGCTGTGTAGATATATGTAGGGGATTAATGAGATGTAGGCTGTAAATATATGTAAGAGATCAATGAGATGTAGGCTGTGTAGATATATGTAGGGGATTAATTAATAAGATGTATGCTGTGTAGGTATATGAGGGGAATTAATGAGATGTAGGCTGTGTAGATATATGTAGGGGATTAATGAGAAGTACGCTGTGTAGGTATATGTAGGGGATTAATGAGATGTATGGGGTGTAGGTATATGTGGGGCATTAATGAGATGTAGGCTGTGTAGATATATGTAGGGGATTAATGAGATGTATGGGGTGTATACGTGGAAGGTTAATGAGATGTATGGGGTGTAGGTATATGTGGGGAATTAATGAGATGAATGCTGTGTAGGTATATGTAGGAGATTAATGAGATGTAGACAGTATAGTTACATGTAGGGGATTAATGAGATGTAGGCTGTGTAGGTATATGTTGGGGGAATGATGAAATGCAGGCTGTGAGGGGATCTTGGGGGAGATATTTCGGGGGATGGTCGAGGAAGAATAGTTGATTATATATCCAGCAGGTATTGTTTTAAGAGAGATTAAGTATATTGCGGTGGAGTAACTAGCCGCCCAACCATCCGGGTGGTGTCGCACTTATAAAGCCAAAGAACAAAAGGCTTGGCTGTGAGCCAATGAAAAAGCACTGACGTCATAACCAAACTGGATAAACGAGTTTCTGACACCGGCTGGATTTGATTATTCAAAATGGCGGACGTACCTTAATATGCTAATTTGCCAAACATTCTTTATTTGCACGCTTATGTTTTGTAACTGCTTTGTAATCTATTCTATACATACAGTTATATATTCAAATACGCGTTCACCTTGTGTATCTTGAGTTACAGTAGCCAGATTAAGCCTTGATTGATGACGTTCGTTTAAGTTTCTCTCTGCCATCTAAGATTGCACGTTGCAGCGAAAGGGTAGTTCAAATTCGTCGACAACGTCTACCGTCTAAGAATGCCTACGAGCGAAAACAACTTCCGACGCGGTGCCTCGCGGCCTAAAACATCACAATTTTCAATGTTATTCCACGAGATATCATTGTCTCCGCAATATTTAGATTTCAGGTCAATTAAGTAGTGAGATCCCGACAACTGGAAGCCATGGAAAGAGAAAAACTGTAATCACTACTTGGTTTGGAGCTGTAAAGCCCCGAGTATCAACTCGCCATGTTCAAGAACGTTATTGATGACGATGGCCGTTAATAAGTGTTCAAAGCCTTAAGCTATACTGAAGAAGAAGATGCAAACGATTGCCGTGTAGTAACGAGGAAGATGAAAAGGTATTGCATCGGCGAAGTAACGTAAACGAGATTGTTTCAGCAGGAGGGAAAAACTTAATCGCTGAATTAAAAAGAACCTTGGCAAAGAGCTGCATTTTATGTGATTGTTTACGGTCTTTACAAGATACTCTCATCTGCGTTCGACTGGTCTTGGGACAAAACATGAGCAAAGCACAAAGCAGCCACTTAGGATGAGAGACCCCACGTTAAACAAGTGTATCGACCTTCCAGCATCCGAGCAATCTCGTTCCAAGAGTCTTCGTTCCCCTTGACCAGCGGTCGGAAAACGAGAGCTCTGGGAGCAACCAATTTGAAATAACCGAATTCTGGTGATTCTGCTCATCCGGTTTCACTGCGCAGTCTGCGTCTATAGCGCATGCCTGAAATGGTTGCTCCCAGAGCTCTCGTTTTCCGACCGCTCGTCGAGGAGAACGAAGACTCGGGGAACGAGATTGGCATCCGAGATGCAAATATAGAGATCTTAACAATGACGACGGCGACGCCGAGGACAACGCCTTGTAAAATTGAATTTGTCCAGGATGCCTATGGCTCTAAAACCTCGCTCAGGCTAAATATTGTAACGAAAGATTTTCTGTACGGAACTGCGCGGTTAGGGACGGATATGGACTATCAGCTTTGGTGCTGTGGAACACAGGAACAACGGCGGACGGACTTGTCTTGGGGAAAGCTCGGAAGAGCACAGGCTCGCTACACGGCACTCGTTATTCAATGCCGCAAAGGTACAGGGTCGTTGTCTCTCGTCAGCCGGACAGTAAATCAGCAAGGACTCTCACAGATTTGGAACTCTCTTGTCTTCTTTATTGTAGATTAAAACTCGTAGTACATAGGTCGAAGGTAATTCAGGGTAAATCAAGGCAGATCAAGGTAAATCAGTCAAATAGAGTACAGTACGTGCTTGCTTATATATGCTCACGATGCGATAATAATGGCATCTGAACTTTAAGGTTTACAGCAAAATAAACAATTAAGTCAAGTCTTATAAACACCAACTCCGTAAAGGAAATTGCTAAACGTTTAGATCTTCCGTTCAAGATAAGTTCGAGGAAATTGCTCAAGATATAGGTAAATAATGGTGTTAATTGGAAATAATCTACTTCATATTTGAGAACAGGTAATATGAATGAATCACCGATATTAGACGAAATGCTAGACTATAAGTAATCGTAAGATTTAGAGAAAAGTTCCTTTCTATGTCAGCATTTATGAATTTATAATTATTCTACATTTAGGATTCATACATTGCCTTATAAAATAACTGAGCTACTACGCACGCTCTCATTGGCTAATAGGTGTGTTTAGATGAGAGCATGTAAACACGGTTGTGACGTTTTAGATTCGCGCGTATTTTTGAGAATTATTTTACTAAAGCAATAGAGCACTTTTTTCCGTGTTTACATAGCCTCATCTAAACATTCGGGGATTGGGAGAATTGTCGAAGGTTATGCAAACCCGAGACGTAGTCGAGGGTTTGCATAACTGTCTCGAATTCTCCGAACCCTACTCATGTATAGATGAGGCTATGTAAACACGGAAAAAGTGTTCTATTGCTTAAATGTTATAACATTTCCCGTAGATTACAATAACAATAAGTTTACAACTCTAAGTGCGGAACTAATTCACGATAAGGTTTTAAAACTCTTTGAAAATAAATCTGAATCCGTCAGAAAAAATCTAAATTCTTGCATTGTACAAGCCACTCTGTGACAGTGTGTGAGGTACAATATTACAACTGGAAAAACCTGTCTATTTACCGAGGAATAAGTGTTGTTTTTTCTTCAGTCGTTTAGCACGATAATGACGTCATTCCAGGAATCGCACTATCATTCAGTTATAAAATAGAGCCTGGGGCTCTTTTCTCCAAAGCCCCGGAAACTTTTCGGGCCCGCAATGTAATTTTTAATCAATCTGTATCTAAAAACAGAGAGGTGTGTACGTCTGAAACATCTTTTATGACGAGAACTATGTTCATATTAAGAATCTGTGAATAAAACAGCTCTGAAGTCATAAGGTTTGAGATTTTGCTACGACTTTCCGGATGCAAAAACTTTTCGGGACCTTCGAGAAACGGGCCCCTGGTTTGGACCTGATTTAACTTGTCAGCTGCTATCCAGACTTCAATAGTGAGTCCTCTGTCTTTACCACCCAGCGACCAACGCCACCTCCCCCTCCTTGGGAAGCAAAAGTAACAACAGCAGCACATTAGTGAAGCTAAGAGATGTTTTCTTCTTCAGATTTTATCTTGAAGCAGACACATTGCATCAAATATATGTATTTTTGTATCAGACTTCCTGTACCTTCCCGCCAGTGTAGATGGTAAAAAAGACACATTTTAACAATCACCTATCCACTGCTCCTGGCTGTGCTAGTTAACAATTATTCCACGAGCGCGCGTTGGATATGAGATGGTAGATAGCCAACGAGGGGCATAGCGCCGAGTTAGTGGAATAATTGTGTTATTAAGGTGGCTGAACGCAGTTCTTGATACCTGTGTTTCATTCACCTTTTTCTCTAAAACCCTTGATCCCTCGGTCGTCAAAAATGGCAGCAAGCAAGTTAACAAGACAAACTTTGGTTTTTTGATGGTTAAGCTGACGTATGTGCCGTTGCCATGGCAACATGAATAAATATAAACAAGCCTTTAAAATCGGTTTTGTTTGTTTGTAAAAAATCTAGTCATTAGATTTTCTTTATAACTTGCATGCAACAAGCTTGTAACGATTCTCAGAAGTTAACACCATTTTGCTAATAATTTAACAGAGAGATCTTTAATATCCCTTGTTGAAGGTTCACTGGAATATCTAGAATTTCCTCTGTTAAAGTTCAGTCATTTTCAGTACTCCAGTTACTTATTTCCTAAAGTATTTTCGTGCCAAATTTCGTGAAATTCTAATGAGTGGTTCTCGAGAAATAGGCGTATTTCCGAGAGTGCAATTTTTCACTCAATCGCAATTTTTTTATTTACTACACATGCGCTGCATTTGACTGGATTCTTTCGGTAATAAAGAAAAAGCCGAGAATTGCTGGGTTTTTTGCATCGTTACCTTTTCTAACACATCTTTGTAATAAAAGACTAAAGCCATTAATACACTGCGTTCAGTTATAGAGAAAAATAGCACAGATAGTGCCGCTTTATTGACGGCATGTTTTTTTTTTTGTTTGCAATCCTTGTGCACGCGCAGAATTGCATCAGCAAAAGTGCGCGCGAAAACTGTGTTCGGCCACCTTAAAAACGCCCGCTAAATATAGCAAACAAAACTAAACAAAAAATAAAAAGGCCACAAAAAATCACCGGTCCGCTTACCACATTTGTAGAGCATGGTATAATGGCTCATAAGCCATGATGGCTAAGCCAATGAAAAACGTGACCAGCTCCAATTGCATTATTCAATAATCTAGCTTTTAATAATTTATTTTATTGGGGGGTCAGGATGACAAGGCTGTAAAATATCCTCTTTCATTGCTGAGTTCTTAGTTCTTAGTTTCAAGTAAAATGTGTCGACTTTGAACATCTGCTACAGTGGAACCTCAATATGGCAAAATCATGATGTTCCTATAGGACCTATAGCGAGGTTTCGTTATTTCGGAGTTAAAGTGCCCCAGTCAGCCACACCTTTGTTCGTTGTTCACATGCAAGAATTTGGCTATTATAGTTATTCGGAGCATGTCGAAACAAAGGAAATCACTGTGAAACTACTGAACTGCAGTTAAACATACTTTCAGGGACACAACTTACAGTAAAGCAATATGATTTCTCGAAAATGGCAGAGGCTGACAAGGGTCCTTTAATTCTTTTCCATATATTTTACGATTACTGGGACGAAGAATATCGATCGTTATACCGTCATACCAAAGACTTTGTTATAGAGAGGTTCGTTAAGTCATGATTGCCCTGTACTCAGGGTGATGCTGCCGCCGTTATTACTAAGTCGTCGTCGTTTGTTCTCCGCCAGTTCGCTGTTTTGGTCGTCAAAAAGGTATCGTGGTCGTCAGCATCATCAACATAGGTGTCATCGTCATCGTTATCATCATCATGGCAGTTCGTCAGCATCATCATCGTATTCGTTGTCGCCCTGACGTCATCGCCGACAGAAGAATTTAAGTCAGTGAACTGCAATGGGAATATAAAAGTTGACTTACCTCCTCCAGCACCAAAGGCACATTTAACAGGAGCCCCTCCTTGAACAAATATTCTGCCTTGTGGATTTCCATGCAATGTTTTGGTAGTGATGACGACACTTCCTCCCGCACCACTCCCTCCTGGGGCAGATCTGTGTGATTTCATACTGAGGCACTCTCCATCTTCACCTTTATCAAAGTAATTATGAAAAAAAAATCATTTTGGACATTTGGGCGCAATTCAAATACAATAGGCCACTTTCGATATATTGAAATTCTGCTTGATAGTGAGGCCTAAAGGACACAAACAAAAGAAATGAATAAACATGGTCATTCAATTTCCTTTCTTTGTGTCCTCTAAGCCTCACTGCCAAGCTGAATTTTAATATACCGAAAGTGGTCTATTGATTGCTGCATGTTACACAGTTGACCATGTGATATACTACTAAACAAGACTGAATTGTATGTATGACTAACATAAAAGATGTTCAACGTTTGAAGAGGGGGAGAAGTAGTCCAATATCTCGCAGATTACCTAAAATATTTTGCTGGGTCGTCCCTGGCAACAATCCGTCAGTACTGCACCCATGTGAGTGGGGAATGAAGGAAAAGAATGGGGGGATGGACGGGGAAAGACTGAAAAGGATACGTGAAAGCAAGGATAGGCAGCTAAAAGGTAAATGGAAATATCACATGCTCGGCAGTAAGGTATTACCTTTGGATTCAATCGTGCCATCAAGTGTCAGCTCCTCAAGTAGAAGATACACCAGACCACCACCATGTCCTCCCCTACCCCCAGAGTTTGGATCATCTCCATGGGCAGAACCACCTCCACCACCCCCTCCCCCACCGTAGCTTAGTCGTTTGGTAAAGTCTGTGTTGCCGAATTGCATTCCACCTAAAGAACATTGAGAAAAACATTTAAAATAATCCAATTAAAATACACGGATCGTGCCAGTCGGCAGCTAGTTAGTTTTAGCAACTAATTTCTTTCTTTCTTTTTTCATTTTGTTAGTCCATAGACGGCTAGTTGTTAGTTTGACAGTTGCTTCAAAAATTAGTTCGTTAGCTTATTTGTTAGTTACTTTATGCAAGTGTAGATGAATTGAGAATTGCTACTACCTGTGCTAACCGCAATTAACAGAAATTTACAAATTTCATCCCTTAAACTACAAATATCAATCGGTGCAGTAATTTATGTGGAAACATATAATTGTCTGTTAACATAAGCTCCTAAACGGGCAAAAACAGTACGTGTAATAAATTGCAAGGCCTCAATTGCAGCCACGCGTTTAAACCTTAAGGGGTATACAAAAGGAGGGTGAAGATCGAGCAATGTTTTATTTCCCACTACATATTGAAAGCTCTTCAAGAAAAATTGTTACAATCGGAAGCCTAGGTTTCGTATCTGCGAAGCGATCTTTTGTACGTCCTCTAGCTTGAAATGTCAGTATCTCTAGCCAGAGGATTAGGCTAAGGGCGTGAGATGACTACCATTTCAGGCCATGATCCGTCCTATTACATTAATATCTTCCGGTATTGCGGACACGTTTAAAGTTATAAGGACTCTTTGTATGGGTCGGGAAAGATTCTTAACATTGTTACCACTTGTTAAACCACGACCAAAGTAAAAGCGACAGCTGTCTTACCTCCTGCCCCGCCCCCACCCCATCCTGGACCACAAGCCGAGTCACCTGTCAAAAATTTAAAACCTACGTTAACAACCTACGTTACACAATTTTCGGTTTACGATCTATTCGGTACAAAGTCGTCAAATTTCGATAAAAAGTCGTTTCGCTACAAGTGGAATCGATACAACTCGACGTCAATTCGATACACATCTAAAGTCAATTCGATAAACATCTCAAGTCAATTCGATACAAACTGAAGCCGCAAAAGTAAACTAGAAATAGAACACTCTTAGAGGGTTTGTCAAAGACAAAGACAAAATAATACTTGAAATCGCTTGGCATTTCTGGACAAAGATTTACTATCCTAAGAAGAATTGAATGCATATGAGTATTCCGTGGAAATTCTATAAGAATTTCAGGCTGACGGGGTATCTAGCTGTTTGGAAACACCTCCCAGCTGCCGGGTACCCTGAGACACAATGTGATTCATTGTACTTATTTAGCCAGGGACATATAAACCTATATGCTTCTGATTTAGCTCAAAGTTTCCCGTAGAAATCCTTTATGCTTAACATATTTCTTCTGTCAGATCAGATCTGACAGAAGTATCGGACGTATCAAAGAACAGGTACTGAAAACAACAGCAGAAATATGCAACATTGCATGTTAATGACGAGGGGGTGGGTGGGGATGCTATATATACGCTTCATCACCCTCTGACCAGACATTCGCCTCGCAAAACTAAACCACTCTGACGTTACCTCCTTCGCCCCCAAGGCTCTCGGTCCCAGCTTTTCCACTTTGAGATGAACCGCAGGAACCTTTTTCAGGCTTTCCCTGCTGACCTCCATTCCCGCCAGCTGCCCCAGGACAGTATGACACTCCCCCACCCCCAGCGTAAGTACCGATCTGGAAAAAGGCAATGAAAAATCTATTGTAGTTCGTAATTATATCAATGGTCGTTTAAACCTAAAATTCTATTAGGTAAGCTATTGTATTCGAAAGCTTGGACGCCTGATAACGTAAGTCCGAACCTACTGATGTTAGCCTGTGACAATGTCAGAGTGTTCTTTCCTGTCAAGGCATATGTCATTTCTCTTGGTGATATTAACTCACTCAGGCTCTACGGGTTCGTGTCGTGATTTACGAGTTTGTAAACCAACATAAAAGGGCACCAACATCAGAACTTGTTTACTTACAACAGCTGATGCTGTTCCTCCTTTCCCTCCATCATTACCACAACTTGTGCCAGCACCACCACCCCCACCACCAGAAAAATGACCACCTCCTCCCCCTCCACCGGCACCGTCATCTCTATTATGAGTAGAATCAGCCCCTCCCCCTCCGGCATTATATCCTCCAGGACCTCCTTGGCTGCCTAAATATCAAAAATAAAGGTTACCTTACGGTTACCAATCATTTTAAAACCAATGAGGAAAATTAAACAGAACTGACCATATTTATCCCCTGCACCACCCCCTCCAAGTCCGTTTGTGTTTGCAGTCCAAGAAGCTCCAGATATGTCGCCTCCTTTTCCATTGTTTCCTGTCAAAAGATGCAAGAAGGATTCGCCGCCATATCCACCCCCACCCCGAGAGTCACCACCTTGTCCACCACGGAAACCTAACGAAGACAAAACTACACGTTAATTGAGTAAACGTGGGACTTTGACCTCTACGTACGTCGGTCAGTGGATGAGGGAATGGATGACTAACTAACTGACTGACTGGCTGACTGACTGGATAACTGACTGACTGACTGACTGACTAGATAACTGACTGACTGACTGACTGACTGACTAACTGACTGACTGACTGACTGGATAAGTGACTGACTGACTGACTGACTGACTAGATAACTGACTGACTGACTGGATAACTGTCTGACCGACTGACTGACTGGATAACCGACTGACTGACTGGATAACTGACTGACTGACTGACTAGATAACTGACTGACTGACTGGATAACTAACTGACTGACTGACTGACTGGATAACTGACTGACTGCCTGAAGGAATGGATGGATAGATGGACTAATGACAGAATGAATGACTGGAACATGTGGTGATTTCCTGGAATCGAAGAAGCATTTTACACGGCACACTACCTTTTCCAGTAGTTAATATCTTGGAGGTTCCATCGATATTCATTCTTTTCGCTCTTAGTGCCAGAATGCCGCCATGTCCATTGTTTTGCTGCCGACATGTCAGAATGCAGTTGTTGCTCAGTGTGACTTTTTCATAACTTGGAAATAATTGAGCAATTTCATAATTGCTATCAGATATCTCATGTAGGGTAAAGGCATTCCTCAGTGTGACGTTGCAACTTTACGGAAGAAAAAACACAGACCAAGAACATCATTACATTAAAGTCATTCGGATTGCAGGTGGAAGATGAAAATGAGGGGATGGGAGGGGCGGGGAAAAAGGTGGGGAGTGGGGGGTTGAATACAAACATCCTCCCACAACCAACTCATTAACGGTAATTCCATTTTCTTCTCGCTGCATTTCAGAATTCTTGTCACAAACTACACTGAACTCACCGAACACCAAAAGTAAATCAATGATTTAAAGAGACCCGAGATAAAAATAAAACTCATTTATTTATGGATTTGTACTCACCCATTGACGTCTTCCACTTTCAAGATTTCGTATTTCCCATAGTCGGACAAACTTCCTCTGGTTATCATAAAAAGCAGTTCATCTTCTTTTCTGATCTGAGTGGTATTACAGCCGGAAAACACAACGTTCTGAGAACCTTTCGATTCTACTTCCCACGAAGTTGTCACGTTTGTGCAGATGTCGAGGGTTTCTTCATTGCATAACACTTGAAGAAGAAAGCAAATAACAACTGAAAATAACTTCAACTGACATTAAGGACAACGCAATTAGGATGATTTTCGAACGTGGCGTAGCAAAAATTAAAAGAACAAGCAAAACGAACTCGAAAGTAACCAAATCAACAAAAAAATATATTTAAATGATGTCATTGAAAATTCAAAGCTATTGCAATGTCATAATCAAAGTATGGTTGCCATGGAGACATCACGTTCTGAAAACAAATAAATTTCACATAATTCGGATAGTTTGGTGAATTTTTATTAAATCTTGATTAAGTTTTCATGAGCGTCCAAGTCTGCGGTAGGAACCAGTCTCCTACGCAAAAAATCTCAGGGTTTGTCACGCAATCTTTTCTCCACTATCAAGATCGATGAATGCGTGACCATGCGTGAGGGCCTACGACAAACCCACAGAGCGCCTGCGTAAGGAGGCCAGTTTCAAGCTTTTATACTACTCACAGTTTTCACAGTTTTTTCCAATAACATTCGCAATTGGACATATGCATCGATAATCCCCTCTGTCATAGATCGGCTGACATGTGCCGCCATTTCTGCATGGATTCGACATGCAAGGTGTCTTTGAGAAAATAACAAGAGATAAAAACAGTGACATCTGAATCAAAGTTGTTTAACCAAGTGCGAAGATGAACGTGTTGTTTCACGCTGTAAAAGTGATAGAAATAGCACTATATAAATAAAATATTCTATACAGCTCGCTTAGCAAGTTTTCAGACGTGAATATTTTTTTAAACTAAAATATCGCTGACACAAAATTAATCCGGCTGTTCCTGTTTATTGTCAGGATAAGTAATTGCCAGTTGTCATTGTCTATGGCAGATGGCTGCTTACGGCTTTAAAGGATTTAAATTATGAAATTATCCGTTTTGAATTGTAGCATCTCCAAATGTCCTTTACATCTAAGCTGTTCTAAGGTTCTAAAGTAGCAGCTATTACTAACAGTACTATTATTTTTTTTATATCCGATGAGCGTTCGAGTTGAATTTATAGTCAAAAAATATGACAGACAACGCTGTTTAAGTAAATAAACGTATATTAGTGGGACTTTGTCGTAATTAATTCTAACGCCAAGAACAAAAAAGCTCGAGCAGGAGATTTATTTTGAACGAAATTTGCTGTACTTGGTTTCATTTTTAAACACAATCCATCTGGACGGCAAGAAGTATAGGAAAAGTATAAATTTCAAAATAACTAATTTGACTTAGCGGACGTTTAATAAATACGTGGTGGACAGTTAAAATTTCAATTTCTGTCAGTAAATTTTTAACAAGCCAAACTAAACTGAGATGGATCTCAGTTTTCCAAAACCGTACTTAACTTCCTTGAATAAATTTTTATTCGGACGGTTTTGTTGTCGAATGAAGCGCTATTTTCTGAGTTTTTCATGATCACTTTGTCGTTGGCAGTCGCTCAAATGCCCGGGGGGGGGGGGGTACTTCCTTATATGAGCTATATGTGTGTGCGGCCCCAAAGGATATGGTTTTTCAGCCGTTTTGGTCATAAATAGGGTATCGATTTTAGCCTGTTTTGGTCATTTTGGCCATAAATAGGGTATGGTTTTTGCATTGTAGCCTTGATATGGGTCTGTTTTTAAGAAGGAGCCACTTTTTCATCATTATCGAATAGAAAATTAACAAAAGCCCTTCACAAATTATGTTTACGGTAATTTAACATCGGTCTGAACTAGGGAACTTATTATAACGCAGATCTGAAACAGGGTTTTGATTTCATGGTCAGGTCATAAAAAGGGTATTGAATATTTGGTCAGGTCATAAATAGAGTAGGAAATATCGCAGATTTTGGTCATAAATAGGGTAAGGGTTTTGGGAAACGGGCCGCACACCTCCACCCAACGTTTCTGGGAGTACCCCCCGGCTCAAATGAAAGAGTCTAAATTTAGCTTATTTAGGTTCAAGAATTCTTTATTTCTCTAGGAGATAATGGCAGGCTCTGTATTAAGAAACGTTAAAACCCGCACAAATTATTTTTAAATAAAAATTTAGAATCATTTCCCACCACTAAAGTTTTTGCAAACTCTACTAGTTTCTCTGTTTAATATATTGTTCTTATGAATGTTACTGAAGTTCTGCGGTAAACGTTGCAATAATTTACCATAATTTCACATAACATCGTAACATTTATTTACGCGGAACAAGGACCTACCTCGATATTGTAATGGTAGAACTCTTGGTTGATAGCAAACCTGTCTGGCTGGTTAAACTTGTCGCTGTTTATCAGCTCACATGTATGTGTTCCATGGACTCGGTTACCGAAGTTAACAGAGAAACAGTCGTGATGGTTGATGCATTCGAAGGTACATTCACCAAGACTCGAAACCTGCAAAGTTGCTAGAAATGAAGCGTTTAGTCTTGTAAATGGATTTCCCACAAACTGAGCAAAGTTCACTCCCAAATTAGTTCTTTTAAAATGCTGGCAGTTTACTCTTGGTGAGTTGAAAGAAGCAATGATAAATAGAATCGAAGGTATTCTAATCCAAGATAGAATCTCCATGTTTAAGCGGCTGTAGATACAAAGCCCCGCTAAATTCAATGAACGTTACAAGCTACTGTAAACGACCTCAGTGGGAAAGCTGCCCAGATATTACGTGTAACAGCCTGGATCCCTTAAGTTTAAATAATTAATAGAACCATCATAAGTAATACCAAATATAACTTTTCAATCAACAATGCTTTGAAAAACAGTAATTATCAGTCTCAATACGCTCGACACGGATCTTGTCGGCTCAATATTGGCTTCATCGCAGGCTCTGAAGGGAGTATTGAAAATTTAATTTACCAGCGTAAATTTAAGACGTTATTACAGGACGTCATTAATATTCGTTACCATAGTTACGGTGTTAAGATCAATTTATCTGACTTTTGAGCTTCTAATGCCAAGAAAGGTTGTCTTTATAATATACTATTTTTACGTTATAAATTAAGTTCGTTGAGTGTTGGACTGAAGAAGTAAAGCTGGAAAAAATCGGACACCCTCGAGTGACGCAAAGTTCCTTCATTTTATAAAACGTTCGGCCTTAAACTTCCTTTAATACGAAATTTTAACACTAAGCCAATTAAAAATGGTTATCTTATGAGACAAGCGCCTACGACATAAGATTAATGGACTTAGCTATTAGTTGGCCTAATGATCACCTCGAACTTACATGATATGGAATATATAATCCAGGTGATGATATCAACAGAAGGTATGACTTGGCATTTTATTACTAACTAGTTTCATATCGCACGAAGAAGTGCAGCACTCATCAGGTAAAATAGCCAAATGAAAAGATCGTTACAATACTCGTTGATTGTAGACGCACTTGCGCGCACGGAATTTGAATTTTGCCCGTTGCTAGCGCGCGAAATTCGGATTTTAACAGTTGCTAGCGCGTGGCAATTGGGGGCTTAAGGTCATTCCCCAGTATTGCATTGCGCATCCCTAGTACGCATAGTTTCACACGTGATTAGCGCGCACGCATTAAAAAATGGCGGCTTTTTCTTTACAGCTGGACCTCGCCATAGAGGTAAATCGTCATTTCTCGCAAACGAGTATGGTGACCTATCATTTTTTTCTGTTGTTTTGAACTGAGTAATAAATTTCTCTGTTTAAACTAAATATGGACCAACTCTCAGTGTAGAACAAAAAGCAATCGTCGGAAACGTGAATTTAGCAAGCAATCGTGACTACAATCATGGTGCTATTATAAGGATTTATATGGATATAAACAAGGTGCTTGTTTGCTCCTAAACGAACATGGGGACCCCTCATTTTTATTTCAAAATTTAAGTTCCTGTAATATAAACAATCGATAGGCAAAGGTTCACAAAAATCTCAGTGCAGGTTCTATTTCAGCGGAATGACCTTAAAGTTCTTTAGGAGAAACTTGTTTGCGTGCCTGCAGGAAGTGACCAGCTCATTACACTTGTTCAAGGTCGCCAGTTCAGGCCTACAAATGGATTGATAAAATATTTTCCCCACAGGCACATGAATTACATCGGTTAGAGACAGGGCTATAAGGAGAGGTTTGCTTTAAAATCTTCCAGGTGATTTTAAATTTCATCTTTGCTTCCCTCAAATACCAAACATGCTTACTGAGCTCTGTACCGAGTCTCTTTTTGGGGTCGTTAATATATATAACAATGCTTTTGTAAATAATTAATAAGACACGAACACTAAAATATTAAAATTGAAATGTTTTAATGAAAGTGCCAGCTGAAATTGTAATGCCTCTGGGAAAAAAAGTGGCTGTTGTTTTCGAAGAGATGAAAATATCGTTTTTGCGAGAGAGAAAAAAGCTCCCTACAATATATGCAATATCATATGCAATATCATATATTTGATTGATGATCAGGTCTTCATATCTTTCTCCGCAGTATATAAAGAACTCACAACGTGACCAGCTCCCAGTTTGCTTGATAGCTCAGTTGGAAGATCACTGCAATGGTATCGCAGAGGTCATGGGTTCGAATCCCGTTTTAGCCTGAAATTTTTTCTTTTTTTCAGGCTTAATTTCACAACTGCAAGCTTAAGTTGTGTGTAACTACGATGGGAGGAAAAACTAAAAACGGCATGTCAAGATCTTTACTTAAGATTCCTAAAGCTTGGGTGTTTAGGCTGCTCTTCTGATAGCTTGAGATAGGCGTGTGTGTGTTTAAATTTTGTGACAATGTGTGCTAATGAGCAATACACATGAAGACGAGTTGTGTCGTCCGAAATAGGAGAATTTCGGGTTCAGTCACATCCAAATTCAGCAGGCCTGGATACATAGCAGTGAAAAATTGTTACTGTATGACAAAGTTCTTTGTAACAAAGGTCTGGGAAAGAATCAGGACGTCAGGCAAATAGAAATACCAATCATTAGTTCAATAACGCGTTTTTTACAGTCTATATAGGCTTGTGGGAAGCCTTTAGGGCTTGTTAGCCTTGCCCACATCAGCCAGGAAATATTCCGCGACGAGCCTAAATGATGCTTGCATGGAACTGAGGCACCCCCGTATGTATAATCTGCTGAGATTTGAAGTATTCTCCCGTGAAGCACACGTTTACGCCATCATTCAGTTATAAAAAATGGTCTGGCTTGGATTTGTCAGTGGCTATCCAGACTTCAACAGCGAGTCTTCTGTCTTCACCACCCAGCGACTAATGCCACCTCCCCCTTCTTGGAGACAAAAGTAACAAAAACACGTTATTGAAGAAATGTTTTCTTCTTCAGATTTGGTCTTTGAAACAGACACATTGCATCAAATATATATATATATATATATATATATATATATATATATATATATATATTTTGCATCAGACTAGCTATTCCTGCCCGCCAGTGTAAAATGACGAGGCTGTAAAATGTCATCTTGCATTGGTAAGTTTATTCGCCGCTTCTTAGTTGCTAGTGCAAAAAATGTCTAGTTGGAACACTTGGTGTACACAGGGTGTTGTCGCCTCCGTCATCAGTCGTCGTCGTTTTCGTCCTCGTTATTTTGATCTTCGTTGTTATTGTCTTCGTTAGCATCATCATTGTCCACGTCGCTGTCTTCGTCACCCTGACGTCATCGCTGACAGAAGAATTTAAGAGAGTGAAATGCACTCGATATATAAAAGTTGACTTACCTCCTCCAGCACCAAAGGCACATTTAACAGGAGCCCCTCCTTGAACAAATATTCTGCCTTGTGGATTTCCATGCGATGTTTTGGTAATGATAACGACACTTCCTCCCGCACCACTCCCTCCTGGGGCAGATCTGTGTGACGTCATACTGAGACATTCTCCATCTTCACCTTTATTAAAGATAAAGTTGAAATGAAAAAAAGAAAAAATTCATCGTGGACTTTTGGACGCAATTCAAGTATAATAGAGCTTCTTCGTGTTCTCGGCATTGGACTGGAACTAGCTTGCAACTGAGGCTAATGTGGGGAGTCTCTTTAAATGCAAATAACATTTATGTCTTTTTAATGATATTCCCCCCGCGTGAGCCTCCATTGGAAGCTAGTTACATACATCACCTTTAGAGTAACTGTATAGCTAATTTCTCCGTAAAAATAATAAATAAAGGAATAAATAAATAAATAAATAAATGAATAAAATAGTATTGATAATAAAAATAAAAAATAAAATCGCATATTATATACAGTACAATAAACTACTATTTACATAAGTCACAATTGCACAGATTTTCGAAAGAAATTTGGTATATTTTAGCTCTAAACTCATTCAAGGACGTTATTGACCTCAGGTCCTCTGTTAGGTTATTCCACATGTTTGCAGAAGTTTATCTGAGGGAATGAAGACCATAAGTGGTTGTGTTAACGTATGGGAGTTCCAATCCAATACTGAGAATACGAATATGACCTATTGATTTCTGCATATTACTTACTGAACTATATATGATACTAAACAGGACTGAATTGTGTTTGTTACTAGCTGAGTTTATCTCGCAAACTACCGCCAATATTTTGCTGGGTGGTCTCCGAAAACAATGCGTCTACGGCACCCATCCGAGTGGGGAATGATGGGTGTGAGGGGTGTGGGGATGTTGGGTGGGGGAGAGGCTGAAAAGGAAACCTGAAAACAAGGATAGGAAGAAAGAGGCAAGTAAAACGGTTACACACTCAGCAATAAGGTATTACCTTTAGATTCAATCGCGCCATCAAGTGTCAGCTCCTCGAGTAGAAGATAAACCAGACCACCACCATGTCCTCCCCTACCCCCAGAGTTTGGATCATCTCCATGGGCAGAACCACCTCCACCACCCCCTCCCCCACCGTAGCTTAGTAGTTTGGTAAAGTCTGTGTTGCTGAATTGCATTCCACCTAAAGAATATTGAGAGAAAACATTTAAAATAATCCGTCTAAAATACGAAGATCAATCAGACTGTGCCAGTCAGCAGTTAGTTGGTTTTAGCGACTAATTTAGTTATTTCTTTATTTGTTTTTTTTTAGCCATTCATTTAGTTAGACATTATAGATAGCTAGTAGTTATTTTGTCAGACAGTTACTTTAGAAATCAGCTCGTTAGCTTATTTGTTAGTTACTAACGGCAAGTGTAGATGAATTGGGAGTTGTTATTACCTGTGCTATAAACGCAATAGACAGAAATTTACAAATTATACTTATACATAAGACACCAATCAGAAATTTATGACGAAACAAACAACTGCGTGTTAACCTAAACGGGCAAAATCAGTACTGGAAATAAATCTCCCGACTTGAATTGTAGGTGAAAATCGAGCGATGTTTTATTTGCCAGTACATTGAAATCGTGGAGGCGCGGTGGCCTTATGGTTAGTGTGCTCGGCCGGATCGAGCCGTCCGAGTTCGAGACACTGTGCTGTGTTTTTGGACGATACACTTTGCTCTGATAGTGCCTCTCTCCATGTACCCTGGTGTATAAATGAGTCCCAACGAATGCCATGTCGGAGGTAACCCTGCGACGGACTAGCATCCCATCCAGGGGGGACAAGAAATACTCCTAGTCGCTTCATGCTACAGAAACCGAAGTTAAGCGCCGGACTGGTAGGCCACTTGGCTCATTTGCACGTTACCTTACCTGCCTACATTGAAATCACTTTAAATAAAAACGTTGCGATCGGAAACCTAGGTTCCGTATCCTTGAAGCGATTTCTGTCAGTCCTCTTGAAGTCTTCCGGTATTGCGAACACGTTTTAAGTTATAAGGACTCTTTATATGGGAAAGATTCTTAGCATTGTTACCACTTGTTAAACAACGACCAAAGTTAAAGCTAAAACTACCATAGTCATGCAGTCTTACCTCCTGCCCCGCCTCCGCCCCAAATTGGACCACAAGTCGAGTCACCTGTTAAAAAAATTAAAAGCCTACGTGTGATAACTTTCTCGTGAAACCTTCATGCTTAAAGTAGCTCCCTATAGTTTTACGATCGCACGCGCGCTGAGGACGAAAGCTCAAGTAATCTGCGCGCGCTCGGAGGCAAACGTCAGTGTCTTTCGATATTTTATTACGTCAACATGAGCACAAAAAGCAAAACTGACAGTGAATTTTCTCGCGTTTCCTCTAGTGAAATTCCGTTAAATTCGGCAGATTGGTAGTAAATAGTTTATTTTAGTCGGAGCTCGTTTTTCAGGGAAATCTATAAGACCAGATTTTTTTGCAGCGGTAAAAGACAGAAATTTGAAAATATCGAAAAAACTGCCTTTACAAACCCTACTTTTTTCGTGTTTAAAATTCGTATCCCACTGGAAGCGATGTGATGTGAAAGTTTTGAAAGATTTCACCAAAGGAAATTCATGAAAATCACAAATAAAGCCATAAAAACAGTAAAAAACACATTTGTTTGGGCGTTTATAATTCAAGACTAAATCCCAAAATTTTAACAGAGATGATAGCAAAATGCTATTTAATCATTGCTTATTATATGTAATAAGGTTGAGAAGACTAAGTGTGAAAACGAATGCAAAAACAGCATCCAAAACAACATTTGCCCGCGCATCGCCATAAATGATTACCCTATGGAGACACCTTAAGATTAACAAATTCTTAGGTCAGATGAGGTCATGTTCCTTCATCAGACTGAAACAGTTACATTACATGTTGATGACAAGGGGGGATGGTGCAAGTGAATATATGAAAAATCATATATTTAAACTGCGGAGAAAGTTATGAAGACATCAATGATCATCGCAGTTACGCGCACAACTTAAGAAGTTGTGCAATTAAAGCCTGAAAAAAATTCTGGCCCAAACTGGAGTCGAACCCATGACCTCTGCGATACTGCATGGTGTAGTGCTTTACCAACTGAGCTATCAGTTCGAATCCCATTCGAGCCTGATTTTTTTTCCTTCAGGCTGTAATTTCACAACTGCGTAAGTTCTATGTATAATTGCGATGATCAATCATTATTCTCTTTGACTGCAGTTCAAATATTATGATCTTTCATTCTTCACTTGCATTCTTCGCCATCTACGGGTATATTACGAGCTCATAACGTGACCAGCTTCCAGTTGGCTTGATAGCTCAGTTGGTAGAGCACTGCACCGGTATCGCAGAGGTCACATGGGTTTGAATCCCGTTTAAGCCTGAATTTTGTTTTTAGGCTTTAATTTCACAAAACTAAACGCTTAAACCACTCGGACATTACCTCCTTCACCCCCAAGACTTTCGTTCCCAGCTTTCCCGCTTTTTGATGAACCACAGGGACCTTGTGCAGGCTGCCCCTGCTGACCTCCATTCCCACCAGCTGCCCCAGGACAGTCTGACACTCCCCCACCCCCAGCGTAAGTACCGATCTGAAAAAAGCAGAACAAAATCTATTGTAGTTGGTAATTATAGCAATGGTCCGGGTGAACTCTGAAATTGAACAATCTCCGCGGTTTTTTTGGTGGGGGGATGGGAGGTAAAACGCGACGAACTATATCAGCCCTTTTAAGTTTTACGTCACATTTCAAGTATCATATTTTCCAATTAAAACCAGTAGAATCTATGAAACGTTTGGTTATATAGCACGTTGTCTTTTGCGGAGTTTGTTTTAACCCTTAGCGTGCGTGTCATTTTCACTACCGTATCACCAGTGGTCCAAACATTTGATTGCTCATGGTAAGACATTTTAAAATTATTATAATTCTATATATTTTTATTCATTGTTTATTGTTGTAATTTAGGTGAGGGCCACAGGTTTCTCAGTCCACGACTGTGAAGTGTTTCTCTCGATTAATAAAGTTATTGTTATCATTATGCTACCCCAACTAATATGAAGCATTTATGATTGCCAGTTTGCATGCATGATCAGAGTCACAGCCGAACACTACGTGTTCTGGCCTCACGTAAGCGGATCCCTGTCTCAAGTGGTCACATTTTCTGGTCTCAGTGGTGTCAGCTTTTTACTGAAGGTTCCCCTTCATCAGCAACAAAGAATATAGCTAATTACACTGGAATTATCGTCGGTTCTCTAACCGTTCATACACGCGGGACGGCGGAATGTCAGATACTGCTTGTTATCAATTACTGATCAGCGTAAGATAAATGATCAGCTATCATTTTGGAAAATTGGATGCATTATATAACCAATTACAACCATTACGTAGAAGCAACATTGCCAGCATCGTTGTTATAAAATTTCGATCGTGTTTAGAATTGAATTCTGCTTATTCTGATCTTGATCAGAATTGAAATACGAAAAAAACTCAAGTAGACAAAAAGGAAAAGTAAACAAGAAGACAAAGAAACGTACCAACATAAAAACGCGTTTACTTACAACAGTAGATGCTGTTCCTCCTTTCCCTCCATCACTACAACCTGCTCCACCACCACCACCCCCACCACCAGAAAAATGGCCACCTCCTCCCCCTCCACCGGCACCGTCATCACTATTAATAGCAGAATCAGCCCCTCCCCCTCCGGCATTCCATCCTCCGGGACCTCCTTGGCTACCTGAATATTAACAACAAGTTTGTGGTTTGATAAGTGAATTAACATGGTGAATTTTAAGCTCGATAATGAAATATGAAAAAGTGAACTGATCAACATGACACGAGCGTAGGACAAAGAAAAAATCTTAGTCCCCGACTGGAAACGAATCCATGACCTCCTGAACACCGGGCGGGCGCTCTATACACTGAGCTACGAGAACTCATGGAGAGCAATTTCATTTAACTGAGTTCGTAGGTGACAGGCGTCCTGCAAAAGCGTCCTGTACAGTGCTGATCCTAGCAGTATGCAAGACGCCTCTTACATATAAACTCAGTTAAATGGGCGTGCTCTCCATGAGTTCTTGTAGCTCAGTGGATGGTTCGATTCCTGGAGTTAGATTTTTTCTTTGTCCCACGCTCGTGTCATGTTGATAAGATCACTTTTTTCACAAATTTACGGTTAACAATCACATCATTGTTAATAACAATGAGGAACTGACCGGATGTATCCCCTGCACCACCACCTCCAAGTCCGTTTGTGTTTACAGTCCAGGAGGTTCCGGAAATATCTCCTCCTTTTCCATTGTTTCCTGTCACAAGATGGAGGAATGATTCGCCGCCATAACCACCCCCACCCCGAGAGTCACCACCTTGTCCACCACGGAAACCTAACGAAGACAGTACATTCATTAATGCAGTAACAGATGGACTTCGACCTCCACATACGTGGGTCAGTGGATGAGGGAATGGATGAATAACTGACTGACTGACTGACTGACAGAGCGACCGTCCGACCAACCAACCGACTGACTTACTGTCTGACTGACTGACTGACTGACGGACGGACTGACTGACGGACTGACTGACTGTCTGACTAACTGTCTGACTAACTGGCTGACTGTCTGTCTGACTGACTGACTGACTGACTGTCTGACTGACTGACTGACTGACTGACTCACTGACGGACTGACTGACTGACTGACTGACCGACTGACCAACTGACTCATTATAATTTCGAGGAATCGCGACAATTTACCCGGTATACCTTTTCCAGTAGTTAATATCTTGGAGGTTCCATCGATATTCATTCTTTTCGCTCTTAGA
The DNA here is from genome assembly GCF_964199315.1 of Orbicella franksi. Classification (NCBI taxonomy): domain Eukaryota; kingdom Metazoa; phylum Cnidaria; class Anthozoa; order Scleractinia; family Merulinidae; genus Orbicella; species Orbicella franksi. The sequence continues at coordinate 31,223,083 of NC_138148.1, read as the reverse complement.
GCCAGGATCCCGCCATGTCCATTGCTTTGCTGTCGACATGTCAGAATGCAGTTGTTGCTCAGTGTGACTTTGTCATAACTTGGAAATAATTGAGCAATCTCATAATTGCCATCAGATATCTCTTGGTGGGTGAAGGCATTGCTCAATGTGACGTTGCAACTTTACGAAAGAAAAAACATAGACGAAGAACATCGTTACATTAACGCCATTCGAATTGCAAGAGGAGGATGAAACAGAGGTGCTGGGAGGGGAGGGGGGAGGGAGGATGAAACGAACAACTCATTAACAGTAATTCTTTTTTGTGTTTTTCTTCCTGCTGTGTTTCAGAATTGTTGTCTCAAATCACCCTGAACTCCCGAACGTCGAAGGTAACTCATTGATTTATAGAGACTCGACATATTAAGAATAAAATTCATGTATAAATGGAAGTACTCACCCTTTGACTTCTTCCACTTTCAAGATTTCGTACTTCCCATAGTCGGACAAACTTCCTCTGGTTATCATAAAAAGCAATTCATCTCCTTTATTGATCTGAGCGGAGTCGCAGCCGGAGAACGCAGCATTCTGTGAGTTTTTAGATTCTACTTCCCACGAAAATGTCACCTTTGTGCAGATGTCTAAGGTCTCATCGTTGCATAACACTTGAAGAAGAAAGCGAATGATTATTGAAAATAACTGCAACTGAGATTGAAGAAAATCAAGACAACACTTGACAACTTAAGACAATAAGAGTGTTATTCGACTGTGGCGTAGCAAAGGTGAAGAATAGAAGCTGGACACCAAACCTTGATGAACGTCACAGATTTTCCCTAGATATGTAAACCAGCGAACTGATGAAGTTGAATGCCTAAACCAGTTAAACAGAAGATATGTTTAAATGATTTTATAGAAGTCATGATGAAAGTATGGTTTCCATGGAAACATCAAGTTCTGATAACCAGTGTCCTACGCAGAGAATCTTAGGACTTTCATACCACGCAATCTTTTCTTCACCATACTGATCAATGAATGCGTGACTATACGTGAGGATTTATGACAAGCCCAAAGAGCGCCTGCGTAAGGAGGCCAGTTTCGAGCTTGTATACTACTCACAATTTTCGCAATTTTTCCCAACAAGATTCGCCAATGGACATATGCATCGATAATCCTCCCTGTCATAGATCGGCTGACATGTGCCACCATTTCTGCATGGATTCGACATGCAAGGTGTCTTTGAGAGAATAAGAAGAGAAGAACGGTGACAGTCATTGTGTCGTTTCTCTACTTATGACATCCGCTTTTATGTTTGGTGACTGCTGTCTATTGAGCATCTCTGTAAATGAGTATACTCCTTCATACACATTTATGTACAAACAGCAGACTCCGAAAAAGTTAATTATAACTCAGTCTAAGCGTGGAAACCGTTACCATCATCATTTTCAATTCGTTATCGCCCCATGTTTCTACACAGCTCGCTCAGACGTCAGTGTTTAATATCCTTGTAATAAAATAATCCCTCTATCCCTGTTTATGGTTAGGGTAAGTAGTTGCTAGTTGTTATTGTCCATGACAGATGGCTGCTTGAGGCTACCTGTACTTGTTTACTTAAAAGCATGCAAATTTTGAAGGCTAACAAAAAGAGATTCAAGATTGAAAAGCTTATTTTGACATTATCCGTCTTAGGTTCTACCATCTGCAAATGTCCTTTGAGACTGTTTTATTTAAGCTCTTTCTAGAGTTCTAAAGCACTAACAGTATTATTACTGTTTATATCCGATCAGTGTTCAAGTTAAATTTATAGTTCTAAATTAAAATGGGAGACAACACTATTTAAATAAATAAATTTAAATTAGTGGGGGTTTTGTCGAAATTTCTCCCAGCGCCTGGAGCAGAAACGTTCTTGCAAGGAGATTTATTTTGAACTAAATTAAGTAGTGCTTGATATCATTTTTAAACACAACCCATCTGAAGGGACAGAAGAAAGGAAAATATAAATTTCTAAATAACTAATTTGACTTTGCTGGCGTTTATCAAATAAATGGTGGACAGTTTAAAGTTCTAAGTGCTAAATTTTTAATAAGCCGAACTAACATATTGGCTGCTGAAGGTTGCAATTGTAAAAACAAGATTCTATTTTGCCTTTTTTTTTCAAGATGGATCTTTTCTAAAACCGTACTTAACGTCCTTTAATAAATTTTTAGACGGTTTTTAGGGGAAGGAATCCCTATTTTCTAGGTTTTTCACATAGTGTGGAACCTTTGTTGTTTGCAGTCGCTCAAATGAGAGTAGATTTAGCTGATTTAGGTTCAGGAGTTCTTTATTTCTCTAGGATATAATGTCCGGCTCAGTATTAAGAAACGTTAAACCCGCACGAATATTGTTTAAAAAAAACTGTCAGAAAAAATAAAGTTGCCAAAACTCTATTAGTTTCTCCGATTAATATACTTTTTTTATAAATGTTATGAAAACAACCCATGCGCCACGAACGAATTTTACAATAAACATCAAATTTACAGAATACTGGTGTTGATCACTGTTGAGAAAATTAAAGATATTACTCATAAATGGAAGCATGTAGTTAGCTCTCAAAACCACCGGATTGCAAAGTTTATTAATGAAGTTCCGCTATCATCGTTGCAATAATTATTTACTATAATTCCCCAAAGCATGACATAACATTTACTCACTCGGAGCTCTTAAGAATAACAGGAGGAACTTGAAGCTATCTCAACCCACCTTAATATTGTAATGGTAGAACTCCTGGCTGATAGTAAACCTGTCTGGCTGGTTAAACTTGTCGCTGTTTATCAACTCACATGTATGTGTTACATGGGCTCGGTTACCGAAGTTAACAGAGAAACAGTCGTGATGGTTGATGCATTCGAAGGTACATTCACCAAGACTCGAAACCTGCAAAGTTGCTAGCAATGAAGCGTTTAGTCTTGTAAATGGATTGCCCACAAACTGAGCAAAAGTTACTCCCGAATTAGTTCTTTTAAAATCCTGGCAGTTTACTCTTGCTAAGTTGAAAGAAGCAATGATGAATAGAATCAAAGGTATAACACAAACAGCGGTGATAAACGTTTTAAAAACATGCATTTTATGAACTTGACGTTTCGTATGCTAGTCAACATACATTTTCAAAAGTATATTTTTAAGAGCTATTTATACTGTATCAATGGGGTCTGGAACCTAGACAGAAAACATCTGCAGTAGAAGTTTAAGACGTTTCAAAGGGAACCTGTTTGTAAAGTGACACAATGGAAATACTTTCCTGATAAAGTAAAAGCTTTTCACTGCTGACATTGGCATTCAATGCTGGCTGTAACTCCTGAATAAACAAGGTCTCCTTAACCTTGCAATGGTAGTCATTCTTGCCGGACGCCACAAAAATATATACTAGAGAACGAATATGTTTAGTTACAGAAAGCGCGCATCACAGAATGACGCAAAGTTCATTCTTTTTTTTAATTAAAGATTAGCTAGCCTAATGCTTGCTCTTAACAACACTGAACCAGATAAAAATGGGTCGCAAGGATAGTTCTCATTCAAATTTATTCTTAAGTTCAAAAGTTTCCCGCGTGATTCGCATGCAATACAAAGCGTAGAGCGTAGAAGATCACTTGTAATTACTCTAGACTCGTCAATAAATATGAATAAATATATTTTTTTTCTCTGGAGAATATTGGGTTTCCAAGGACAAAAGAACGTTTTATCGTATCGGAAATGACCAATGCTTTATTATTATATTAAATTTGAATCTGAATCAAACGTGATTGTATACAGTGCGAAAAAACTTAAAACTATATATTTAGCATTAGTCGAAATAAGTCAAGGGTAAACTTCATACTGCGTTTTTGGTGAAGTGGGCTCAAAGTTACTGGAACTGTTTAAGGAACTGTTCTACGACATGACATATGACTTGTTAATTGCAACAAATATTCAAGTGCATTGCTAATTATGGCACGGGAACAGCAAGACGTTATCGATTGCACTACTGTCACATAAATCTTAAGCAGTTTACGATAGTCTATCAAGGTCCTAAAGTTCGGAATTTTCAGCCAGCATCTATCACCGATTCAACAAGCTTTTCCACCTTGAAGGAAATGATGATTAAATTTTAAATGAAATGATGATGAATTGGTCATGTTGCGTACATAGAGCTTACAATTTTTACCACTGTTTCAGTGACTGAGGTGGCCTCCGTTACAAGCCTGTTGGTTTTTTGGAGGTCTCCTCCCCGTATCAAGAACTGTTGTTATTATGTATGATTCTTTTTTATGTGAGTGAAATAAATGATGATGACAATAATAATGATGATGATGATGATGATAATGATAAAGATTGTGAAAATCACGCTACCACGTCTTAGTAACAAAGGTTGATCGGTATTTCATTCAAATGTTTCAAAATAGTCCACGATTTTTCCTCAACCCCCCATCTGATTAGGCTTAAACCGTTATACAGTGAGTTCTTGTGGCACTGAGCTCCCTTAGGGGCGTAGCACAAACTTTTTTCTCATCCATACATTATGCGGCAAAGGTAATGTTTTTTATGCACACATGGATAATCTCCCCATTGTGTGGCTTGCATAGCTGTACAGTCCTCGTTGTTGCCATAATCATTCGGTTCGCCGGCCTCCCAATCAGTGAATGACACGTATGAATTATCAATCCACTCAAACACGCCTTCCTTGTCAATATCGTTGAATCCTATCCACAGATGCGAGCTAGAAAACAGCTGAGCGTAGAGAAACTGGTTTTCTTTGGTGCTGTGAATGGACGCGAGGCTGCCGTTCAAGTTTTCACACGCTTCTTGTGCGCTGTGCCAAGATTTCGAATTCTTAAACTTCATAAAACAGGAGTGGTTGAACTCGAGCCATCCAGTGGGACAGGAGACTGTTTAAAAAGAAAATAAGGTTAACTGATGAAGTTAATCTAATAAATACATCCCTTCCAGAAGTCGGGACCTATCATGTATGTTACTACGGTTATCCAAGTAGTAATGTTACAATCAAATAAACGATGACTGATATAATGAGCCATTCGAAGTTTCACAGTACAAGTGCTTATACTTAGACATGCAGGGCTTAATCTTTGAGACAAACATATGAAGTTAACATGTTTCGTTCAAGTCGAACCTCTACTAACGGCCACCTCCCTACAGCAACCACCTCCCTACAGCGGCCACCTCTCTACAGCGGCCACCTCTCTACAGCGGCCACCTCTCTACAGCGGCCACATATTTTCGTTCCACTCGGGCGATTTGCTCTGCCAACAACTGCCATCTCTCCACAAAGGCCAGTTAACTCTGTCCCTGAGTTGGGCGTTGTTGAGAGGTTCGACTGTAGTCGAAAAATGTTTTTTTCCATAAAATGTGACAGCCTTTCTTAGCAAACGTCAAGATATCAAATCAATTAGTTTCCGCATACCTATGCTCATTATATTCAAGAGTTATTTGACATAGCAGCGATTGACTGAGGGCAAGAGATCGTCAGATTTGACTTCGCGAATAAAGATCTTTGATCGTATATCGTTTCAGGTCTTTAACCTCCGACTCCCCCTCCCCCATCCCTCACCCAGCTCTGCCACCACCCCCCACCCCCACCGGACCGACAGACGATGACATGCAACGGATCCGGCGATGGGTAGACGAAATCATGGGTCGTTGTAATTGATTAAACAACATCAAACGAAAACCAAAAGATTACTTTCAAAACCAAGAGAGAATGATCCAAAACATCCTCTCTTGTTTGCTGTCACCTCATCTTTTCTAAGTCATTTAGAATTAAAACTGTTCCCTTACAAGTTTCACAATATTTTCCTATGAACCCAGGCTTGCAAGAGCAAGTAAATCGTTCCTTCGTTACGTCACAGGTCTCGTGACACGTTCCTCCATGAAGGCAAGGTTGTGTTCCGCAGCATCCATTTTGACATTCGTTGAACTGGACATCGACCTGTAGAAGTTGAATAATTGATGGTTGACAATGAATGGAATATTAACAAATACATTCCATGTTGTCGTACGTCCGTTTAGTAATAGATCACAGATGACGTCAAAATGTGGCATTTTAAGAGCAAAAACTAGGACACGAGGCGATAGCCGAGTGTGTCATTAATGTTCTTACCACATTTTGACGTCCTCTGTGATCTGTTACTGAACAGACGCACCGCAACATGGAATCTATTTGTTTTATATAATAAAGAAACGAAAACAATTGTTAATGACGTCTTCTATGCGTCTGTGCTCCAATAGATGATAAGCAAGAACCAATCAAAATGTGAGAATAACTTGACATATATTATATAAATTAAAATTGACAACCTTTATGTACAGGTTTTCCAATTTCTCCAAGCAACAGAGCTTACAAAATTAACCTGCACGCTTCACTCTCGAACAAAAGCTCTCCTTAAGGTCATTCCGATGAAATAGAACCTGCTCTGAGATGGTTGTGAAACTTTGCCTATCGCTTGTTTATATTATAGGAACTTAAATTTTGCAATAAAAATGAGGGGTCCCCATGTTCGTTTAGGAGCAAAAGCACCTTGTTTATACCCATATAAATCCTTATAATAGCACCATGATTGTAGTTACGATTGCTTGCTAAATTCACGTTTCCGACGATTGCTTTTTGTTATACACTGAGAACTGGTCCATATTTATTTTACACAGAGAAATTTATTACTCAATTCAAAACAACAGAAAAAAAAAAAATGATAGGTCACCATACTCGTTTGCGAGAAAATGACGATTTACCTCTATGGCGAGGTCCAGCTGTAAAAAAAAAAAAAAGCCGCCATTTTTTAATGCGAGCGCGCTAATCACGCGTGAAATTATGCGCAGTAGGGATGCGCAATGCAATACTGGGGAACGACCTTAACAACACGACAGAGTTAGTTTGAGGTCACGCAGCGGTATTCTTAGAACTATTTCTCGTCAGTTGCTACCAAAGCAACAAATCTCATGTACAAACCTTGATGTTGTAGTCAATAACTAAATCGTAGTATTGATAATTTTCCTTTGGTCTCAATGCATTGGATTTCGTGTTTTTGTTTTCTTCATTTAGCTGACAGTTGTCCTCGTTTGCAATTTTCAAGTAATTAAATGAGATGCAACGACAGTCAGTCTGGCATTTTTCAAAGCATTTGATTGGTTCTCTGACAGTAGCGTTTTTAAACACGTGACCAAGAAGGGCGTGGTTACTAAGCATGTTTCTTCCCACAGCAAAGAAAAATCCGCCTGTGGGGCAGTTTCCATCAGAAGGTGTGACCAGAAACGGAGATGTGTAGAGAAACACGTGGACCAGAAACTTCACTAGGCTCGCACGTGCACTTCCAAACATGGCTGGGTCTGCAATTCCAAAAAAATACCAAAATTAAGACTATGTATAAGAGTTCCCGTATTTTACATGATGCTGGCATGAATAGACTAAATAAAGGTTTGAAAGAGAATTTTGTGCTCTGAGTGGGTTTTGAACGAACGTACCCCCACATAGTATTCAGGTTTGATAACCACTACACCATCAGGACAGCCACGCTGGCAACATAGCAATCGAAGAAGTGATTAACGTGGTTAGGACGTGGGCTTCCCGGACAATTTTCTTTCAAAGGTGCCTACGTAAGGAAAGCCTGTAACTCCGTTTGAAACCTGAACTGAGGTTACCAGTGAAGGATACACGACCAAAGTCAAGTTAGCGGATGACAAGGGAGGATCCAATTAAGGATACAGGCTACTTTTTATATTAATTAATTATGAGTATACGAAAGAAACCTTGACCTAGCACACCCCAAATAATCATATAGACTGAATAAAGGTTTGAATTATTTAAATAACTAGATAAATAAATACATGATATTATTTTATCTCGAAATTACAGAGTAGCTTAGAAACTAATATCTTCGACTATGCAGTATATGCTTAGGTAGGCACTTTTCTAACATGCAATCCTTAATTCTGATGATCGACGTCCATATAACAGAACTCAACTAATGCTAGCGCTTGACGTTGAAATATATATCTCCACAAGCCTTCTATATATTGTAATCAGAATCAGTAACTTTTGACCAAAATTTAAGTTTTTAATTTTTGTGCTTTTGTTGGGCAATATCCGTTCGAACTGGCTGAAAAATTGCTAAAGTACCGAAATTTGTCTGGGAAAAGCTCAAACTGCAGTGCGTAACGAAAGTTTCGCCATTTTGCAAATGAATCTAGCTCGCACAGCGAGATATTTTGAACACAGTTGCGTGGCGTACAAGTAGAAACCCTCAGATTGGTGGTAGATTCGTTATTTATTAGTATTTTTTGAGGTTATTAAGGCCTTGATATAAATTTCTTCATTCATCGTTACAAGAATGTCGCAATTCACTGCTCCATATGCATACGTTGTTCTCTACATTTACATTTGGCAGTGGTTCCTGTCTATTCAAACTATGTTTTTATGATGGAAAATGAAAAAAACTAACGCAAAAAAATCATTGAAGTGAAACTGACTCATGCATGTACAGGAACACATATTTCGACTTCGGCTATCTAGCATCTATGACAGATGATAGAGCAATCAAAATAGTTAATTATTCCAGCTTCGGCTTATTACTGAATTGTTCGAGAATTTTAACTTACCTTGGCGATCTTGATAAATGAGTTGTTTTTCTTCTGAGAACGTTAATGTTAAGGTTCTAATAACCAAGGAACGTTTCCTAGGAGACAAAGAACAAATGCTTTTTTGTTTGTTTCGCATGACAACTTGACGTATAATTGAATTTGAACCTGCACACAGTGACTATTTGTATTCAACGCGAAATATCTTTTGTAGAACTACAGAACAAACCGTGACAGGATGATCCGCCTGTTGCAACGGCCCCGCGAGATCAGATCACATTGCTTTGTCAGCGAAACGAGCCAAAGCTACTAACACTGTGTGAAAGCACCTGCTTTCCTTATCGCTGAATGTGAATTATAGCCTGCGGTTAGAAACAGGTTATGAAACCTGAACTGACAAGTTGATGCACACAAAAAAATTAATTAAAAAACTGATGATTATAATTTTAACCTATTAAACGGCACATCCTTTCTTCTGAGAGCCGAAACAAAACCGGATGCTTCAGATTATCTTTCATATCCAGTGACATTGACGACGTTGAAGTAATTTTGGAGCCAGTCGGCAGGCATCAAAGCCTCAGTATGATGCAGGTCGATGCACATAACTTAGCTTCTTGCAGAAATATTATTAGCATCGAACATACGGCTAGTGCTTAGTTTGTTTTTCTTTTGGCTATATTTTTGCCATTTAAGGAAAGGAAGAATTTATGCGGTTTAGAAAAACATACATATCTTTCGTAAATGTTTACAATTTCAAACCAAAATTGGAATTACGCTTGATGACCTAATTCCTAGTATATTTCACTTAACTTTTTCGTTTCTATTTGTTTGCTTTGAAAAATACGTAGATGGCTAAAACGCGGTAACAAAAACCCCAACGATGACCAATTTTCCATGTCACTTATGTAGATTCCATCAAGCAAATAAGTCAATGTCTGTCATAAAACACTTTAAATTCTTACTCGGGTAACGGGTTCTCCGTCCTGTGAACTCTTGCCTGGGTTCCGGGATCTCTTGAGATGCGTGTGTATGTTTAAAAGTTGTAGTAATGTGAGCCGGCTACAACACATGCAGACGAATTAAAGGAAGTGGCAAAATTGTGGCGTCGGTAACCGGAAGAAAGTGTGTCAAACTCGATCAACCGCCAGGATAAATAGCGGTAAAAAATTTGTCGCTGTATAGCAATGTTCTCTGTAACAAAGGTCTGGGAAAGAAACAAGACAACTTGCCCACATAATAATAATAATAATAATAATAATAATAATAATAATAACAACAACAACAACAACAATAACAATAATAATAATAACAACAACAACAACAACAATAATAATAATAGTAATAAATAAATAAATAAAATAATAATACCAAATTAATATTTTAAGAGGAACCTCCAATCACTTAGAGGGGGTTTCCAGGAGGGTCCTCTAACAATATTCATCAAATGTCTAAAATACAGAATTAATTACATGAGCCAGGAAATATTCCCCGACGATTGAAGACACCGCCCTATACATAGCCTGCTGAGATCTTATGTATTTTCCCGTGAAGCTCACGTTCAGTTCAGGAGAATTTCAACCAGCTGATATTTTCCTGCGTTCATAGTCTCAAGAAATTAAAGGTTCGAAATTGGTTTGTCTGTAAGAAAAAATCCCTAGTAAGTAACTAGGAAAAGTATACTCTTAAAGAATATTTTAAGAAAGACCCGAGGCTGAGATGTTTTTAAAAAACATAATTTTGCGCGTTGAAAATTTGTAAATACAATACTTTTATATGTTTTTAACTAAACCGTATAAGATTATTCCTTTCTAGCCAAAGAAAGCAACAAAAAAAGGCATGTTTGGTGCCTAAAATCATTTCTGTAAGAAGTTATGGGCGCCATATCAGCTTAAATGCCCGCAGGCTGGCTCCAAATACAGAGACTCGAAAACAGAAATGCCATTCGCTATAATCATAGTACACTCACAGGAATATTTTCAGTCTAAAATCGGCAGAAAAATAAGAATATTCAGCCCCGGCCGAAAAAAAAAAAGAAAACAATATTTTTGTAAAAAAAGAGTGTACTCTCTTTAGACACACGAAGAGAGCTTTTGAGCGTGACGAGTGGAATAATTTGGGAAAACGTGACCTGAATCGCTCAGAACCATTTGTGCGCGCGTCACATCGCATCCTGCGTGATTGACGTAATCGTTGGTGATTATGCAAGCCAATAAGGTGTTAATTTTCGTTTACAAAAGGCATTGCACAACAAGCGCGTTACATGTAAACTACACACAGTACGTTCGTGTTGAGCAGAGAGCAAGTAGAGTGTATTTTAGCAAATTAAATCCAACATGCGCTGGACAAAACTCGAAGTAACCATTTTGCTTGGTGTGGGAATATTTCTAATCGGCACAATTTCTCTGGTCGCGATTACCGTACACAAAGTGTTTCCTGCGCGCGAGGAGCAAAGCTTGAAAGCCATAAACTGTACAATCATTTCTGGTAATATGGAAGCTAGAGCAAAATGCCAGCATAAAGCACGTGATCATTCGACTTATCCGTGCTTGAGGGTTTATGTTTTGTGTGGAGCAGACGCGAAGAGAAATGATTCTTTGGCGAAGGTGCAGCCCCAGTTGTTACGGAAGGATTTTCACAGCCTCCATAAACAGGTGTGTACAAATCTGTTCAGTTTGTACTTGTTGGGCCTTCGCAAATTCTGTGTTGTTAAAACTGGATTTTTTCGAAGGATATTTAAGACTTTTGAAAATTTGTATTTGTCGCGTGGGAGAGAAGTGTCACTTTCTATATTTTAGCGCTCTAAATATAATTTTGCAGAAAGCTAGTAGTGTTGCAATTTGAAATTTGATAACTTGGATAATTGGCCTTTAGATATCCTTTGTTTCAGAGAATGAGTTAATCTCTTCTCTTTTTATTTACGGCCTTTTGTTTACCTTTAAAAACTGACGAGACACCACTAATATACGAAAGCGTATTGCCTTTTTACATATTTCTGTTTCCAACGCTTCTTGTTGGCGTCTTTTTAATCCAACAAATCAATTACCGCGTAAGCGTGCGTGGACACGCGTGTGTTTTCTTTTGCTAACCTTTCGGGAACACGCAGGCCCGGCCTTGATGAGCGCAAAAAAATTCCGGATGAGAATCTGTTGCAATCGATCAATTTGTCCCAGCCGAACGCAAAACTGGTGCATTCATGACAACGGAGGACCTCAAGTTTTGTCTGAGTAAAAAATTTCGATTTCGAGTTTCATGCAATTTTCACTGAAGTGACGTGGCCACGCGCAATGTTTATATGTCATGCAAAAATGACGAGGGCGTTTCTTTCCTGGACCCAGTTACTTTGGGACAAATCTTTATTGTAGTTGAAATGTGATACTACGCACAATAGAATTTAGGACAGGGTGGGGCACTGGGCTAGAACAAGCCAATCACGCACTATTCCGGCTCTCTGTGTTTATGTTTCACAATATCAACATGTATCAATGTTCCAAATTATACTTCGATTGTTTCTGGTTCTAACAATATTCTTTTTTCAGCCAAAATTCCTTCAAATAGTAATACTGAAAAATCGTTATCTTTCAAAATAATGACTGCAGTATTAAACTGGTCACATCCTCAGCTTCGCGTGATCATTCGTGAGAATAAAAGGTTTCCTTGTCACGAAATCGTTTCCCCGAATGAAGAGGTACATTGAGTGTTGCGTGACAAACTGTGTCTGATTTTATTTGCATCCGTTATCTCCAGTGCACCTATGAACCGGAAGAGTGCCATGACGAGACAGAAAAGGACTCCAAACTGTTGGTGTTGTTTCAAAGCCTGAGTGACAGCCCTATTGGATCATTCCTGCAGTGCTTTTACAACCCGAAAGACCCCGACCAAGTGGTCCGCAAGAAAGCTTCAAAAGAAAGCTACAACAAAATGGTGTTGAACGATGTGGTGTGGCCGCTGGCCGTTATACTGCTGGCTGTTGTTATCACTGCCGTGGCTGCTTGCTTCTTCTCCGCGCGACGTCAGAACGGTTATGAAAGACTGGACGGCTCAACAACATCACTACAGCAGACTCGCTGAGTACGGCGTCCAGTGAAACAAAACCGATTTGGTCTTAACCAGTTACGACTCGAGAAAGACTTTGTCAGCAATGAAAGTCGCGTTTTAGGCAGGCGTCTGATACCCTGCGAGATGAAAACTGCTCCGAGGCTGCTTAGAACAAGCTGGACAAGCTCTTCAGCCTTGATTTGTTGAAAAACCCAAAAGTTATGAATTTACGAGTAACAGTCTATGACAGTTTTTGTTCGAAAATTCCCGTTTTATTTGAATCGCGAGCTTTCTTGAGATCTTGCAGTTATTGTTTGTGTTGGCGACTAAATATTTCTTTTCTTTTAAAAGAAATTCAGAATATTTTCATTTTAAATTATCTGGTACAAATATATTTTTTAGATCATATACCGTACGAAAAATACTTGTAATATTTTGTAAATATAAATATATAGTAATTAAATTATTTAATTTGATTGCGAGTTTGCAGTATTTGTGAAGGGGTTGTTTCCTCGCAAAATATATTTTTAGATCACATAATGGAGTTAAATTGATCAACTGTTGACATCTTGAGTATCATGTAACAACCTAGGCCCTAGTTTTCAGCCCACCCCTTAATCAAAGGGCGATTTAATTAATTTCTATCGAAATTTGGAGCCCTTCTCAATTGTTTACCTAAACGGAAGAATTATCTGAAATAAGCGGTATCAATGAAAAGGTCTGGTCTGAGAAGTACGGTGTCATATGTTGGCGCAAGTCTGGACCGGAGCAGGCAAAATCACATATTTTTGTCTTGAATAGGATAAGAGGTTCACAACCCGACCCACATTTTCGGAAATCTTCCTCTAACCGGGCATTCATCTAAACCTCCCAACGAAACGAAAACAAGAGAACTTCGAGATCAGTCACAACTTATGATATCATGTTTTGTGTTAACATCTGTCTTCATCCGCAGAGGTTACACAACAATTATCACGATCTATCAGCGGCCGATTGATTCATAGCTGACTCGAGCCATGATCACGCTGAATTGCCAATACGACCACATTCAAGCCTCTACACACACCCGCACTCAATTCCAAATATACCTAAAAACGTTAACGCAATGCTTTTTTTCAGTGAATCAGTAGTGCTAATGAGCTTAAATTCGGCTTCTGGAGAATTTTCCTCCAGGTATTCTGATCACGGAAGCTCTTACTTGTAACGCACAAGGAAGACAAACTCGACACTAAGACGAGGATAGAAACTGTACGTGCGGCCCTGTTGACCTCTACTTTTATAGAGTCGCACATCTCTTATTGTTGTCATTTTCCCGCCGAATTGGAGTTAAGATTTCGTTCACTTTTTAGGTTTTGAAAAAAAGACCATCGAATAATGCGCAAATTGACACTTGTTTCTTATGTCACCATGACGAGGTCATTCTTGCGTGTCCGGTGATAACAAATGGAGGTGGGACGTGTTCGGATGTGCGTCATAAATACATGGGAGGCAAAATAAAAGCTTGTGTCGAAGAAGAGAAAACTCTTTCGACCATTTCAATCCCAGTGGACAGGAGTGCTATCAGAGAACAAAAACAATACAAAGTTATTAAACTTCAATCAATCTGGTCTAATTTTGCGGCTCACGATCGCTGGCGTTGGTGGGAAAGATGTATGCTAACTACCTAAAGCTCACTGTAGTTATCGCGAGTTTGATGTTTGTTACGGGGTTTATTGCCTTGATGGTCTTGTCTACAACTAAAGTGCTTCCTGCTCAGAAAGGGTTAAACTTCGAACAAGCGACTTGCCGTGTAACACACAGTGAAATATCATGTGCAACAAGCAACTGCGGCGATGAGAGTAAAGACGTTGAAACTTCTCGATGTCTTAAAGTTTACGTGCTCTGTGAAGATGACAAATCCATAAACAAGAACAGAAACGTTTCCAACGACAAACAAATCGGGTATTTGCTACGAAAAGATGTGCATCATTTGAACGACAAGGTAAAACTTCACACGGATTTCTAATAGTATTATAAATATCATCGTGTCCGGTTCATGATAATTTAGATTTGCAAACTTTTATACGCAATAATTTTTAAACCTCTTACAAAACCTTCGAAAATATTAATTATTAAATAATACCTGGAAACATCTACAGATTTCTTAATGATCTTTCTACACCTTTTTGCCTCCCTTCAACGAATGTTCAACATTAGGACTCGAGGCACGTCTAACGTAACAGTTGCATGCAATATTGCACCGTGTCACAGCGCCTAGAATTGTGCAGATGTGCATGCAAATTTATATGAATGTCACTCTTGTTTATTCGAGCTTTATTGAACTTTCTCACGTGACCGGAATGCTTGACTGAACCTGAAATAGCGGTCTCGTGCACGACAGATTTAATATGTTGAAACTAAGCCTTTTTCAAGAAGACATCAAAAAGCGAAATAATGAGAAGAACAGATTGATGATTTAACGTGAACAAGAGTTAGCTAGAGTTGTCTAGACGAGGCGATTTTTAAAATTAAAAAAAGGGAAAACGATCCGAACCCTCGCTCAATTGACTTCCTTGACCTTCTTCAGGTAGTCTCATCAACACACGTAAGTTCTGGTGTGGTGAAAACTTCTCAAAGTTTCATGCGAGTCGCCTAGACTCATTTCTTTCTCCGTCAGCAGGTGATGTCAGTGTGCACGCTTTCTCAGCTTGATAACTCTTGTTCAAAACTACTCCTGGTCGACTGTCTTCTCAATCCTCTGATTAGATTTAAGAGTAGCGACAATGCAATTAAGTCAAACTGATCCATATTAAGTGAGCGTGTTAGTCACACTGAATGTTTTTGATAAACAGTTTCCTTCAAACATGCGAAGTTTATTTCAACCTCTCAGTGAAACTGAAATACAATCAGTGTAAGTTCAATATAACTCAATATAAGGGACCGCCCAGTTACAGTTTAGTCTTCAGTAACAAATAACGAGTTACATTTTTTCGAGTACCTGCGTTGCAGCCAATTTCACACAGAACTTCCAATAGACCATATCGCTCCCGTAAATTTTTGTGAAACACACATGATAAGCCTCGTTGAGTTTTCGTTGTCGCGTGAACTAGCAGGCCATGGGCCAGGGCAATGAAGGATGTTTATAAATTTTCAATGTATTTTTAATTCAGTAATTTAGTTTCCTCAGGACAGAATTGCCGATAAACCCTTTTTTCCTGTAAACAAAGTTAAATGTTAGGTCAGTAGTTCAATCCACTTCCTGTAATAAATCCCATACTTTCCGCATAATACAATACGTTCTCAATACCATACTCTGAAGGTAGCCATCATTTTCGAACGCTATATGTCAGAAATCATAGCTCTAAAATTACTAGGAGAGAAGTAATGTAGTTAAATAATATCATTTAACAGTGATCTCTGCCATCGTAATATCCTGGTTTACTTTTATTTGACCCCCAAATTTGCATTCGTCGCCTTCTTCTTAAAACAATCGCCAGTCTTTCGAGGGGCTCGTGCGACACGCTCGCTTCGCGTTCCTCTCACGTGATCTCACTCATGAGCGTGTAAGAATGGAGTGTGAATAAATAAATAAATAAATAAATAAATAAATAAATAAATAAATGATAACTAATAGATATCTGACATATGCATGTCCACAATTTCTTCTTTCCAGTGTTCCTATGAGATTGCTCCAAATATCAGCCATTCAGACTCAGACACCAGTCGAAAAAACCTGGAAGAGCTTCAGCAGCAGAAGGGGAAGCCTGGATCGACATTCAAGTTCTATCGCAATCCTAAAGCCCCGGATGAAGTGGTTTACGAGAATCACAGCAAAGAAGAATACAGACATGTTGTGTTACAGAGCGTATTGTGGCCCGTTGCTTTAATTGCACTCTCGATTTTGATACTAATTTCGGCCATGTGCTTTTGGCCAACTCGTAGAGAGTACAGGAGAATTCCATGAGTTATTACCGAGTAAAGTACATTGCAGTTACAAAAGGGTCTAGGTATGACAAAAGTCAGTGGCTCAACCAGCTTGTTAGTCCCAGGCCGTCACAATTCAAGTAAGAAAGAGAAAGGCAAATATCAAGACAATAATGTAAGCAAATACCAGATACAGATACAGATACAGATTTCAAAGGAACATGTTGATCGCTATATGAAGTTTATTATGTTGTTGGAAGAAGACTTGATATCAATCAAACTTATTTTGGAGAGGCTCTATGAATAACAATTTTTCGTCAAGAAACTTTCAAACTCAGGCTTCACAGGGTGAATCTATAACAGATATCCAGAGAGCGACTGAGTTATATTTTGTTAGGGGTTCTTATTTCTAATTCTTAGCCCTTCCTGGATGTGGTGCATCACGAGGAATAAATATTTGTAGCTTTGGTAGTTTGTCGACGCATTTGTTATTGCGTTTGATAATTCGACGAAGAGGCGACGGTTGGAAATGATACTTTTGGAATTTGCACGGCTCTTAAGTCATTAACAATTTGAATTTGGGGCGGATCTAGGGGAGTTCAGATCAGTGGAACCCCATAAATTAAAGAAAACGAGACATTATAACACGTTGGCTTGGTCTCAGAATACCGAAAATCCCATTTCCTACAGGAGCTCAATTTTAAAAATGTTCCGAAAGAGGATGCCAGCGGACCCCCGTAAAGGGGACGCCTTCGGCGTTCCGTATCCCGATTCCCCTACTCTAAAATCCCGTATCCGCCCTGGTGAATCGAAGTTAATAATTTCTAAAGTTAAACCCAAGTTAAAAAAAAAAAAAAAAAACGAAAACATTAATCTACAGTTCCTGGATGACGAACTTTATTCATTCTATTCGTCTGTCCACCGACTTAAAGGGGAAATCAAATCAAGGTTTAATCATTTTTCTCAGTAACAATGAAATTAAAGGAAAGATGATCGATGGATTTTTGCCTTAACTATCATATAGTCTCTTTCTTTAGTATCGTGAGCGTGACGATACGTCCAAGCAGATTGTGTTTGTGAAGTCACTAAGTTTCTCGAACTGAATACATCTGGCATCGTGCGACTGAAATTGGAAGATTTTCGCTGGATAATTTGATTAGAAATGTTTTCTCTTGCTGGTGAATTACCAGGGTACGCAGCATAGGTATTCAACCATGATTCATCGGCGCCCTGTTCGCAGACCCTCTCGGTTTGGGTAACTCTATTTCTCTTGCGCCATCTTCTTCCTTTCCTCTTTTCTTCCTCGTCTACGAACGGGATAAAGCTTGGCACTTCCTTTATCGACGGAAAGAGTACTTTATTACTTTTGTTAGGAGGTACAAAATCAGTCGTCAATTGCCTATTGTCTTTTGCGGCGCTTGGGAAGACAATTAATGGAAAGACAAGTTTCTCTCCATTATATGAGTCGTCTGACAAGTAACTGTTTCTTTGAGTCAAGTTTGCAACAGTATCCTGGTCTCTCAAGTACGTTTCTTTATTTAGAAGCCCCTTTGCAAAATTGTCATGTTGCTCTCTTCTCGTTGCTTTTTCAGCTGAACAATCATCAAATAAATTCGAGTGTTTAGTCGACTGATCCGTCTTTACATTTACACTCAACAGGGGTCTTGATTTGAGGTCCATTTTAATTTCCCTCTTGTTATCAATGATCGCTCTCTTGGGTTCCGCGTTTTTATGTCTGTAATATATTTTAGGATGTAAATTTCGGAAAGGGTTTTCCATTCGTTCCATATCAGTCTGTGATGAAGTTTCATCCATGAAGATGCTACTGTTTTCGTCAGATGAATGAACCTTTATATCAATCGTTCCTGAAATTCAGTTCCAAAAAGTGATGTTAGTAATTAATGACAATATTCAAAATATGGCTCTTAAAGACATGCGAGCGTCGTAAGTCTATTGTAAGATCGCGAGGCGAGCCATGTTAATCGTGTAGGGACTCCACTTGGAAAAAGATGTCAACTTTGATTCCCTCGAGGAAAAGTTAGAAATTAAGAGGTTATAAATGTGTGCATCCTTTATCTAATACTCCCCACAACTTCGTTTTTAAAGAGAACTCCAAATAAACTATTAATATGTAAAAATTGCGACATCCTTTCTAAAAACGCATTCAACCAGTCAAATTATCAGAATAGCATATCAAACACATTAATTTATAGTCCGGTGTGTGCTATTTTGTCTTGACGAAATGATTGATATTTCCGCCATCATGAGAGACGTATATATATACAGATAGTAGAGTTTAATATACGGTTGGAATAACCGACAACAAGTTGATGTTATCACAAGTCCATGCAATAAGGTTTTGACGCTGAAGGGATATTGCTTATAAAGTCTCTCATGTGTGCTTCTGCATCTTAGCTATTACCGAAATAAACATGTGCCTTTACTTTCAGAAAGGAAACGCAAACATTTTTAGCCTTCGTTTCTAAGACTTCTTGTCGCGTTTTACGATGTAACCCTTGCTGTTCCTTACCCGGTAAATATTTCGTGTTTTACTCTCTCCGTCTTGCTGATCATGAAAAACAGGGGTCAAGAAGCTCTGCCAAAATGACAGAGCAAAATTTACAGTACTATTCTATGTAAATGACGTTCAACCTTGCCGTGAAATTCACTGTCGCACTGATTCAAAGGGAGACTCGACCTTCTTTCTGTTCAGTTACATTGATTCTTGTACTACCTTGGTTTTCTCGAATGGTTGTCGACGGCGAGTGATGTAAGTAACAACATTTGAATTTTTCCAGCGAATGATACAAACTCACCGTTTCTCCGCATCGTCTTTACTGTCGTGTTTCCAATCGACTGCGACGCTAATTTCGCCAAATATCAAACATATAGGCACTGCGCACTCTAAAATGCCCTGCTGTTTAAATTCTGTAGCTTGGAAACGCCTCTGTTTTGGCAAGGTGTGCAAATATACGTTCGACGACATGAAGTTTCCTTTTCCACAGAAATTAATCAAGCTTTTTATGATAAGTGTGAATAATTATCACTTTGGTTCCTGTTGACGGCTCAATTTTATCAAAGCAGCGATCAGTAGTTGTGCAGAAAAGAAAAGATTAAAAGTCAACGATCGATTCTATTTCAAAGGAAAGAAAATGGCACGCAATATATAGAATTTGCATATTCCACTACTTTGTACTCAGCGATGTCTACAGCTCATTTGAATCTCAAGGAGCAACTTCAAATTACAAGAATATATTGTTATGTTTTGCTCCTCGCCATGGTGAACAAATGCATTAGTGGCCAAGACGTGTATAGGGACTTTTTTTCGCAAGTTTTGCTTAAGTTCAAGTCAATAAACAACTGTTCGTTAAGCCATAAACTTGTGTATTTAGAATCCCCTAAAAAGAATATACACTTGGCGAAAAATTGCTGAATTTGAGAGAATGATTAAGATAAAGAAAACATAATTTAACTCATCATCGAAACTGGAATATTTCTCAACACGTTTGGTATCCTAGATTTTGTTTATCACCCAGGGCCATGGGCAATACGACTTGATATATTTTTACATATGACAAAATATGAAGTCGCGTGAGTAATAACCAGCGATCCTCAAATTAACTTACTTTTTCATGCTGCCGGTAACTTCCAAACATGGTGTAAAAAACAAATCAATAAAAAATGTGGGGAAATAGATTTAGACATTAGCAAATATGCCTAAAAAGGAGGGGAAAACTCAGTGCGTACAGTTTGGTCTGTTAGCCGCATTGTTTAAGCCGGTATTCGCCATGTGAGTGAAAACACCTCGCATCTTGAGCTGACCCACCTAAGGGGCTTATTTCAAAACATCAATTCTCCTAACCCTATTAAAAGCCGATTAAATTATTAATAATTTTATTTTATCAAATCATGGCCTGTTTACTTATTCTAATTATAGGGAGAAGTTGTCCTTTGATCATTGTTGTCAACTGAAGGG
Organism: Orbicella franksi; assembly: GCF_964199315.1. Classification (NCBI taxonomy): domain Eukaryota; kingdom Metazoa; phylum Cnidaria; class Anthozoa; order Scleractinia; family Merulinidae; genus Orbicella; species Orbicella franksi. The sequence goes on along the minus strand of NC_138148.1, from coordinate 31,202,592 downwards.
GCTGAATAGAACTCTGTGCTTCGGGCTATTTGTGAGAGCAGTGTAAGCAAAACTGTACGCTTTAGGGCTTTCATGCTGACTCCTTTCTTAATTTAAAGCGTTAAATAAATCGATACAGCTGTTAAGGGAAAGTTTGTCCTTCAGAAGTGCAAAAACTTAACCGACATTTGCAAAAGGTATCATGATATGGTTAGTGGTAGCTTAGAGTTGTTTGAACAAAGTTTACAGTGTTTCAGTCCAAAAGAAGCACACACAAAAAATCACAGAAATTTATGATTTGCAATTCAATCGTTCGGAAAAACTGTGAGCCTCGATCAACCAGCCCTACCCATAGTGCCTTTCGGTATTGTCCCGAAGGCTTTTACACTGTTTAAGAAAAACCTTAGTCAAAACAGCTGTAAACAGATAAAATGGTCCAACAAGAAATGTCAGGCCACAGATATCATTTGCTGATCGAGAAAAGCGACAAGTTAATCACTTAACCTCGAGTGTTCTCTTGGAAATAATTTCCGAGCATACATGTGTGACATACACGAGGAATCCGATTGAAGACGATGGAGATTCTTATAGCGTCTCCACGCTATCAAGAGACGTCAATTAACTTTAATTCGGCCTGGGAGCGAGGCCTAAAGGACACAAACAAAGGAAATCGAATAATTAATGAACATGTTTACTCGTGTCTCTAGTTTGTGCCTCAAGACCTAGGCAATAGACTGTCATCATATCTTGACCTATAGATAGGTACTTACACTTTGTTTAAACACGCTTGCTTCGTCAGCTATACAAATATACAATAAAAAGAAAGACAGCTGATTTCTACAACCTCGCTATCAATATGAATTTTTCTGTTGACAGTAGCATATTAATGTCTCTATAGCAACAGTATTTTACCTTGCACTTGGTGCACGAGAGTCCTTTGTTTAGCTGACAACCAGATCAACAGGAAGAAACACCCTTGACTCAGGTTTATCAACTCACAGCGGTCTTATAAATGAGCAATATCAAACACTTGTGTTTTCTTAATAATGTTCAAGTAAGAGCGTGAAAAATAGTTTAGTGATCGACCGTTTGCCATGCACCAAACCACCAGCAGTTCTTCACATGATCGAGGTAAGCTACCGTATTTAAGTATGACTATTCTGCCTCATAGAACCGGCGACAATTTTGGTTTTGAAATGAAAATTCCTGGTTTTCACAGACTAAAGCAAAAACTACTTTAAAATTAGTTTAAAATGGTAGCTATGTTAATTAAACGTAATCGCGCAGCTTTTATTTGACATTAATCATTTTAGGATCTAGGCCCCAGTGAGTGGCTATTTTACACAGACAATGCCTGTCCTCTTTCATATAACAATCTCGTTTGCTGTAATTTTATGACTGCATTTCAATTCAGTGGTGTGTTTCTAACTCAACGTAGAATTAAACAACACAAGGTTCCTATCCAGAGTAGGATTAATATATTCATTTTCACAGATTAATATCAGTACCATGTTAATTAACCTTTTTTAGATTATGTTAAATGTTCTCTGGGTTCTTGTGGTTGGCCTCCTGAATTAATGAAGCACTTGTAGAAGGGAAGTAATATTTTCGGCGCCGATTAAATTACGAATCAATTGTTACGTGGGGCTAGGGGTGGCCATAATCGTTATGCACCTCTCCTAATATGCCTAGAAACCTTCGCCTTGATTAAACAGCTAGTGTGTTCTAAATTTTAGTAATGCCATAGTTTTTCTTGCTTATAACTACTTATCAGACTTTCTTACTCCGTCTGTATCGAACACTCAGCCCGTAACCATCATTTGATTTAACCTAAGTGCAATTCCGTCCAAAGGAAACAAAATTAAACTATCCAATTTATGTTAGTTTTATTAATTAATGACTTGCTAATACGTATTTACAGTATTTTTGGTTTTTCCAAACGCAAAAGCATCACAGCTTAATAACTTGCGTCAAAAGCAGACGTGGTAAGGTGCTTTAAGTAGCGTCTTTTGTTCAGTTAAAACGTTTTCTAACAAACAATAATACTGATTATCAACATCGCTTCTGCATCTGCCTGTTTCTCTAGTGAAAACCCGCATTCCTGTATTTTTTTTAGAACAGTAAGCAATCAAATGTTGATAAGCTGTATTGGGGAATGACTAACGACGACGAAATATTGATTACCCATCAAACTATTTTCCCTCTCAATTTGTCATCATTCTAGAATTATAGCCGCAAAACCATCGTGCGTCATTTAAAAACACATTTTTGGACTGAGCAACCTGCAATATCCCAAAATAAACGCCGTCGTTCCATTAGCCTCCATTAGCCTCCATTAGCCTCCATTATCTGATTACCCGACAACTAAATTAAAACTCCCAAACTTTTCGTTAACATGTTATTGTATTTGTCCATCTTCAGTCCCGGAATTGCAATGAAAAAGAACAAGTTACCCCGGACTGAAAACATTTATTACAAGATGAACAGAAACTGTCAATATTTAAATATTTAAGAACACCCTTATACGATTAACAGAAACATCAGTTCAACATCTTTAAGAAACTCACCTCTAGGATACAGGTGACTTTTTGTCTCGAGGCGCCTTTGATCGTAAATCAGTTCGTGTGACATCATCATGAAAATTAAATTTCTTAATTAGTTAGAGTCATTTGTGCTTGGTAGGACATGGCTGTGCTGTGCAGTGTCTTCGACTCCCTCTAAAAACTGAGAAGGACTCGGCTTTGCTCTTGATTTTAAGGTCAGTTTTCCTTAATATGAATTGCTCTTGATTATAGTTGTAATCTGTGGTTACTAGGCAGATTTGACAAGTTTTCCTGCCTCCTAACAACCGCTTGGATAAAACAAGAGTGAATTATGTATATGACGCAGTTAGTGCTATGCAAGCTTATGCAACTCTCAGTGAACGGAAATGATAAGCTTCCTATTTACATGAGACGGCACTGGTTTCTTCATTTTTCGTTTTTGGTAATGATAGGTAGTTTTCTTCTTTGATTTTCAAAGAAGATATTTCTTGATACAAGAATCGCTACTGTTACTATATGACAAGTGCAGCAAAGCCAAACAGGAACTAATTATCCTTCAATATCAATTTACTTCAACCCCACGCAAGGAACCCGCAAATGCGCACTTAATGATCGAAATACCGCTAAGACAAAAATACCTTGGTACGGAAACCGTTCGTAACGGACTGATTACGTCACACTAAACTACATGACGTTAGTTGACATCCGGGAAACCATCAGCAACGGAAACAACTGGATAGATAAACTGATGTTGCCATTGAGGTGGTGGTGGAGGAGTGGGGGATTTTATTTTCGAGGCGGCGTTGAGTATTTTTACATTTCCTTTTCTGCACTCTCACTTGGCTAGGAATAGCAGCATGTACTGAATTAGCACGTGACGTGATGTGACTGAGCCAACACGGCAAGTCTGTCTTTAAGCTCAATTAACTTCCTAACGAACTGATGAACATTGAAACGACATTAGCATTTAGTGGGAGATATGGGGCTAGAACGAAAATAACTTGTCGTGGATACCCGACATAAACAAATACAAAACTAGTAAAAGTATTTTAGACCATAGTTGATAAGACTGCAAACTGGTCAATTCCTCGTCTTACATTCTTTGGACTCAAGATATTCAGATCAACAGATGGTAATACGAGGAGCTGTTGAAAATAACAGTTTTCGAGCCTATGTTCAAATCTCTCTTTGATATTGCGATCAATAAAACAACCTCGATGACGTAAAAACGTCGCTTTGAGATCTTTGAATACCACTTCAATAATAACAAGTCATTTGTTTTTGTAATAAAGAATTGTATTTTACATGCTAAGGAAATAGTTTCTGTTCAAATGCCGCGTTAAATCAACTCTGGACAATTCGCAGCTTGAAAGTAAATATTCCATGTTCATCCCTATGTATTGACCTCCAACTACACCATGAATGCAACAAAAAGTGATATCTTTTCAAATGTGCTAGGATTCTTACTCAGGCATCCGTAACAATGAGCTGTTCATTTGTCTTTAACAAAGGCCTATTCATTGTTTACAATATTGACGTTTTAAGAAAACAAAGGAACATTTCGTTTCTCGATATCAATAAAGTTTACCTGTGGAAAGTTTTTGCAGTGAGCTCTCCTTTCCTGAACGAAAAAACCTTATGGACGAAAACTCTTAAATATAATTAAGTTTACAGTCTGTGGTCATTTTTAGTGAGATCCAAGTTATCGAGGGTACATTTCGTTGGCGATAATTACAGAAGTTATTGTTCAGTTCCTGTTGACAAGTTAAAATATGCTAAATCTCCAATTTTCATTTTCTTTTAGAAGTTACAGAGTTTTTTGAAAGTTTTGTTTATTATGTGTCTCTTTGTTTGATTTTAACCTGCATAAACCGTTTATGTGAACAGTATGGTCTTATTAATGTATGATTAACAGTTTCTTTGTGTAAATTTTTGCACCTCACAACTGAGTCTAGTCAACAATGCAGCACAAAGCACGCGTTTCTGTGAGAGTCACTGCTCGCGTTGTCAATTTACAGTATAACACAGCTTAAAGTTATTTACCCCCACGGCGCGAAATAACTTCCAGAACATTGTATAACTTCTGCAAATGCATGCCTTTTTTTACCATCAACATCTTTAACTGTCTGATAATTATGGAGCGAATAATCATGATCTTGCATGTTATCAATAAGTACATATTTTTACACCTAACAAGTCTTGCAAACGATGTACAAATAGCCCTGTTTGAGAGAGCCATTGCTTCGTCAATGCAAGTGCTGTACAACCTTTTCCAAGTTGTTGACAATCCTAAACAACTTAAGAACTGACGCGAAATCTATACAAAGTTCTCCAAACGAGAGACTAATAAAAGACTACCGTCAGCTGGACCGATTTCAGACCCGTTGTGTTGCGCAGGGAATCTCTTCCTCCTCAGAATGAGATTACTTCGACTGTTTACATAAGTCCTCTGATTAGAGATTTGACATTATGTACAATCTTTGCGATGGTTAATTCGCGTTAATACCATCATGTTCCGCCAAAAATTCTTCGTTGTCGTAAATTATGTTCATATTAATATCTTCCTTTGGTGATATGCCATTGCGATGAAGCGATGGAATACAATTCGGCCTTTCAAAACGCTGCCTTTCCAGCTCTAAAGGAGGGAGATTCGTCGACAGCCGGGGAGCTCGAGGACCTTTCTTTGATGAGTCACTTCTAGCACTTGGCGATGACTCTCGGCGATCGCGCGGAGAACGATTTCTAAGTTCAAGCAAAGGTGCGTCGCTTAAAGATCTCCAGCGATATCTAGGACCAGTGGGATCATCAGTCTTTTCAGGGTTTTCCAGTTCTGCAGGGCAGCTTTGCCTCTTTGGACTGCTGCTCGGATCAACACGTATTGAAGGCAAGGGGTCGTTCGGTCGAGTTACCGAAGCCTTTCTCAGTAACACTTCGTCAAAATGAACATTGGAATCATTGACATCTTCTTCTGCACGCTTTCGTATTATTTCAAGCAATTCCTTGGTATGTTCCTCAGTAGGTCTGTTGCGTAACGCTCGGTTTTGAATTTCTTCCGTGTTCCTCATCTTAATTGTCCCTCTCGCTACGCTTGCAGCAAACTCAGTATCCGAAAAGGATAGGCAAAGGCAAACACCAAACACGATCTTGCTATGGGAACGATCGCGGATGACTCATAAATCCCAGTTTAACGTATTGTTTGTGAAATTATATGTTAAATGCACTTAGAAACTTGCGTCAAACGACCAAGTATGACTCTGCTTCACTGAATTTCCACAGAAAACAAACGTAACTAGCGACAGCGGTTCTGGTCAATTACTAAAACCAGGCGGAGGCGGCCGTTCAATAACCAATATCACTAACTACAGGAAAACTGGCGAAGGTAATTAGGAGAGTCAGGAAGCTAATGGTTGGCTAAGTGTGACCTCTTATCGGCTCTTTGTTCCTCCGCCTGAAGGGGTTTAGAGTAATTAATTTTCAGTTATGCTCAGAATGAAAATTGATTATTAAATGAACACAGCACAATAGGATTATACGAGATTTATTTAGCGCTGTTCTCTATAATTGTAGCTCTAACTAATAGCTGGGCTAAGGCCTCAATTTCTCGAGTAATTTGACAGTTAGTAAAGATGGTAAGATTGCTTATACATAGGACCTTACTTGACCTCCAAAATATTCAATAACCTGTGACTATAATTAAAATTTTCCGAAGGTTCGAGAAAAGTTGGTTTAAAGGAGAAAATAAATTGATACGGTCTTACGGCAATTGACAACAAACGTTGACGAAATGTCGCTCTCAGTTATAAAAAAGCGTTAATTCAATCGTCTCATGATCATTGACTACAGACAGTTAAGATATGGCTAATTAAAATGGAAACTTCATTTATGACAAAACATTGAACTCTACAAAGGCACAACCAAGGAAGTGAGTGTAATTACAAATTAGGAATGAAAGCCAGAGAACTTTTCTTTTTGTCCACATGAGCTATGTTATGATAGTGTTCATTGTGGTATTTCAATTAGCCTTTTAGACTGATGTTCATTATTTTCAGAATCTCGCCAACTGCAGTGCAATAAAGTTCTACCGTAAAAAAGCTACTAAAATTTGACAAAGTGTATTCCTTAAGAAAACAGTATTTTCAAAGACTGCTTGCAATAAATTTTGCCAAGAGGCTTCCTTTTCAGCCTTTTGAGAACAAAAAATTTGTTCAAGCTTTGTGCAATACAATTCACACCTCTTAAAGGTGTTTATTAATCCGTTGAGCAACGTTTTCACCTTTGTTTGCGTAGCACATATATTTAGGTAACTCTTTTGTGATGCTGATATTTCCTGCCTCTTTATTGCTATATCTTCTTTAAGGACGTTTACACAAAGCATACATTAGCATAGAGACTCGCCCGTCTGAGAAAATAACCGAACACAACTGGAATACCGGCACATGCCAATCAAACTGAGAGAACTTGACGTCTTCATTGTGTTCAAATCTCCAATTGTTGTGAAAAGTAATTAACTCATGTGAATTTGGCAATCGTTTTTGTGTTGATGTAGTAAACATTCAATAAAAGTCCACTAAGTTATTGTCTTTTTGTACGCTACTTAATCCAGTTATCACCGCACAAAGCTAATTCAGGATCTTGTGGTGCGGTCAGTTATTTGGCGAAACTTTCGGCTGAACTTTTTTCCATGGTCATATATAATTCAGCTCGCTTACCTTTTTGGAGCTGTCCCTCTGCAACTACTGAATTATCATTTAAGGGATTTTTTTCTTTGCGTTTGATAACACTAATTAGAAATAGAAGCGGCACTGGCTTCGAAAGCTGATAAGGTCAGAGATACTTATAACTACTAGTTGTTTCGTGGTCTTGCGGTAATTTGTATTTGGCTGCGTGACCAAGAGGCCAAATGAATACTCTACAGCTAGCCAATAGCATAACGGATCGGTAGAAATTCAATTAACACGGGGCACAGCACCTAGCCATGCTACATTTCTGTTTCCAGTGGTTTACTCTTACGACACAACGAACGAATTGTCATTTATTTCAGTAGAAAGAGTGTAAGCCAAATATTCATTATAATATGGCAAAGGCCAAGAACGTTTTTTTTGTTTGTTATATATATTGAGAGTATTTCATTGGCATAAAAAAGCATGCATTTCGATTGAATATCATTCGTATTTTTGGTGTAGACTCTTGAGAAAGCACGAAGGTTTTAAAATTGCATTTACTGAGTTAATTTTACGATACTCATTAAACGAACGTCAATTATGATACTGCTACTGAATCTTGTTATTTTACATTTGTGCAGATTTCCTACAGTAGCTATTATCACAGAAATTAGGACTATAATAGACTTAAAAAACCTAAATGTCTCCAATTTTTCTAAAACATTATAACTTTAGTTGCTGTCAACACTTTGAAACCTTGTCTTAAAATTTACTTTCTACATTTATTTACCCTGATCATTTATTCATTTTTTTTAGTTCTGCTCTCGTTGTTTTGCTTTATTCAGAAGTAACTAAAGGTAACCGGAGGCTAACTCGTAAACTTCCCAGTTATTTAGCCTGCAGGCTCTGTCGACTGATATTTGTACTTTTTTAATATGTGTGTGTGTGTGTGTGTAAGTTAGATATATGAATTGTAAGTACAAGAGCGGATAAAAGTTGCTGTTAAACTTTGCAAGGAAAGAGGCTCGACTTTACTAAGTGAAAAGAAAATGAACTCGGCTGAACGGCCGTTTTAATCAGTTATACGGCCCATATTCCTAGGAGTCATCATAGGTCTGTCTGGGGATTAATTAAGAAATTCTGAGGTGGATTTGCTTCAGTTAAGTCTTAATTCAGTCAACATACCTCTCATATCTCCTCAGATATTATCTGTTGCCTCGACGTCTTAAATAGGTTCACTTGATGCTGAAACCGACTCTTGTAATTTTGTGGTTAGTGCTTAGACAGTACACTTGATCATATGTCAACTAGGATTATGGAGTGTACTATTGCTATAATATCTACACTCGAAGTCAGTTCTAATTTAATTTGCTGTCAATGCCGCATAATCATAACAGTGGCAGCTACAGGTATTAATTGATCGACCTCTTGAACAAGTAACCAAGGGTACGGTAAACGGAAAGTCTGACCGCAGCACCTAGCGACCATAATCTTGTTTGTCGCGATCATTGATGCATGTACTCTGCCGTTTGATTAACGAGAAATTCCCTCTTAGTGTTCTCTAAACATTCTTATGACGATGGTATTTACGGCCTAATTTTTTGTATGCTTCAGACTGAACCCTGGTGCAAAACTTTTCTCGCACAGATGAGCCATAAAACAAGAATTCAATTTACACGACCTGAATGTAGATCAGTTGTAATATTTGCAAGGGAGCAGCACATGATCGATGATGCCTGATTGTCCATTCGTCTTTGTTTCCGTATGTCGAAGAATTTTAACAATTTGTTTGCGTATGGATAAAAAGATCAGCACATCAAGGCAGCATAAGCTGAATTATTTCGATTGGGGCTTTCGAGCATAGATGATTTAATGAAAAGTATGTAATAATACAAGTATATTACATGTTACAGTAACTGACAAAATGAGTCAAAAGTGACATGAAAATGTAATGCAAAGTGTCATTTCAAGTCATAATTGCCAAAGTGATTACATTTTTTCTACCTTCCAATGCAAATAATTTTGTATCTGAGGTGCAAAAGTTTCTTGGTCATTCATCTTCAGTCGCTAAGGTGTTTTAGTGTCGCATAGGGGAACCGGGGAGTAATTTAACCACCACTAACCAATGGAACATCTGCGTGCAGAGACTTCAACATGAGCCGAGCTAAATTTAGTCTGTCCCATTCGAACATTCTACACATCTATGACCTGCGTAGTTAAGCAATTTGAATTGAATTGCATGTAGCCAAGCAATTCAAAAATGCCTCAGGGTTAGTACAAGAGGTGTAACAAAAAAAACGCTTCCGTGCGATCTGATGCTCTTTTTTAGAGCACCTGATCGCTGCAATTCAAGTAAAACAAGAACACTTTAACTCGAAAGAAATTGTCTCCAGGCTTTAAATAACTTTAAACACGCGCAGGAATCCGCAGGATCCATGGATCAGTAATCGCGATAAACCATTCAGTGGTCGCTAGGTGCAATCTGACGGCTTGTTTTGTACCCTTGGCGACCGGTTTAAGAGGTCTGTTATAACTCCTCGGTTACTGCTACGTGGGGCATATCAGTATAAACAACAAGACTCTAGCCTGATTGAGTATAAGTTATTATAGCAATAGCACAGGCACCAATCTTCTATCGATATCTTTACTCGTGTACTTCACTGAGCTCTAACACGATAATGACCAAATTTCAATAGCCCGCCCTCGGTTTTAGAAATGGGTGAGAGCAGTTGGAAACGCAATCTGTCGATTAGCTCAAAGCAACAGAGAATTATACCCGCTATGAGAGGTATGTGTTATTGAGTTTACACCTTCTGAAACAAATCCATTACAGGATTTTTAATTAATCCTCAACGGAAGAATGGTCTATCTGACCGATTGAAATTTGCCGTTCAAAGTTTGATAAATAACTGATCCAAAGAAGGCAAGCCTCTTTCGTTACAAACGTTATAACCACTTGGGAAGTAAGGTACAATCTAGGGGAGGTCTTTTAGCTTGAATACAACAGAATGCTAGTTATGAAGATAATAACTTAAAGAAATCAATAGATACTTGGTATAGCACTAAGCCGATGATGACATTCAAAACCAAATACTTTTGGTCAAGGCAAACATCCACATTGATCAAAATCAAAGTTTCGATTAGACAGAATATAGTCCTTACTTCTATGATAATAACTATACTGTAAGAGATTTGGTTCTAAAATTTTTTAAATTTTTAAATTTTTAAAAATTAAACCGTAAGTAACAACGTAAAAAGGGGAAACTGTTACTAAGGAAATAGTTAGTGAAGAAACTGTCTTCACTGAGAAAACGGACTTAGAAAAAAAATTGCGTCCGTTTAATAATACCTTGAAATTGTTCCGTTAACTCAATAATGCATTTTAAACCTGCGGACTCTTCCAAAAGTCTCCTCCAACAATGCAAACGTTTCATCGAAACAATAATTATGAAGTAAACTTACGATTTTATGCCAAAGAAGTGATGAAATACCCTAAATATATGTTAGAAAAATCCGCTTCTTCGTTCCCGAGCGTAATTTACAGAGTTCATTGGCACTCAATTGTATGAGTTCGATGTTTTCAAAACACTTCATTAGCCGGGCCGCAGGGACGTATGGGTGGTTATCGGTGTTATAATTGTTCTGGGCTTTCGTGAGCTTTTGTTATACTGACAACAATGGATACCTGTTACAGTCAGGGTGAAAGTATTGTGTGTTTCTGCAGTGTATTTATTTAAAATCAAATCAAACAGATTTGAGTCTCCCATGCTGTAGATCTCACGCTTACTCTCCTAAATATTGCTCACAAAGTTTTTGAACGAGTTCCTAAATAAATGCGATGTATCGCATATTTTCTTTTCTATAAAACTCAGACTATAAAAAAATTTTAGTTTAGCCCTCTGGAAGACCAGTCAAAAAGCATTATGGATAAATTTAAAATATTATGCGATGACTTTGTTTATTGGTGACGTTAACGTCAGTGAGGATGTTTTTTTTTTTTTTTCTCTATCCCTCTCTCTCTCTCGTCGATTCTTAACTGACCCATTAATGGAATATAAAATAATTCTTCCTCTCATATTTGCGCAAGCCGACTGTCTGGACCATATTTAAATCAGTAAAATTACCGAAACTGTCTACCAAAAGTGAATGAGACTAGAATATATTAACATATCGAGAGATTTCAAGTAGTTTCAAAGGAGCTGAATTTGTATGGAAAACTTTGTACACCTTAAAATCCAAATATCTGACCTTGCACATTTTAATGCTAAACACAAAAAATATCACAATATTAATATTGGCAAACGTAATTAGAGAGCCGACCATGCACCTTTCTTAAACATTTGACTTCGACCACTAAAAATGTTTAATATGTCTATTCAGTACGTTGGAGAAATTAAAAAGTATATCAAGTATTTCAAGGATGGGTTTAGGCAACTAGGATTAAATTGAAATTGTCACTGGCTTTTTAGCTTCTTCTCTGTTCAATTAAAGGCCATTTTAAGTTTGTCACTATATATAATGTAGTTCATTTCATGCCATGAACGTCAGCACAGTAGATCGTTATTTACCATTGCATTTGTCAAGTATTATTCTACGAATTCAGTTTTTTTCTAAATTAGGAAATCTTGCCAGATTAAACGACGTCTTTCTAAATGCACTCTTTTTTCTTCAACTCTAAAACGCCAATAAGCAGTAAACCGGCAATAACAAAGACATAACCGCTGTGATCAGCCAATTCCAGTTCATTTGGCTTCAGATCCATTATGTTACTGGATGTTAAGTATTAATATTTGAATTTCTTGGCACGTAGGCAAATACAAATTAGCGCCAAGACCACGAAACTACTAGCTATACTAAGTAACTAGCTAGCCCAGTGTTATTATATGTGCATAAAACAAACAGCTGACGAAGTGTCGCTTCAATGTGTTGTCAAATATACCGGGAAATATTCAGTCCATAAAAACATTATCATACAGTTTTTGAAAGACGGCTTTGAAGAAGTAACCGAGCAGAATAATTGCGTAATTTTCAATCGTATGTTTGCCACGTCATGGCCATTTCCACAACCATAACTAACTTAAAATAATAGAGGAAAAGATTTTATTTTCTTTCTTCTTATGCATTTCGTTTTGAGGACTGGACAGGGTGCGGAAACTTGGAAAGTTCCCAAAAACCCCTGAGCAACTCGCGAATGCGTTGCACAGCTGAGAATTCAGTAAAACCGGACTTGCACGGAAAAATAACTTAAAATGGACCAACAAATATATTCTCTTAACAATGTCAACAGCTTATCAAGCTGAATAAAATAATGCAACCTTTTTATACTGGGTATATTTTTTGCTCAAACACCTCCAATTCTCCAAACAGACATCAAAACAAGTGCGAGCCAATCAAGAAAGATGCTTAATGTTTTATACTTTGAAATGAAAACTTCCAGACACCAAAAACAAAAAAAAACATTTAAGTACAGCGTTTCAAATATCAGCAAACACATTATAGTGTATTACATAAACTGGACCGTTGCTAACAACACAGTTCTGGGATCCAAGGAAATAAAGAAGACTTAAGCTTACCATAACAATAACGCTATAACACAAAGTAATATAAATAATCAATCTCTTAGTTTGATATCTGAATTTGTGTGGATTGAAAAATTGTGAAGTATAACTAAACCCTTCCCAAAGGACATCTTTTCGTTTCCTTCTTCCCCCCCTAGAAATGGCTTTCATTTTAATTTTCGGAGTGAGTAATTGAGTGTTGTAGAGGGGATTTATTTGCATGTAAAAAGACTAACGTAAAATAAATATGCAATATATTTTCCAAATTGATTTTTCCTTAGCCCTGAGGGATTTTTACGAATATAGTTTTAAAAGCTTTTTCTTTACGCAACAAAAGCTGAGTCCTCGAAAATAAAGTAAACTTTTAATATTCACATCTAGGGTAACTCTAGAACTCAGAACAGCTGCAATATAAATGCCTTGTATAAAAACAATAACTAGTCAGTGCTAAAACCAGCTTTTTCAAAGTCACAGCAAGCCCGGAACTCGGTGAGGAAATTAAAATTTCTGGTGATGATAGCCAAAGAGGAATACATTCTTTTATGAACGTCAAGTTTTTTGGTGAGAGTAAGTAAAACGTAAGTTAGTATAGCAGACTTGATATCAGTTTTGTTTTATCATTCTCGTAATTATTTTCCACGAAGCAGTCGTTAACGTGTTAAAAGTTGCCGTGCACAATGTCAATGTATTAACTTTAAATGGATTTTAGTCACGGAAGTTTTAGGAATAAGATAATGAACCAACGCTTTGCTGGTTAATTGTATAAAAAGTGGCTTTTTGCGCTCAGTTTTATCGTCTATTTTGACTCTCGCTCATGGTCCAACGGATTTAGAATAATGCAAAACACTGCACGCTCCAGCGGGAAACATTTCACAGTGTTTACCCCAGCCATAAGGCAAATAAGCATGTCTACCACTGCTCAGAAATATCGTTACAGTCGATATTCATTCAATACGTTTGACGTTTGACGTAAGTGTACAGTGCAAGCTGTGTGTTATATCATCTCGTGCAAGTCCTGATTTTCTAAGATTAAGACCAGAGCAGATCACTCTTAGCTTTAAATCAGAGTTCAAAACTATTATTTCACGAAAATGTAGTATTGAATGAATGGAACAACACATAAACGTAATATTTTCCGTTTACTGTATCCCAGTTTTATATCACACCATACCATATTTCCCAGTTTGATAAGTTCACTTGTTTCGATAAGAAAATGGTTATATTTATTAGTCACGACACAAACATGTTTTATCCCTTCGTTTTTATTTCAGCTGGTAATAGTATTTTATTTGAGTTCGACGGATATCACGGTAATTTTTTTTTGATGCGAGCAGTTTGGCGTCAATTCAACAGAGCGCATTTTCCTATCACATCTGTTCAAGGAAAGCCGACATCGTCATTTAAAATTAACTCGTCAATATACACTTTTAAACCATTTAAAGTGAAAACATGACTTGACAAATATACCTCTTTTATAGCAGTAACATTGGCCGCATGCAATCGTCGGCAGTTTTGCCCTATGATAACAACGAAAAGTATAATTTGTATGGGCAACAGGGGTGCACTAATTTCTGGAGTCTCCCATCAGGTGGCCAAATAAAACAGATACATATTTTGTTATTCCTGCCTCAAAAAGTCCCTACATTTTGCACCGTTTCCGGCTATTAAGTTCCACTTCTATTCTTCACAATTGGAAAAAAAAACTTTTTACTGTGACGTTCTCGAGATAACATTTTAACCTGCAGGTTTTACTATCACTAGGAAATCGGCGAAAACCGATATGAAATTTTCATTGAAAATGTTATGCAAGAAAATGATATATATCGATAGAATATATCCACAATAGGAACTATTTGGCAAGATCCGGTCTGGTTGATCACCATTGAAAATGCTGCCGGTTGGACGACGGATAAAATATATTGTTGCCATAGTAGAATCTCTAGTTAAAAAAAGTCTCGCACGTTATTTTGTCCTAGTATTTCTCGCCTTTTTTCAGAGCTATTTGAAAGGAACAAAACTACTTTCCACGCAGCTGAAAACTTGTCCCAGCTGTTAGCGAACATTTTGTTTTTGCTGCCTTGATTAGCCGATGTCCCAAGGCGACAGTGTTTGTAAACAAAACTCCTGTTGCTAACGAGCAAGGAAGATTTTACAATATTGACACTGGGATAGCAGGCGATAGAGTCTTTCCACATTCGAAGCAGAAATGTCAAAAAATAGACGACGCTTTTCTTGATACAATATATATCACGCGTGACTGTCCAAAGACCACGTGGTGTTTTGTTGTCTGAAGCTCCGTGAAGTCACGATATATTTTTTGTCAGTGAAAAAGTCACAACAACAGCACAGCAAGACATGAAAATTTTTTGACTTTTCATCTTCACCTTAGCAAACTATCGAGACTGCCAGCTCAAGGATTAAACACATTTTTTTCAAGATCTACACGAGGTAAGACCAAAATTTGGCGTAGACGGCGTGGCGGAAAGAAGAAAATGGCCGTAGGCTGTGTCGCGTGTGAATTTTTTTCTTTCTTGGATAGTTAATTAACGCGTATCGCTGCAGCTATTTTCGTTTTGCACGTGTTAAGTCCTTATTACGAAACGAGGGGGGGCCAAAGATAAATGCAAGCCTCTCTTTGAGAACGCGAAATTAAATCACACCCATTAATAAATTGTATTCATTTGTATTCGCTCGCGCGCATTACGGCTTCAAACAACGTGGCCTGACAAAAGCCGTGAAACCACGCGAGAGTGCAAATAATTCCGCTTTGAGCAAACTAAAACGGACACATAACGCAAACAACGTTTGCTTTCAGCGTAAAAACGTGGTTGACTTTTCTGGTAAGTTCTTCCCCCGGCGGCATGTGTGCTAAATGGATGATCTTTAGTTTTCAAAATGATGCTTATGTGTCCCCGTTTCATGACGTTACTATAACTACAACTCTCTATTCGTTACGCTCTGCAGGTGAGGCAGAAAGGCTACAACTCTCCCCCATGAAACAAACTCAAAACGACGAAGACGCGAATGGTGGAATGGCGTCTACGACACAGTCCTATCCGCGACTGCCAAGGAAGAAAACGCTTGAACAACAAGCCGTGGTCGACGAGATTCTACAAGTCGTGGCTGATCAAGGACGACGAATGTCGCTTTCACAAACGGACTACAGCCTTCAAAAGCGAATAGAGTTTGGTTTAAGGCGCCAAAAAAGACTAACAAGCGAAGGATCGAGTTTTGATGACTCAAGTTCGTGTGCCAGTGGGTCTGATCTCTCCACTTCGCCTCCGCCTTCACGGCATAGCAGTATTTCAAGTTTTTCAGACGAAGGCAAAATGTTTGAATTTAGTAGCCGGCCACGGACTCTGCCGCCGCTCAACCGGAGCAGAACACATCGGCCCTTCAGACCGACGCCTCCGAAAATCGACTTTGACGAGGAGAGAGAAACGGACTGTGCAAGCAGGTTATCAAGACCAATGACTGCACGCGGGCAACGATCACGCCCTCAAAGAGGTTTCACGTTATGATTCAGAGAATTAGCAATAGTATAGAGAAATTGCCATCATCATATTTTGTTCATTGATAGCGCACA
Source organism: Orbicella franksi (assembly GCF_964199315.1). Lineage (NCBI taxonomy): Eukaryota > Metazoa > Cnidaria > Anthozoa > Scleractinia > Merulinidae > Orbicella > Orbicella franksi. The sequence goes on along the minus strand of NC_138148.1, from coordinate 31,186,265 downwards.
ATCTTTTATGCGCAGAAGAAGTATTTTCGAACTTTTACGTAGAAATTCGCTTTGAAAAATGTTGCGCTCAGTTAGTGTCGCAAGGAAAGCCAACATCGGTGAACGTAAATGTGGCGAACTTTGAAATTCATCAGTTGAGAATATTACGTCTATACGCCAGATGGGGCGGCAAAACAAGGTTTATCAGCTAAGCTACTGTTAATACACAGCAAGAGGGATAATCGGAGGGGAAAATAATCCCGAGAACACTGCTGGTTAGTGTTGCGGCTCAGTATAAGTACTATATCTAAAATCAAGCAAATATCTTTTAAAAGTACATACGGCCTCAAGTCGTGATCAGACAGACGAGGATAACAGAGAATTTTTAAAATTCTCCGACATTTCTAGAAAAAGTCAGTTTATTAAATAAATGCCACAGAAAAATAGCGGGATCAGGAAAAGAGATTTTACACTAAAACTGGACAAGACTACATTTTTGCCATTGAAAACCATCACCCACCTGTAATGGTTTTTACTCTCGACGTAATGAAAATGCAATTGTCGGTCAAATAATAGAGAGTTTCAAATGAATTTATTGCAAAACATATCGATCGATCTCATTTGAAAGAAAATGATATATGTAGAATCATATTATATAAATAGAAGTAGATAGCAAATATTCCTTTTTGCAGGCTAACTAAGAGCTATATTTATCCAAAAAATACGAGACCAAAATGTTAATTTCTTCTGATATTCTCGGAATAATATTTCGCCAGTAATTACCTCTTGTAAATAGTCCGCAAATGTTAAAATAGAGAGAAAGGTTGGCTAAGGGGCAAAGCAAATTATATAAAAGGCTGTAAAAATAGAGTAAAATACTTGGTGTCAGTAAATTATTATAAGAATAAAACTTGATCTAAAGCGAGTGTTGTTTTGAAAATCAATAGCGATTTGAATATGCTAAATATTTGCTTAGTGAATTTCAAGTTTGTTTAAGTCAAACGTTCCTAGTGTACTATTGCGAGACTTAAAAGATGAACTGCCTTCAGAGCACTTTACTTTCATAGGAAAATAAGATATTTACGACATATACAGGAACATGTGAAAAAGGCCTTGATCCCATTTGAAGGCGTTAAAATCGACATTTAACGATTAATCTCAGGCACATTGCCAACGAACGACAAAGCCACTTTCCAAACTCAAAACGTAAACAATAAAATTAGTTGTGTGAACAATAGTCTTTTGGTAGCGTGGTGTTCCAGACTGTTCGCTAATTGTTTTTGCTCAGCGGTACCAAACAATTATTAAAACATAGAAATTATTGACTTTGAACTTGCTCTTTCCAGAAAATTTATACAAAAATAATCTTCTTTATCTTAACACCAATTCTTTCGGTTGGTTAGAGAATCAGTCATGGACTGACTTAAAACCTGTTCTGTCTTCACAAAAGGTTGAAGTGGTTATGGGTTTAATTCGGCGTCCAAGCGGACCCGGCAATAAAATTTTCCTCTGCTTGAATCGAGTCACAAGTTGTGAATAGACTTATTCGCCATGCATTGTGTCAAAGGAAACCTTTGGAATAAGTTCTTCACCGCACTAATGATGATGAAAGCCATTTCTTTATCGTTGATCTATTTATTCAAGACGGTTTCACAAAATTGTTAATGTAATATGCAAAACTGATATAGTTTTTTTTTTTTTTTCATCTCGCTATTTTAGATATACCAGTATCTGCATGCTCTTTTTGGGTCGTTGTCAAATTCGAAGCTAATTTAAGGATAATTGAAATGGTTTGAGCCACTAAACGTCGTACATCAAATTTAAAATTTATTAGTTGGAAGAAAATTATCTGTTGTTTCAGTATGTGAAAAATATTTCAAAAGCTGTCCAGTGCTAAGAAAATAGGTCGACAGCCGTGAAGTGTGCACGAGGAAAACAAATTTTAAGTTCCTTGAGCAGCTTGAGTCGCGTATCGGATCGAGGTTCTATCAATAAACTTAGCAAGAGGCAGCAATCACATAACACGATCCAAATATAACAGACACCCAGCATAAGTCTATAAGTCTATATGTTTCAATTTTTTATTTGTGTATTAATGTTTAACTTAAGGCCATTGTCGATATCCGGCTCGATGGAAAAAAGGTGAACAAAATCAACTATACAGTTGTAGCAGCAGTTGGCTTTTGATTTTTAAATTCGAAAACGGGCAAAAAAAAAATTAGTTTCGAAACCGTTTTCGAAAACGATTCGAAAATCGAGACTGTTTCATTAACAGTGAGCAGAAAGTTTTAATAATGACGGTTTTTCTCATGTCCACTCGCCGCAAACGATGCGGACGGTCGTGTCGAATATTTCAATACTTTTAGGTTACCATAACATCAGTTTGATGCAAAACAAAACAAGAATTGATTCAAACGCCATGCAATTAACAACGCGAAGAACGCAGCGACAGTCTTTGGAAATTAAAAGAAAAATTACACATAATACAAAGAGTAGAAACGAAAATCCAGAGCCATCGGACAATTTTGAATGAAAAAATAACAACGCGAGACGGAAGAAAGTTATCACTATCGAAACCAAGTCTTGAGGAAAGGTTTACGAAATTTTGGTTCTAGCTATTTCAGAGAGTAAAATTCATGGGATTTATTTTGTTATGTAGATATTCAAAGATTCATGACGACCACGCAATACAATGAAAGGCCCATTGTCATTTTGGAACGACTCCTTGCCAGATTCGATTCCTAGAGCTAAGAACATAGAACTAATTTTATTGTGTTCTGTTTTATTCCATATCCTTTTATCTTGTTATATATATGTTTCACTGAAAAGCTTCAAGTGGACGTGAAATAAAAAAATATATGTATGTATAGTATGTATGCGTGTATTTCTAGATGTATGTATGTATGTATGTATGTATGTATGTATGTATTCCTAAATATTTTAATTCTAAATTTAACCGGGTGCTTATTTGTCCAGAATCCAGATAATTATAACCAACGCTTCACGTGCAACTGATAACGCTTTTTCCTTTTATGAGATTCAATAAAATCAGTCTTTAAAAAAGCATAACATACCAGTGTTTGACTTCAGCTGATATTACATGAAAAGCTTAAAGCTCGATTAAAATCTCTTTACTTATTGCCATAGATTCTGTATAATGTTAGTTTTGAGAATTCAGTAGTGCATCAAAACAATTTCTCAAGTTGTCAATACTGACACTGGATATAACAAGGAGAGATAAAATGCTTGATCGCTATTGGGAAAATATTAAACTGGCGCGGCAAGGTAGAAAAAGGTACATTACCACTGAAGGTATGAACTTTTTTCTGCCTGTATTGTCTGAGGACTTACAAAAATAGCCTACAAATAGAAAACGAACTTTAAATATTAGCTAAAAAAACATGAAGGGGGTTTTCAAATATACCACAGTTAATATTTGTAAAACACAGGAATAGATATTGGAATTTGGTTTGATATGACAAATATTAGTTGCATTGGAGACAGTGCTCGGAAAACACACCCACATAACACGTAGTTGATACCACAACACTGAAACGAAAACTGTCAAGGGTACGAAATATGATTTCTTTGTGAACAGATCTTAACGCCACAAAGTTGAAAAATCTAACATTGCAGGGCAAAACAATTTCTTCTTGTAAACAACCTGAAACTCTCTCAGGTATGACGCAAGCGAACACTTGAAAAACAGGCATGTAAAGGAATTACATCATAAAGCGTCAGTCAAGTGTTCTATTTTCGTCCGGAAAAAACTTTCGAGAACGTTTTAATTTCCTCCATTAAAATAACCAGGGGTAGGCTTGGCCGTGTAATTACCCAATTACTGCACAATGAAAACCACCGGATCGATTAACTAGAGTTCTCACTGTCGGCTATATTTACGTTGCCGAAAAATACGAGTTAAGTATTTGCAATATATTTTTAAATATTTTGCCAAAACGCCGGCAAAAATTGCTTTGAGACAGAGGGCACTTGACACAGGGCAGTGAATTTTAAACAGAGTTATGGCCGGCAATATAAACGAGTCAGCGCGAACCTTCTGAAGCCTATCTAGTGGTTTGTGATTTCTCATTTTACTGTGACTGATCAGGTAGTGGTATCTGTAGAACAGTCGAGGCAGGTTGATGACAATTGTAATTCAGGCAAGTCCAAGACATTACATTCTGTTGGGTTTAGGTACTACGTTTGCGACGTCTGGCTCTCACTGAATTTGAATAAGGTATCTTGCGTAGTTGTGTAAATTTTGTATAGGAGCTGTATCAAAAATTTCATTAAAATTATTTACAATATGAATTATCTAGACCCTTTACACCTTGATAGAAATACCTGACTAGTTTCATCCCCTTCCAATCTGGAATGTAAGAATGGTTTTGAAAACACAAACGTTACGTCTGAAAAGATATTAATTACTTTTGTTTTCAAAGAATAGTTATTTGGCACTCTAATAAATCAGTTATCTGCGGGACAACTTCTTTCCTTCATACAAGATCGTCACTAAAAGAATTATCTAGAAAACTTGACAAGCGAGATGTATTTTTGAAATGCTTTCCGTTTAACAGCAGCCTCAAAGAATTTCCTTTACTCCGACAAGATTTTAAGATTTTTTAGTTTTTATTACTTCTGTATTTTAAACATTTAATGTAAACAAATTTTAGACTTTTATTTTTCAGAGGACCTCCCGAAAACAACCGCTAGATGATTGGAGGCCTACTCTTAGAATTTTAATTTATTACTATTATTATTATTATTACTATTATTATTATTATTATTATTATTATTTATTAAATAATATCTGCAAAAATCGTCTCTACACACTCTCTATATAGTTTGCATTTTAAAATGAAACAAACAAACAAACAGCAGATTAATAAGCTACAAGCACTGGTGGTTTATTCGCAAAAGAAACTATTGGAATTGCTTTAATTAGGTCCACTTTTGTTTTTGTCTGTTCTTTTAAAACATCCTGTGCTATTAATAAATTATCTGTAAATTTTAAGAAAACTAATTATATGCTAATAACATCATCAAAGAAAACAATACATTTTAATATCCACAATATCGAATGCAAAAGCTGTATTAAGTATTTAGGTATATACCTTGGTGAGCATCTAGAGTGGGAACCCCAAATTCAACATGTAAATGATAAATTAGCAAAGAATGTAGGTATAATTAATAAGCTAAGACACTATCGTGATTTTCATATGCTCAAACAGTTATATTATACCCTTGCTTTACCATACTTAAACTATAGTCTTGCCAGCTGGGGTGCTGCTTACAAAACTAGATTAAATAAAATCTGCACTAAGCAGAATAAATGTATACGAAGCATGTTCTTTGCTCATGGCAGAGAACACGTCAACCCATATTATAATCTTCTTGGAATTTTGAAATTTGAAAATATTCACAGACTAAAAGTATCGCTTTTTACGCATAAACTTAAGAATGATAAAAGTAACACCCCAGCTGTACTACTGAATATTCTCACATCTGCATCAGAGATTCACCCATATAATACCAGGAATGGTGCAAATCAAAACTTCTTTAAGCCATCAGTATGCACCAATTATGGTGTATCTACATTTCAATTCTCCGCAATAAAAATCTGGGAATCTGTCCCACCTGAACTTAAACGTTTTCTATACATGCATGCTCTTCAAAAAGCGGTATAACAGATTCTTATTGACCACTCAAAACTGACCATAGTTTACCTGTTAGCTATGTAAGATACTGTTGTACAATATTCAGGTCACTGTTTTCCTTTATTTTAGCTGGCATTTATGTATGTCTCTCTTCTCTTATGATAATAATATCGTCTTTAATGTAAATATCAATTTAAATTAACTTAGCATGCGGCCAACGCCAACTTATATCTGCATGACAGTGACCAACTCGAAAGCTCATTGGCTACTTTGGTCACTGTACACAGTTAAATATTGTTTCTTCTAGTTTATTTCTATCTGTATTTATTTTTCCTATATCATTGTAAACCATCTTACGTTAAGTTGTTTTTCTGTAAATAGTGTGCAATAATAAAAAACTAAAACTGAAACTGATCCAGGATTGTTTTATAAATATGCAAAACTGAAGTAATGCTGTGGCTTGTACAACTTTACAAGGATGTTTGTGAAAAATAGGAGAGCAACACAACTAAGTTTATACAAATTCAAATCAGACATTTGTTGGAAATTTCCTTTAGCTACATAGTCGATATATATTTGCAAAACAAAACGAACACGCTTGATTTATGAAACAGCAAAGAAAACAATCCAAGAAATTCAATCCTTCATTCACTCGCATAGCTGTTAACTTTGTTTTTTAGAATACACAGGACATCGTGAAAAGTGAATTGCAAATAGAATCTCTTTCACGTCTGGTGACCCTTGTTGACCTGCACCGACACAAGCATTTATTTTAAAAATGAAGAGTTTTTTTTTTTTCTAGAAAAAAATGAGGAATTAGGGCTACAGGCATAAAAAAAACCAATGAAGTGTCCATCATATTGAACCTCGTTTGCAGGTACGACTCCTAGAAACGAGGCTTCTGCGGTCAACAATATCAGCAGTTGATATTGTGAAGCTCACAAGAGACCATCTTGATCTCACTGATTTATCAGAAAGAGAGAAACAAAGCTGAGGAAAATTAATAAAGGCTCTGTAAAACTGACCGGCTAAAACTAACAACACATCAGTTAGCCAGTACAGTTTTTTAATTTCTTTTAATCTTACAGATTTGTATTCGCTATATATTAAAAATTAAAATTTAGTTGTGCCGCCATCCTGAACCCGAATATTCTTGTATGGAACAGGATGGAAATTCCGACGAACTTTACATACATCTGTGGTTGAGAACTAACACGCAATTCTGACCAATGTAATCGCTTTATACTATTTACAGCACTAAGGACGTAACTTGTATATACTCGCATGTCAAACACTTGTCTATATTTACTGTATTATTTAAGGTTTCTTGTGTTTCTGTAAAACCAGAATGCGTCCATCGTGTATACCAGTGTTACACAAAGATACCCATATAAAAATATCGTTAAGCGTCAGTATCAAACTTTTGTGAAATTATATCAACCATTTCCTTGTTGTGAAACATTAAAAACTTGAAAGTCATGGATAGAAAATGAGCATTTCATGTCTCTGTGAATAATGCTACGCTTTTATAAAATGGGCACCTTTACTGTTTTCGCTTCATTAGTTGAAATCTAAATACACGCAAAGGCCCTTCGCGTCAGGCGCGCATCGCTATTTTGCACGCGCGTTACGTGGCCATTGCGAGATGCACTTAGAGTGAACGCGTTAACTATCAAACGTGCTGCTCTTTGGCTAAAGTTTTCTATTATAGAACTTTTGGCCTGTTCGTGCACTGGTTTCGGATCGAGTCCAATTCGAAATATTAGGTTAAATGATAATGTACTTCAAAATGGTAGGGAGAAAGTTTTAGTCCTATCAATATATAAGTTAAACGATTCTCATCTGTTTCTTGGGAGCAATGTAACCAGAGTTTCTGCTCAAGTCTTAGCATATTAACTGCAATAATCTTTATAATTATGAGCTAAGCAAACTTCACCTCAAAAAGCAAGATGTTGGCTACATTTCGATAAATGATCGTCTATAATGGTGAAAATCACAAGCCTCGTGTTTGAAAGTTTGTCTTTATCTGCAGTCGATCGCTATTCATCCTGACTTCCTGGATGAATCGTTTACTGTTGTCAAATACAGAACCATGTTGTTTGGGCGTCGATTATCGCTAATCCAGCAAAAACCGAGTTTCACCTTGAGATAACTTGAAGTGAAAAAAGAAACTTAAAGACAGTACATACGACACGAACTGTACTCAAAATTTAAAACTTAAAATGCGATGTGATCACTTCTCAGGCTCATACTGATATGATCAACTTGGCTCTGTTTTGCAAACCACGCAATCTTAATTTCTTAGATTTCCTCAGTATGATCTAAGTTTGATCTATAGCTTCATAAAAATCGCAAAGAAGGACAAAGGTCAAAGAGCTCCCAAGATAAACTAGGTTTATGATAAAAAGTCAAATGGCCAGCCTTGTGGTAAGACTCCTGTCAGTTGTGATGAAGCTTGACATTCAAACATTCCCACATTTCTATGATTAGATAATACTTAAGCTGAAGTTTCCTCTACCAGGATGGACAAATGTTTCCACACTTTAAAGATCCTGGGAAACAAAATGAGAGAAATAAAGTTAAAACCTGGCTCATTAAAGAGCACATTGGTATTTCTCGTCAACTAGATTTTTTGCAAACAAAGTATCTGTGACAGTTAGGATTTAAAATGCTTCTTGATAGAGAAGATTTTTGTAATAAAAGTCATCAAGAATTGTCCATCAGGGGAAATCCGTTCAAAAATGTTCGCAAACCGCCAGTGAAAACTTGAGTTAGAGAGAGTTTACCATGTAACGATTATTACGTCACTGACACACTTTTATCATCAAGGCAAATTCGTCTTAACATGGTATAGAACTAGAACAGAGCTTAACTACAGGGGACGTTCTCTCTCTTACCTGCTTTGTAGTGAACGTTTTTGTCTTTAAATCAACTGCTCGAAGGCGCTGGGCCTTCGCGTCCAATTGGCGGCACATGTACCAAAGTGTATGGCGCGCTTGATGACGCTGCCGAGCTACTTCTGTAGAGTGGTATATCAGACGGATGTACTTGCTCAAGTTCTAGCGGTCCCTCCAGGGCTAACTGAGCGTCCAGTCTGTTAAAATTGATATAAGTTCTCCGCCTGGAGCCTTTACCCAATTTCCTAGAGTACGATGGAGGGTTGGTAAGCGAAGCGGCGTTGCAAGTGATCCTGTCGCATTCGCTAGCGGACGATATTCTCGCGGAAAGAATTTCGGCTGGTCGTACACGCTGGAAACTTTGGCTCGACCGTGGTCGGAGAGCTTCCGAGTGGTTATCGATTCCCGAAAAGTTTTCCACAGGAGCGTTGTAGTAATACGAAGCTTCTCTACTGGCGAACAGCGAATGATTTTGAAGAGGGATAAAGAATTTTCTGGACAGAAATTCCTGAGGCCAGGAAGCGTTTAAGTTATCTCCTGAACCATCTTCATCGGCGTTAAAGGGCGAATTTAATTCTGTCGTTTCTGGAGTTTCCTGCGCAAGCAAATCACGTGAGTAAGAACATTCATTTTTTTCATCCTGTGAAGGATTTTTTTCAACAGAGTCATCTTTTGAACGTTGGCGCTTTATGAGGCTTGAAACCGATCGCTTTCGGCTACTGGAACTTCTCGTACGAGGGCGTCCCGAGGGCGGTCGAGGCACGATTATTCCACCTGGTGGGTTATTCGCTTTATCAGCGTTCAAATTTAACGAAGATATTTCTCTGGATAAAGGTCCTTGGGAAGTTTGTTCACGGTCAATATTGTGGCCGTCTGAGTTTGTTATTTTGCCGTCTTCTCCCTTGACGACCAAAGCTGAATCTATTAAGTCTATGGTCTCGTCGTCAACTATTTTCAAATCCACTTGGGAAGTTTGTAGCGCCTCTTGATCTTTGACAAAACGCAAAACCAGGTCGCGCTTAGCACGAGGGACATTCTCCGTAAAATCATCCCGGCCTGGACTGTCGGGTCTCCCCTCCTTTGAAGTAGTCATAGTAAAATTTGCACTCGAAATCCGTGTTCACTCATAAATCCGCGAACTCAAACAATACTCCATCGGCGCATAAGATGTCTCTCGCATGGATTTACCGATCGTCACTCTTGGAAAAACGACAAAGATGTATTTATGAAGTTGTAATGAAACTTCAAGTTGTCGTTAGACACTCCTGTTATTCAGTAAACTTGATTTCGTTTCTCGCCACACGGCTTAACTTCGGTTGTCTGATGAATGCAAGATTTCTTTGTGACTGCGAACGGTCCCAAAATCCAAACGGTCCCGAAATGCTTGAAGAGTCGAAGGAACGCAATTCACAGAAGATTATACCAATAAGCAACACACAATCTGTTGCGATAACATAACTAGAAAACTAGCTCTATCATTTCAGTAATTTTCCACCATGTCGTTCAATGTTTGTGCTTTTGTGTCCGTAGCTAACAAATACAACCAACAGCCTGGCAGTCATTGGCCCGAAGCGATCAACAAATGACTAATAAATATTCATCTCCATTTCGGATAATGATCAGTAATGAATGCAAACTAATTATCCTATGTGTTTACCTAAAAAAGAAAAAGTTTATCCAGATCGACGCTGTATTCTCACGACAGTAAACATTCAAAGGATGTTTTTTCAAAACTTCTTGGTACGGTGTTCTTGTTTCTCCAGTTTTTGAATTCAACTAAATTGGTTAGTTTAGTGACATCCAAGCGCTTAGCAGAGTAAGCAAGTAATTAGGTCTTTTAATTCAACCCTCAGAAATGTATACACTTTAAGAAAAGCCTTTGTTTTCTTGTACACATACACAAATAAGGGTGAAGTCGTCGATACTTCGCACATTGGAAGACCTTACTGAACAAGCCATAAATTGCTTTAATCGTGTACACTGGTTTCAAACCTTTGAGCCGTGTTTGTTTGTAGGTCTGTAAATGTTTTGGCCGGGTCCGGAATCCATTTGCGTTTTCAGTTGTGGTCATAGTTTGCGTTAAGTGGCTGTAATTTAGGTCTGTTAGCTCCCTAGTGGTTTCGCAAAGGTGTAATTATCGATTTTGCCAGCAAGAGTAAAGGAGCCCTACAGCTTTGACGTCATCGCGCATTGTGCCGATAATCCTACTGTATGAAAGTTTAAACCAGTATTTTAAGCCCCAAATAACACCATTAAAAGACACGGCAGAACGGTAGAACACTCATTAAAATATTTCACAAAGTAGGCACTCGAAATGTCTGCAACAGGGTCAAGTAAATGTCACTCCATTTCCTTGTTCTTTTTGTTTTTCATCAAAAGCGAAGTTCGGTGTAGGCACACAAACAACAGGTTACCCCTAAAATAATGAAGGTGATAGAAAGAGATTAACGAAACTGTTCGAAATATGCTTAAGCGGGACACGGAAATTATCCATCACGCACTATAAACGAAGTCGGCGGCTGCACGATGTTTCTTTCGGTGATTTAATAATAGTCATTTGCACTAATTAATGATTTAACTCTTGAGTTATTGTTAAGTCTATTTCCTGATTACTTATGCCTGGCGTTTTATCATGTTTTGCTACTGGGAATGCTCTTCATCTATCAGTGTTTTGTTGATACGGAGCCAGTTGGAGGCGTTATACGACAACAACATCAAAATACATCAGTGGACGGGTGCGAATCTCAGAAACGATTTCATTGCGTTTACCTTGCTTTGACTCCGTTATTTTTGCTTATGTCAACAAGTGAATTCTCCCTACCAAACTCCCTGAGAACGAGGTTGTGTAACCTCATTCAATACGGTGTCCACTGTTCAGGTGAAGAGAACAGATTATCAGCCAGATTGAATAGAGGAAACCGAAAAAAGGCTCTTTTACACGATCCCCCAACCTATAAGCTTATTTACTTATTCAATTTTAGCTCGAAATGAAATGCTGGAATAAAACTGAATTAGAACCCAGGAAACTTGCGCTCGCAACTACTCGTAACATTTTGTATATTCTTTTTAGCAAGTTGCTTTCAATAAGCTCCATTTAGACAAACGAAAACTAAAGCTGTCCTTAGAGGCTTGAGGTTTTCAAATTAGCCTTGTTTTCTCCCCTCTCAAGGGTTGTCGAAAGAACATTTTACGATAACTGCAGAAATTTTCGCGCGCTCAGTGGCTAATTTTCATTGTCAATAAGCGGACAGACACATGAATTTATAATTTTGCGATGCGTCAACGAGCGAGAGCGGACAATTTGACAATTTGTTATCGTAAAAAAACAAATTGAAGTCAGTTTTTCATGCGTCTGTTCTGTTTTTGGTCATGAATTTCGTCATAACATTGTCAAAGTAGTCTGCGGAGGCGATAGCCGATAGCAGAGTGGATCCGCAGACTACTTTGACAATGTTATGACAAAATTCATGATCAATAAAAAGATACACGCATTAAAAACTGACGTCAATTTGTTAATGGGTGAGTAGGTACGTGAAAAGAAAAAGACTGAGTAGGGTGGAGAGGGGGAGTAGAAGGCATGGAAGGTTAGGGAGGTGATGATGGAGAAAAAGTTAATATTTTTTAAAAGTATTTGCAAATGAATTAGAGCCTCTTGTACTCGACGGTCGTTAATAACGACTTGTGAAAAATGCATCGATGATGAGTGGAGTTATCGGCGAGGCTTTTGGATTTGAGAAGCTCCACTTAAATTTCTCTAAAGCTTTGTTTAACACAAGGTTAATTTCCCGTCACTGCCGTTGTTCATGAATATTAAGTTCCCCCAGGTTTCTACCATCGAAGTGAGATTTTACTGATTAAAAGCAAAAAAACTTTCAAGAAAACGAAACAGTCGATCGTTTTTTTTCTATATCGAATCGTAAAAGATTTACAGCGAAAAGACGTATGTATTGTATTCAAATGCCACTGTTTCGTTTACAAGTCCTGTTTATAGCATCACTGCCATATTCAAACAAGCTTCGGGTGCCTTTCAATTTTAAATATTGAATTTGTTTTGCAAATTACAACGACAAAGAAAGCTGTCCTAATTTATATGACAAAATTAGTTTGTTGCCGAAGAAGTCAAGAACACTGTTAACCACAACTTTGGCCTAGAAATATCGGCAAATCATTTCAAACCACAAAAATGAATTTGTATTTTGCAGCAGATATTGTGCTCTTGCACTGTAAACACACTTAGCAAATTACTTGTGGAAAAGATATCCGCTGCAGAAACGAGTCCTTAACTTATTAATTAATAATGAGTTCCAAATTTAAAATATGTTTGGCAGCCAAGTTGGGTTGCTAATGCTGACTTAACAATAAATTGTTGAATAACCTTAATTTTCGAGTAGAGCTCACAACCACCGCTTATTAACGTATCTTTTTGCAAACTGAAAAAAGAAAAAAAGTTCGTGCGGGTTTTGCTAATCTGTAAACCTATCTGGGGGCAAATAGCAGCGATCAGGCATATTTACCCACTCCAAGATCGTATCAGTGACGTAGAAATACTGTCAGTCTTTTTGTTTTAATAGCTGTCAAAACTCTAATGCGCAAACAGTGCCATTCTATTGAAAGCCGCCGACAGCTGCGGCAGTTGAACCTACTTATGTAAACTAGATATTACGGAAAACAGTAGAGAGGTGCTTCAACAAAGCGGATGGCGTGGATTAGCCGCATAAGTGCAAGCTTGTTGTTGAGGAAGAATTGAAAATGTACGCTGCGCCGATCACCGAAGAGGACAGTTTTCTTCCCGCCATTTTATGGAGTAATCCCGCCAAACAACTGGAACATGTCCGCGGTTACTACGAGCGACAGCGGGAGCGTAACTTGGTGCTCGACCGAAGTCTGGAAGATATTCGCATGTCGTACTCTATGAAGCTTTGCAATGAGAGAAACCGGCTTAGCAAATCGTTGTGGGAGTTAGAGGTTCGAAAAAGGAGATTGCTACATCAAATTATGGAGCCTCAAACGAAACGCACCTCTGACTGGCGAAGGAAGTCCATATCTGAAGCGAAAAAGCAACGTTTGAAACAGAAAGAGAAAGAGGAAGAAAGCAAACTCGATATGACAGGACGAAATACTAAACGGACTTCAACAAAGCGTAAAGAATGTAAGCTAGGAAAAACTACACAACAAAAACTCAAAACAGATGCGAGCGATACAGTGGAAACTGAACAGTTAGAGATCCCAAAATATCTCCTACAGTGAAAAGGTTTTGTATATAAACCCGTGAACATTCAGGGTTGCTAAGACACGGGTCATGGAATATTCATCAGACAGCTGACAGAGGGATCAGAAATAAGGAAATTGTTAACTGAAGAGGACACAATTTTAAATCTCTAGAAATAAACGGCTGCACACTTCTTCAATGAAGTGGGAGTTAATTTAAAAGTACCAGCAGTTTGCGGAAAAAATTGTTCTTGGAATTTTGCTTCGGCGAAATAATATTATGAATCAAATGTGATATACAAATTTGCCTTTATTGTTACAGTTGTGAAATCATTGCATAATTTTTAAAAGATTTTCACCGTGCAAGAAGTCGTCCTGAAGTCCGAGAATAAGACTAACACAGTGTCAAGTTAAGAGAATGGTACGCAGTTTTATTTATTAAGCCAAGTAAGACTGAATGAAAAAGATAAGTTACTCTAAACGTTCAAATGGGATCTTTTTCGAAATGTAAATACTCGCTATGAGCGAACAAGAAAATAAAGGTGAAATTCAGTAAAACAAAGACTTTTAATACTAGTATTTATTTTTACCAAACGTTCTTTGTGTCAATAATTAATATCACTAGGAAGAAGAAAAGCACACAGACATAGCAACAAAGATCCGTCATTAATTTTAAGAGTTCGAGAAGTCGCTTTTAGTTCTTCTTCCTTAAATGTCAGGCACAATATTTTGCTAAATGACTTTTAGAACTTTGTAGGATTTGTTCATCAAACGATTGAAACAACCTTACTGAGTCTTATTCACTTGACAAAAATAAGCTGTTATTGCACTTAACACGGGTGTGAAACATCCATGTAATCACAATTCCGTCAATAAAAGCCAAGCGAGAATTCGTGTAAAGTGTTTCTACGCCTGTGAAAGCGGTTTTAGCAAGAAATTGGGGTTAACAATAGAGCGGCGAAAATTGCTTGACAGACATTAGACTAAAGCGACAAAAGCGACTTTTGAACTTTTATCTTGTAACTGTGGTTACTTAGCGCCACGCTCCTAAATATATAACTTGCTTCACTCAGTGACATAATTATCTCTTCATTCGGAAAACTGCATTTGTATTTCGAGTGAAAACAAAATGAACTACATTTTATTCAGGAGATTGAAGTAGATGAAATATTTTGATAACAAAATAGAAACTCACAATCAAATTCAAATTGGTTTTTGGCTTTATTTCAGTGAGCGATTTAAACATGTACACAGGGTAAGCCTTGTGCTAGAAAAGAAAAAAGTGCTCATTTTAACAGAATAAAATTACATTGAAATTCATGTCGAGTGCTCTCCTACGAAATGACAAATAAGACAGTGGAACATCAATATAACGACTTGCACGTCATTAAGGCCAAAGTTACAGTAAAACGTACGGAACAGCACTCGTATAGAGTGAACACCGATATGACAAAATCCTTGTGAAAACGAACAGAATGTAGATAGCCAAACTTAAAAGCTTTCCAGATTTAACACAGAATAAATTTCACTACACTTAACGTGAAACAGATTAATAGAGATGGAAGTCCGTGATAACTTCATTATATTCCATTGTTATTGCACCATTAGACAAAATTTAAAACGACACCCCGTTGTAACAAACCCATTTTCTCAAATCCCTGGGTGTTAAGCTGTACTGAAGTCCCACAGTACATACCGCGATTTGTTAATCTGCGAATGAACTAGAATGCGAAAATTAAACTTAAAAACTGCAGTACGTCTGTGGAAAATCTTTAATTTACTGTGTGATTTCACTGTATATATTTTAAGAGTCTTGTATTTTGGAAAGCCCGCAGGGTGAATCAAAGCACAAATGATTAAAGAGTGAAAATATACAGTGATAATTATTAAGAGATTTATTAGGCAAAGTTTTATCCGCCCGAAATCTAGACTTTAAATCGTGTTTTTCCTTTCGCGTGAATTTAAATGATAAAGCATTTTTAATATTTCAAGAGTAGGCTCTCATATTTCCTTTTTTTCTATATCTACGTAAAGATTAAACTTAGTTAAAGTCGCTTTGCAGGTAACTCGCTTTATCCATTCTACAAATGTCTTTTTAAGACAAAGAATATTTCTTAAAATATAAATGAAGGTAAAGATAACCAGTGTTAAGAATTTGCAGCTTTCTTCTCAATAAATATCATTTAGAAATTAAAATTGTTGTTGAACTGAAAACAGAATAAATACAAAAATAACGGTTTCGTAAAAAAAGAGCTAGATAAAATGTCTTATTGTTTCATTTTCCCTCCTCAATAATGAGACGACAAAATTCATTCAAAATGTTCCCATAATAAATTACATGTGCAAAAGCTTGAAGATTGGGCACAGGTAACCAGACCACGTGACACCAACTGGCCAATCCAGAGACAGTTTGTGGTAGCCAATGGGAGGCATCGTCATAACGTGGATAGCAGTTGTCGAGCTTGATCGTATGATTCTTTGTCCTAAATTGCCAATAAAAGGAATGAAAATAACATAAGATACTTGATTCAAAATTAGTTTCAGGGTTTTTGATATTTTAAACAGCATACACTGCTGTATATTGAGTAGGCAGGGGAGGGGAGGGGGGGGGGGGTTGCAGATAACTACAGTCGAACCTCCCGTAGCCGCTTACGGGAGGAGGTAGCTTATGAGAGTTTAGACCATATTGGGTTAAAATTTTGCCTCATTGGCATTTGATAACTGCACAAATTTACCCCATGTTTTAAATGTTTTATTCACGTGATATGTCAATTTCGAGAAAACATCTGCTACTTCCCGTTGAGAAATTTCCGTCTCTTGTACTAGCCAGAGATGCGATAATGTTACAACACCATTTAATCCAATTTCCACTCTATTGGTCTGTCAAGTGGTCGCTTACGAGAGGTTAAGAACAAAAGAAAATTTCAAACTTTTAGCTCTAAAAGTGGTCGCGGTCGCTTTTAAGAGAGGTTCAAAATATAGAGATTTGACTTGGAAACTTATGGTAATTTGGAAAACTGGTCGGTGAGCGTGAGGAGAGGTGGTCGCTTACGAGAAGTGTTCGCAACTGGAGGTTAGACTGTATTTCTGTGATAAAACGTGAACAATGTAGACTACGAGTAGTCCGTCTTTCGCGCCCGCTTAGTCCGACGCGCGTGACGCGAAAGAAAACCTCGAGGAAAAGGTGTCCGCACGCCCTCAAGGTTTCCTTTCGCGTCACGCGCGACGGACTAAGCAAAAGAGGGACTACTGGTAGTCTATGAAAAATGAAAAGCTAGAACTGTTTTCACCAAAAATTGCATACTTTAAAAACGTTTTCGTGTGGGCGGCGAAACGGCAATTTCCGAAAATGACGACGTAGACAACACAACAACAAATAAACAGACACTAGGTCATTTGACTCACATCATCTGTGGATACGGGTAGTGACGTTGCTTTCTTCAACCACTCAGTTGCCTTTGCTACATTGCCGTTTTGCTGGTAACACTATGAAGTGAAAAAATACAATTCTAAGAGCTTATTAAAGGTTCTATCAAGATAAAATGGAAATTTTGTCTGAAATTTTAGTTCGTGACCAGTTTCCTTTGAAACTGTTATTTATGCATCAGTCAATTCCAGCAGTGCCCATCCCCCCCGGGCAACCGCGGGGCATTTGCTCACGTTGTCAGTCCCGGGGGTGGGGCATTCGCAATTTTATCGCGGCCCGGGGGCTGGGCATTTGCGTATCCCGAGGCGACCCCCGGGCATTTGACACACGTGTTTTCGAAAGTGCCATGGATGAGTTCATCGGGAAAGACGAGGCGTTTGTCGAACAATGGCTTGTCCGTCAGGGACTAGAGAAACTTGTAGATGTTTTTAAAGATATGTTTTCTCAATTTTCGGTATTTCTTCAACGAACTGTTTATAATCAAGTATTGAAACAAAATATTAAAGTTGTGAGATTTCTAAAACAATGATAACTGTTTTATTGTAAACATTGTGAACAGGATTGTCGTTATTCTAGTCGAAATATTCAAAACAAATGGTTTTTATACAACAAAATATTTAACATCACGCTATCCTCTAGAAAACTGTTAGAAACAAAATATAAAGAAATAAGTATAATCGGAATCAACTAACACGTACTGTTGTCCTTGAAGTCTTACCGTTGCATTAAAATACTGAAATGTTGAACGCTTTATTCACTGATTAATAAAAAAACTGCAGAGGTGTTGGAAGGCGACGATCTCGGGGGCGGGGCATTTACCCTCTATCTTTGTCCCCACCCCGGGGCATTTAGACAGCTTGTGTGTCCCCACCCCGGGGAATTTGCCCATTTTTTCAAAAAAAAAAAAAATGCTAATGCCGGGGGGTTAGCCCGGGGGGGGGGGAATGGGCACTGCTGGAATTGACTGATGCATTAGATCGCCGCGCAACTTTTTTTTCCAAATGGAGCAAGATTGCGTGACGCCCCATATAAAGGCTGTAACAGTGAATACAGAGTTGTGACTGAACAAAAGTGAGCTGGCATGCAGCTACCTTGCCTATCCAGTAAGAGTTGGAAATCCAAAATCCTGGCTTGACCTCCTCAGCCTGTCACAAGAAAATAATAAATGTATAGAAACAGCAAAAAATAAATGGGAATATTTTACTCTAGTCAGCTGTTGTTTAGTTTCAACAGTTTTGAGTATAAAAGAAACAAACCGATATAAAACAAGGCCCACTGTGAAGCTATGTCATTGGTTTTGATTTTTGACTTTTTCATTAAGTTGGAGAAGACGACCGGAGATGGGATAACTGTTGGGGATGGCTGTAGGGCAGATCCAGGACAGTCAGAAACAGGGCACCATAGCCGTTGTGGTTAGAGCACCATATGGCATCACAACAATTTAGGAGTGCAGAAGTATGCCCTTCGAGAAGGTTCTCTCAAGAAGGTTCACCTCACGCAAGGAGCAATGAAAATGGACTGTATCTGCAATATATGCAGTTGTAAAAGCTGAAAATTATTTTAATATTATAATAACATTTTTTTTTTAGATTCTACCTTTAAAAAGTTCTCAAGAGCTTCCTCTATGGACGATGTTGGTGGTTCGGCCACAAATGCTGATGCAGCTTTTCGTTGCCACCAAGACAGCATAGCAATCTGTACTCATTTAAGAAACAAAATACCGGTAACTGTTACAATGATTTGTAAAATAATGCATTGCTAGAAAAGAATATAAAACAAGTTATGGATGGGTCTGAAGCATTCCTCTGACTGATAAACCTTACCTCATAACACCATCTTCCCAACAGATGATAATTAGATGGGTCGTTCCTATCAAGTTCAATGGCTTGTTTAATATGGTCCTAATAATAAGTAAAACACAAAAATAAACTCAAATTTAATTTTTGTGTTATGAGCAACAAAAACCTGTTTATGATCCATACAATTTGATTTTCAATAAGTCATTAGAATTATTGATCTCCCTTCCCCCTCCTGCTGGAAAGAATGTTTGCCCTCTACTGTGTGGGGTGTTTGCCAGTGTCTCTTGCATTATTTCATGCTATGAATCTGAAAATCTATCATGTACTGTATAACTTAATTAATTTTAAGATTCTAATGCCTCTCAGTCTATAGATTTGTACCTTGTATTTGAAACCAAGCAGGATTTGATTTTGCATACTTTCATAACTTGTTATGCTCCCAAGAATTATTGCATACCTTTGAAAAGAAGAAAAAAAAAGATAATTAAAATATTTGGTAATACGCAGTCTGAAACTTATCTGTATTTCATGTCTGAGCCATGAAGCAAAAAAAAAAAAAAAAAAAAAGATTTCAGTCAGTCAATAAGTTAGGGTGCAGACCTAGTACTTTAATAATCAGACTACCAAGGCTAACAAAATTTCACTAGTCACCTACCATTTGTGTGCGCTTGAGCTATTTTTGTCCAATTCAATTGCTTTCTCTGCCTCAGCCATACCTAAAGACACAAAATTGAATACTTAAATTGAAGAAAGAAATAGACAAAGACAATTGACCAATAATCACCTGACTAAAACAAACAAAATCAACAGACAACATCCAGCAACATAGGTCTGTAATACATGCAAAATGGCTTAAGCTATATATAAATAGCATCTGATTGTATTAAAGTAGGCTTAAAGTACTGCGTAATATTATTAACCGCGTGGCCATGGGCCGAGCGCGGTTCATGTTCTACCCTTGGTTTATTTTACTTTATTTTTTTTTTTGTCGGAAACCAGACGCAGATCTCCACTCGGCCAACTTTGAATTACGCAATATGTAATGTTTACTCGCCAAACCTTGTTTCTTCAGGGTCAACAGAAATCTCAGATTACAAAATCATGCCGAACCTACACGTTGCAAAAAAATCTCTTCAAAACCCTGACATCGAAGCGATATATCACTTTAGCGTTAATAGCTACCACACATCGGCAGAAGGTAAATCTATTCCTTAACAATCCAGCTTTATCGTGCTAAAGTTTCAGCGAAATTGAACAAAACCAGAATTAATTAGAATTTTTTTTGTGACCTCACTCCCCAGACTTGACCTAACAAAGGGAGCAACGGTCGCCCATAGCAACCGAAAAACACGAACATAACAAAGCCGACGTTTCGGCCAAAAAACTCCAGAAGTATCGCCTGAGAGCTTAAACTTGAATGGGAACATCTTTTTCGAACTTTTTTCAACTCATTTAGACGAAAGAATGGCCTCGGCGGGCTACAAAAATGACCAAGAGAAAAAACAGAACAAGACAGCAGAACAAACCGATAATATTTCACCGTGTGGCTTTCGGCACGAAAACGAAAATACAGCTTATTTCTGGATAAATTCAGCCTTAAAAGCCACCAACTGGTCCCATATTACTTTCTGTATCCTTACAAATGTCCTGACTTCCATCTCCGAAAGATTTTGCCCCAATTTTGAGCAAATAAACATTTCGCCGACAGCGACCACCTTTACGGTGGCTTGCATACTAAATTAGCTAACTTGACAAAATTCTCCCGAGGGGGGAGGATGTGACGAAAAGAGCTGAAAAATGGCCTGTAATTGGCTAATGATGAGATCTTCCCACTGTCCAAATTTGGTGAGAATCGAAAGTAACGCCAATTTCCTGTCACGTTTTCAATCTGTAGCCACTGGAGTGACCAAAATCGATACATTGGTCGGGATAAAGTTTCATTATTAAATTACATGACTTGTGTGACTACTTTGCTAGCCCTTTACTCGTGGAAAACACCAATCAAATTTAATCATGTCTTTAAAGAAAGAAAGCTGTTGTTAATAGTGTTATTATCGTGTGGTTCATATCGTTCATGACCATACATATCCCAAAGAAAGTTCTAGATTAGGACCATTACGTCATCGGAGATTTGTCAACGGCTACCACTGATGGTGCAATAATACAGTTTGTGTTGATCAAGTGATGTGATGTCTACAGTAAGAAAAGAATCATCAATGACTGCTTTGAAATGTGCACTACATTCCGACGGTAGTGCAAAGCAAACAGATAAATTTTAAAAGCGTGGTTATAAGATCTAAAAGATCTTCTTCTTGTTATGAATGGGTTCAAGGGAAAGAACTGGCTTTAATCGGCAATAAAACTGATGTGAAAACAAAGTGGCTTGGGTGTAGAGTGAGTCTTCGTAGAGACTAATCTGAAATTCAATTCAAAGAACTTAATAAAAAAAAAACTGAGGGGAAAATGGTTGGGATTAGAGTATCTAAATTTCAAATAAAATGAAGAAGGATTTCTCTTTACTATATAAGAAGGGAAACACGAATAGCACTATGCTGTCTAGTAAAGGATAGCAGTTTCTATATTCCGACCAATAACAAGGTCCACTTATATATGTAGTTTTCGAAGCAGTGCTCCCCTCTCCACTTCCACTCTCAGGATAATTTTGTTGGATTTGTTGCCATGGTTACCTTGGTATAACAAGCTCTTCTTGCCATCATCATCTCCACTTTTTCCTTTCAACATGGCAACATCATAACATGATCGTGCATATCTCCAGGCAACTTCACAACTTTGTTGATGCTGTGCATTTGAATTTCATACATTAATGCTAGTTTTGAAAATAAAACTTCAAGTGTATAAAGGCAATAATTGATTTTTACCTAGCTACACCATAAAGATCACATAGGTGTTTGACCATAGAATACTGGGTTTTTTAGCAAAAGATGTTACCATACCAAAATTTTTGTTTACTTTCACTTTATAAACAAGACTGAATTTCTAACTCGTAACACCTGCTATGTTTGATGGGCCCTTAATGTTACATGTGAACTTACTTGCAATTGATACAATTCACTCTAAAGGTAACAAATTTGTTACGGGTATGAAGATCAAGGCTACAAGTGAATCAAAACTTAATGCTAGCCCTGGTCAGTATCTTGTAAAAATTTAAAGCGCTAACTTTCTCTGTCTTCTTTTATATCCATAAAAAGTAATTTGAAGTGATTGTTTGATTAAGAACAATGTATGATCAAGCAGTACCTGAACACATTCCTGCAGGAGTTTATGTATTTTACGCTTGTCTTCAGCATTATTATTTGAGTGAAGTCGCTCTACTTCATCAATGACTGTCTTGAGCTGGTCGATATCAGACACACTATGGCAAACCACATTGCAGTATGTTAGCATTGTACTTTATGCAAACTAATAAATATTATCCAAAGATTTTAATGATACATGTAATTCATAGTCCTCAATCAACAGCTGTCAATTTCTTTGCTATCTGCTATCTGTGGTCTTACTAGGTAAACGTGCAGTGGTCAAAATTACCAAAGAGCATAAGAGAGGCCACATCTCTCAGCACTTTTAAGACGAACATCAGAAATCTCAACAATCTTGATGCATTATTAGATGATGGCTGCAGAGGCTGTCCGCTCTGCTCCTCCTAAAGAATTTTTTTAAGTATGTATTGTTGTATTATAAAATCCACTGTACATAGTCTCATAACATATTTTAACTTGGATTTAAATTTTACTATTGTAAATAGCTATAGGTTTTTTCTTCTAATTTAACTTGTTTTTGTTATGTCCCCGTATTAGTAGGGGAGTTTTTCCCCAGCTAGGTGGTTGATGACATTCTTAATAAAGTTTCTATCTAGTTCATACATGACGTAGCTGGCCTCAGAGATTTATTCTAAGAGGCATGGCAAACAGCTGTATTTCTTCAGGAGTATTCAACATGCAGCTTACATTCACTGTTGTAAGACTTAACAACATGTAAGACTTCACGCCACAATGAATGAATACACTGTAAATAGATTAGACCCATAGCCCGCAAGGGCTACAGGTCAATAGCCCATTCACCTTTGCCTCATGGGCTATTGACCCGTGGCCCTTGAGGGCGAAGGGTCTAATTGTTTTAGTATCACCGAAGTAGTCGGACAGAAAAGGCAATAATAAAGTTAGCAAATGCAAGTTGAGGAAATATCTATTTAGTAATAAAACGAGAGAAAGCATCATGCTTGATTGCGCTAATTTTGCTACTCGAGGACTATTACTTATAGTTCTCTAGTAGCGCAGCCAATCAAATGCAGGAATTTTCATTAGTCCACTAGCTGGGTGACACTAATTAATTTTATATATTTATAATTCTCCTAGTAAGCTTACAGTGTTTTTACTTACATTGTAAGAGTGACTTGTTAAAGATTTAATAAAGATTTAAAGTGACTCACCTTGAAGATGGCTCCTCGCCAGACATTTCATAATATTCATCTTCTTCTGTTTCCTCGTCACTTTGTAGGACAGTTGGTTGATCGTTCAGAGAAACAATTCGTTTATTTCTAGTTTCACTAAACGTGACTTCAAGTCTAACCATAACACAACGAAGTTCTCTTATTTCTTCTGTCAACTCAGTAACACGAACTACAAGATTTTGATCCTGAACTTTCGCAGTGAACATTCTTCTTGAAGCAGCCATTCCCGCGCCAATACCAATGCCTATTCCCAGGCCAATTGAGACTCCTACAAGAACATTTCGTCCTAAAGATAAGGGAAGATCAAGTGATGGCAACCAAGCCGCCATCTTGTTTTCCACGTTCGTATTTTCGCATCGCGGGCTCAAAACGTAAAAGGAGGAATGCGTGACCGATAGAGGGCTTGTGGAGATTCTTAGCTTTTGGAACTATATTTTTGCCTTAAAACGCAACCACTATGCCTCACGTCTTAATTAGTACACAGATAAGGCTGGTAAGAACTTTTTTCCAGATAATCTTAGCCTTGTTGCAAATTGAAACTGATAGCATGGCAGATAAATCACTGTAGAAGTCGCCCTTTAACATGTTCATCTACGCATTGTAAGCTGATGTTGTTTTGCGGTGTTTTGACTTCAATCAGGCCAGTGGACCGACGACTTGCGGTGACGAATGGGCAGACAAAGAAATAATGAAGTATCTGGGAGCACAATTGGTGCACACGTTTGGAAATAACTTGTAAGTAGCTACATGTGTCTGAGGGCCGACGGACCAAGTTTGTAAAGTTAACTGAAAATGGAGGTCTCTGAGGTCTGAACTGACGACTTAGGGTTTAATACTGATTACTTCTCTCATGATGCAAAGAAAGTTCATAAAGGTCACACTAAAATAAAGTTCATGTCTCTATATGTACATGTATGAATGTAAGCAAGTCTACAGCCCAACTTCAGCATCAAGTGTAGGAAAAGTGACTGACCCTTCCATGGGTAAGATCAGCTGATGTGTCTCAACCCCCATCCCCCAGAATAATTTAAACAATTATAAATAAATCAATAAAGCATTCTCATTATGTTCACTGAAATAGCTTTACAGCTGTAAATGTCTGTTTTTCTCTCAAAATATGGCAGGAAGTACGGGGTTAAATGTTTTAGACCAGAAAGGAACCTCTGCATTTGTGTTGAATAATTATAACCCTAAGAAAATAGACCAGCTAACAGCAGTCTACCTTTAATTCCACATATTAATCAGGAACCACAAATGTTTTTCCTTTTGTAGTAAAGAGTACATTTCACAGGATCCACCTCGTGTAGTGCTCAACAAACTGGAGCAGATAGGTTACAAAGTTGTAACGGCAACTGGTGTCGGCCAGACAATTATCTGGACTCTGCACAAAGCTGACGATGATCAGGAGATATTAGATAATGGGAAAGCTGACAGGTAAATTAGCATTAGAATACATGGTAAATTTACGACCTCAAAAGAGGTCATCATTAATTTAATGGTGTACTGCAATGCGCTCCTTTACAACTCACGTAAACCTTTTGCTAGGTTACTAGTCAGTGTTCTCGAAAATAATGAACTCAGAAGAGTGACAGAAATCACTAGCCAAGGGTGCACATCACATATAGCTGTAGAGGGTCTGGTCTGCACAAATGTTGGCACTACATGCCAATATTCACGTTACTTTTTTCAGCAATATTTCCATTTTTTAATTGCCATTGGGTAGTTCCAGAAAATATCCATACCCCCACCATGGAGGGAATTTAATGAACCCCTCCTTCCTCCCTGGAATTTCCATTCTTTGAATACAAATATACCCCCCCCCCCACCCCTCTGAAATTTTCATGAGTATTACAGGTAAGAAAGGATTTTGAACAGCTAGATCGATACTTGAATCTGTACCATTGAATAGATTGGGACGTCTGAAAACTAAATTGACTATCCAATCCCCCTCCCCTCTGGAATTTCCTGGGTCTTTGACTGCCTCATTTCATTGGCATGGGTATAATGATTCACTGAAGCTCTGCAGCTGTTTGTGTAAGATGGTGCTGTAGCTAATGTACAATATCTGTCTTTGTCTTTCCTCAGATAAACATGAAAATTCTTGTCTTCCAATGAATCAAGCTTTGAGTGCAAACACACTCACTGAAGCTACAAGTAGCTTTGGATGGAAAATTTTCTTGCACAGATAAATAACACAAAAGGACAAACAAAGGGGAAATATTAATACTTTATTCATGTATGACTACGCTGTAGATATACTTATTTAAATTACCCTGTGAATAACAGGAAATCTTGGCACACACAGTTTAAATAATTAAAATACTCAATAACAATTATTGAGTGTTTTATTATAGTTTGAACCATACAAATGTACATATATTGTCCGTCAATTAAGTCATTAAAAAATAAAATGCTGTAGACTAGACATCCTATTTGTATTCCCTGTACAAGACGCAAGTTTGGAATTTATTCAGTCTTATTTTCTATGCCATAAAACTGTAAAACTGCACAATAATTTGTAACCAAAGTCGTTTTGTTAGTCTGAACACAAGTTCATTTCAATTCACTTGATAGATGTTGGTTCAGTTGTTTACCAACTCATACTACATGTACATGTATTTATTAACTTTGTGAACTTAATAAAAGTCTCTTGCTGTTGTTGTTTTACCACTGTAGTGCAAAACAGTGTTTCTATTGTTAGCCCATTAGGGCACAGACAAAGGGCTTATGTTTGAAACATCACCTTTAATGTCAGATGCATACTGAAATTTTTAAGCGGTCCTGTCCACATTTGAAGTCTATTTGCTCATTCCTTAAGGAGCAGTTGCATGAAACAACTTGACAAAACAGATGCTTGTCTCTGAAACTTTGCCAACTCTGAAGTGACGGGGGAGGTTTCTGCTCCTCTATTTTCTTTGAAAAGCTGCGCTGCAGGTCTCGTCAAGGGCCACCCAAGACGACTGATAATGATGACTTCAACTACAGCTGTCATACTGACTCCAGTTACTTGACTATTGCCTCCACTCTGGGAAGGAGATGAAATCTTTAAACAAGTATGGTCTTGTATACAGTGTATGCAGCTAGGTGACTTCACTGCTCATCTTCTTCTTGCATCTCTTTAATCAGTCGTTTTCTTTCCTCAAACTGGCGAAGTTTCATCAACACAACACTTTCATAATCTTTGTCAGATATGGTACTGTCTGATGAAAACGATGACTCTGGAAGCTAATATGATATTAGTAAGAGTGTTGTTTTACTAATTCCCCAGTCAAAAAATCTAAGATCACAGTATTACCTTGGATTCAACTGCAGCTCCACCACTGGTGATCCTTGTTGAATCTGAATGCTCTAAAACTGTTTCTGAGTTTGCATCAGTTGCAGATGAGAAGCCATCCAACCAAGATATTTTGAGAGGGTTACCAGGAATGCCGCACTCATTTTCCAGAGCAAGTTTCTGCAACAGAAGGTAGGGTTTAAATTTCATCCCCATTCTGAGTCAGGAGAGTGAAAGTCTTTTATTAAGCACAGTAAGATCCAGATTTCCTTCTCAAGAATGTAGAATTCCCATACAACTAAAACACTACTGGAATCCTGATTTTTTGAACCTCCAAGGGAAAGGAAAATTGGTTCAGGGGTAAAATTACAATGGTTGACTGAGGAATGGAAACAACTTTTGGTTTGAGTCATCAGGAGGTTTGGAAAACTGAGGGTTCGGGAAATGGGGATTCCATTGTAATTAAAAACTAAAATTCAACAAAGATGATTTTGAAACAAAGAACGAACCAAAGACAACAAATGAGTGTTTCTAACATCCATGTATTGGACACCTGATTCTAATGTTATCCATCAAATTACAGTTATCCTTATAACAACAATATGA
The DNA here is from genome assembly GCF_964199315.1 of Orbicella franksi. Taxonomy (NCBI): domain Eukaryota; kingdom Metazoa; phylum Cnidaria; class Anthozoa; order Scleractinia; family Merulinidae; genus Orbicella; species Orbicella franksi. Next base: position 31,158,950 of record NC_138148.1, on the reverse strand, counting down.
CATTTGTAATAGATTATTTTCAGTCTGGACAATGTGTAAAAAACCATTAATTTCATGAGACTGAATACTTACTGCGCTTGCTACCGATTTCAGTTCAACCACGGCACTTCCTTTCTTCTTGGATGAGACAATCACATAGCTCACTTCACCATACTACATGAAAATTATAGGGGACAAATAAAACCACTTTCAATGATTCTGCTCAAATTTTAATGTTAGCTGAAATTATACTAGGTGGTAATCCTTTGGATACTTTTTATTACAGCTGAACTTCTGTTTACATGTAACTGTAGACAATAATTAATATGAGACATTGAAGTAGGAAGTGTGCATGCACTACAATCATTGTACATTCATGTGAGTGAAAAATACATGTGTTACTACAATGTTATCATGAAACTTACTGTATTTGTAATACCACTAGTTTAGTAAAGATTATGTTCATCTGCAGATTAAGATTACATTCATATTTATTAAAAATAGCTTTCTAATAGAAGTCTACTTCTAATAACATAACATGAAATTTATGATTGTTTACCTTTTCAAATAATGATTGAAGCATTTCCTGTGTGTATCCCCCATTTGTAACATCAGATTTCTTACTCTTCCATCTCACCTACGGAAAAAAAGAAACAAAAATTATTCTGTTGTCAGTCACACAACACTTGATCGTTGACTGTAAATAGTTTCAGGCCATATTTCAGATCACATATTAAGTACATTGCTGTCACTTCCAGATTCGAGGCAACAAGTGTTAATCAGACCAAATTGTATAACACTACTTAATCATGTACCTTTAATTTTGGAGTAGCTTCTTCAGACTTTGTCTCATCCTGGCCTGACTCCATTTCTTTTCTTAACTGAGCCTTGAGAATTTCTTGCTGTTCCTTTAGAAGCTTTGATCCTTCCTCTCTTAGCCTTTTTATCTGGCAAAATAACCACAACAACAATTGCCATTTCACATTGAAACACAGGATTTGCCTTCAAATAGTCCAGATCAAGTACAGTCATGTACCTGACAACAAGCCCATTAAACTTCTTCAAGGGTGCATCAATTTTTGGTTTGAAATGATCATTTTTTTTTAAATCATTGATTTTGTAATTTAAAATAATTTTATTGTTTCAACTACAAGTAAGTATTATATATTATTGTTATCATCCTCATCATCATTATTATTACCTCAGCTTGTAAATTCTTTGCTGCCATTTCTTCACTTTCCTTTTCATTTCTTGCTGCATCCTCTCTTTGTTCAAGGTCTGTAACATGGGCAGTGATAATTATTAATTAGGTCTCAGGGCAAAGGGAATGATCGAAATATAACTCCTATTTGCTGTTAAATACATTTTGTCCTAGAAACTTAATTGTCTTGGAATTGTTAGTAACAATTTACCTTGTTTGAACTTCTTCCTTTTGGCATCCAAGGCCTGTGTGCGTAGTCTTGCTTGTTCTTTAGCCTTGAGTACAGCATCATAAGCCACTTTTGCTTTTGGATCAGTCAGTACCTCTAAAGCCTTACACAGTTCATGAAATAGTGCCACTGCAAATATACATATAGAGAAATAAAAGTGCATGTATTGAAATAAAGAAATGATCAATCAGAATGGTGGTTTGGACATCTGATCTTTTTTTTTAATATTACATACAATACTAACATTACTTACGCTACCAATACTAACATTACCTCCAATACTTAAATTACTTACAATACTAATAATATATAGATTTAGGCCAGCCTTAAAGTGTAGCTCCTGGGCTGGGTTGTTCAGAGCTCGATTAAGCTAACCCAGGAAAAGGTAGAATTAAATAACAATTTTGATTTGAGTTTTGTAACTTTGCAGTGAGGTTTTCTGTATATTGTTTGACCTTCTGTTTTGAGTTTTAATAATCACCATATACACAAAACAAAGTAGCAAAAAACATTTGGATAGAAGACAAAGTTATCATTCGGTTAACTTTTAATCCTGGGTTAGCGTCACCCGGCTTCCAAACAATCTTGCCCTGCCTTTCAACAAGTTAACCTGATATGAGCTCACAATCCAATCGAAAACCAGCACTTGGTCAGCGGTCAACTTCAAAAAAAACACGTGACCTCGATGAGCTGTAAACTTGAGCCTACGATATGGTCACATGATATTGGTCAGCAGATACATTGTCTTGACAGGTGTCAATTGGTCATAACATGGATGTCCAATATCAAAGAAGTACACGGTAAACCAAGGCTGCCTGTCTCTGTCAACCTATTATTTGGAGTATTGCTGCCATGTTGCGCGACCCCGTCATCGTCATTGTCGCTGTCGTGCGTACAAGCCCACGAGCAATACCGCTATCCATGATCACCATGAGAAAATCAACTCATGGGTTTCCTTTTCTTTCCTATATGAGTAGGGGGTTCCGCTTAGCAGCCCTTCCGCCCGCCGGAGCTCCGCTATCATTTACACCACTACTGACATTGTTACTTACAATTACTTAACATTACTTGGACGTCTGATCTCAATATTAGAGCTGGGTTTTACATGTATGAATAATTCTGTTTAAATTTACCTGCTTCCGGGTTATCTGGGTTTTTATCAGGATGACATTTCAGGGACTTTTTCCTGAAAGCTTTTGCAATCTATAAGGCAAACAAATACCCAGGAGAAGTTTTGTTAACCCATGAAGAGCTGCATTTTACATAAAACTTATTTGCTACAAAATACGAAGAGGAATTTTAAAATAAAGCCAAATGACATAAAAACACTGAAAAGAAACAACGGTTCAGTGTTTTCCTTATGTCATTAATAAGTTCCTGCTATGCTGTTCACACAAATGAGCAAGCATTTTTGCTTTAGCGTGGCCTTGCTGTTGATGTCACTAGTGGAAAACAGGGCCTATGACCGACTAGATAAGCTGATTTGCTTGACACTTTTCCAAGAAGTAGAGACGTCTGATGTTTCTGGGCCGCGTATGGAGCGCGTATAGAGCGCGTATGAAACAACGTCCCAACAACGTACGGTCAAACCCCAATGCAGAATAAACGCCACAGACCGGACCGAACAAAATTAGCAGCAATGCGTATAGCAATTCACTTCCTTAACTGATATTTCTCCCAGTGAATATAACGTTTAGCTTTTATTGTACCTCTTTAAGGCTGCTATCCCGAGTAACTCCAAGAATTTCGTAGTAGGTCATTTTGTCCGCCATGTTGAAATCTCTCCCCAGTCCTCTAAAGTGTATAGACCGCTGACCCCGGTCTCTTTCAGTCCCAGTCCACCACTAACCGTCGGCCCACAACATGGAGGCTCTTCTTGATTCAGAGATCAATTTTATCATTTATTTACAAAAGTCTTGGGCAGGGTGGCAAAGTGAAATGCTATTCCTTTCTAAAGTTGGTGATCCTAGGAACTCCTTTCTGATCTATTTTCCAGTCGTGTACCATTTAAATCACAATTTAGGAGTGAGTGTGTTGTGGACAGCCATTATCTCTGAGTGGATAAATCTTGTTCTGAAATGGTAAGTGGGAAAAAAAGGTTTTGATTGAAAAAGAAGTTTGTTTTTTGGTGAGGAAAAATGTACCCAGCTGTTTTAATGAGTTGTAGGGGAAGCAGCATTAAAGAAGTGCATTTTTTTATGCAAAAACTAAACTTGATCTACATGTATGGTGATTGAAGATGAAAATTGTTTTGATAGGATCCTAAGAGGTGATAGGCCATATTGGTGGATTCATGAGACAGCTCAGTGGAAAAATGTGACCCTTGAACAGTTTGAGTTGACTTGTGAAACAGGACCAGGCAAGTTAATTAATTTGCATATGATCATCATCATCATCATCATCATCATCATAATAATAATAATGGAATTTGCGGTGGCGGTTCTACAAAGTGGCTCTTCATCCACTGTTTCCAGATCGAATTGGAATTTAAAACTGTTGACTTAGAAGTGTATATTTAACCTTGCAAACCTTGCAAGTTTTTTTCTCTTTAACTACCGGTTATTTGATTCTTAGCTTTTCTTTATACCTTACTTGTAATTGGGGTAGATATTGCTTACTTGACCCATGCCATAGACTTATCCAATAAAAAGTTGGTACACACAGCCAATTTAAAATTTACTGTGATCAAGGTTAGTCTCCTTTGGAGCCATATTTGTGTTGTCACGCAACCCCCCTTCCCCAGCAACAACTACTGTTGTTGGGGAGGGAGCATTGTGTGACAACCCCAAAATGGCTGGCAAGGAGGTTAGACAAGGGTAGCATCCAAATCTTTGCATGCTTACCTTTAACACATATTACATTCTTTCTTCCACAGGGTCCCCATCAGGTCATTCTATGGTAACATCTGCTGTGCTGTGCTTGGTAGTCCTGTGGCTGATGAACTCACTAAGGGAAACGTTACACCAAGCACATGTTCTTAACAGATTCATTATAACTACAACAATTTGGAGTGTACTCCTTACAATCCTTTCTCTTGTCTCGTTGTCCAGAGTGTTTATAGCTACGCACTTCCCTCATCAAGTCATTCTAGGCATAGTAGTCGGAGTATTTGTGGCCTCTGCTGTAAGAAAGCACAGTTCAGCACTCTTTGAAGTCTCCCAATCTGTTTTTTACTGTACAATTTGTTCCATAGTGTTAGTTGTATCAACCTTGGCATCTCATTTCATCCTTTCAGTACTTATTTATGATCCTTCAATATCAGTTACCAAAGCTCAGAAGTGGTGTGTCAATCCATCTTATGTTCATCTTGACACAACACCATTTTATGCACTCATTCGTGATTCTGGAGCAACTCTAGGATTAGGAATTTCTTTTCTTATTGTAGGATCTGTTACAAGAACAGGAATAAATAGTTGGAGAGGTTTGAGCAATTTTCAAAATCCCTTACTTTCCAAAAGTCTCAAAATCATTCTTTCGGTCTTTCTTTTACAGCTTTTGGAGGCCATTTCTTTGCCAAAATCAAACCCTTTGCTATTTTATGTTTCTGGGTATGGCAGATGTTCTTTAATTCCTATTATCATTATTTGTGTTGTTCCGATGATTGTCTTGTCATAAATGATGTCCTTGAAAAAGTCACTATATATCAAATCAATTTGCTTCCATTATGGTGCAAATATTTGGGAGCGCAAATAAAACTATCTTATAAATTTAATTCAAGGCTATATTACTAATTTTGCTAATAAAGAAACAATTATCGCAACCATGTTTTGTGGAAGATGCAGTGGTCTAAACAATTACATGTAATTGAATGCTTTAGTATCAAATGGGTAACTGCATTTTTGGCATTGAATTTTTTTTGTATTGAAACGGTCCCTTCATCCCCCACTCTCCTGCCAGAATAAACTCTTAAACAAGGACGTTGTATTGTTGTGCTCTGCGATATCCCGTGCGAACACGTTACCAGATACTGCGTGACACGTTTCCTTCTTTTCGCTGAGAAGCTTGACATGCTGTTGAAGACTGCGGGAAGCTTGGAAAGGAGTGCGTTCCAGTACCTTCTCGAGCGCCTTGAACCTTGCACTTGAGGAATTGGAACTTGGCATCATCAAGACTTCCATGCAAGATGAGCGTGAGTACAAGCATAAATAAGCAGAAATCGCCTGAATCCTTCTAAGAAATGTCACGGTAATCTTTATTTAAACAGGGGCGGGCCAGTGATGACGAAAGGAAGAGACTGTGGGACGAACTTAGCAGAGGGGTAGACAAGTCGCGGTTAGTTGTTGTGCATTTGACGAAAGGGAACGAAGGTAAGCGTAAATTGGTTACGTACGGCCGATACGAGAGCAAACATTTTGACCTTATTAGATTTCGAAAGCTGCCATAAGTGCTACAAACAGAACACGGGTATACAAGACAGTCTGAGGAGTAAATTTGAAAATTTTTTGCTGCTGCTTTCAACAAATGCGTGCCTTTTTTGTCACCCTCTGCACGAAACGGCATGCTATTTATAGATTGCCGCTGATGATAGGTTCAAAATACGATTTAATTAAATATATCTCTGCTTAAATACTGGCTAATGGCTTCCTAAGACGTCTTTAGCTAACATTAAGCGTTATTTTTAGTTCAGACTTCAGGTGAAGATTAAATAGGTGTTCTGCCACCTTGCTTTCTTTCGGTTTCAAAGCTGTTTTTTCCCTTTTTTTTTCGTTTTTTTTTTCTTTTTAACGTTGCATGTTACTACATAACCCTAAAAGTACAATTCATGTTCCGCTTAAATTTTACACCATTTTTCTGTAGTTTCAGTCTGTAGTTTAGGTTTTGGAAATTTTGGGAAATGGCTATATATTCAATAGTATGGTCTTAGAATGTTTAGGTAAGCTTATTTATAAAAATCAAGTCGATCTCACGACTTGAATTTCTCAGAGCTAAGTTTGAATGGAGCTAGTACATGGTTGTTTATAGTGGTCATCTTTGTTATTGATAGTGTGAAATGAACAGCTTGTGTGCTCATTTCCTCTGCAATGGAATCTCCTTCAGGCAGAATCTTACAAGACCACTCATAAAATTTGACATTGTTAGTCATTCCTACGGCTATAACATGGTTTATTATGGCCAGCTCTGTGAGCAGTCAAGATGAATCAAATCCTGCACTGTGATTGGCTACCCGAGCGGGCAAGATGGAGTTATCTTGCCCGCTCAGGACTACCTGTCGTGTCCTGCAAGAAAAATTTCCCTGAAAGCCATATAATAAATCCTTTATTGACCAAGCTTGTTCGGTCAAAATGGCTTGATATTGGCCTCGTCCTTTTTTAGCGAGGTTATGGACCTCGACTCTGTCTCGGTCCATAAACATGCAAAAAAAAGAACTTGGACAATATCCAGCCATCTTGACCTCACACTTGGTCAATAACCCATATGTATTTCAAATTTTGTAAATATATTTGCATATGTGAGGGGGGTTTTGTTTTCAGTTGATGTCCCCAGAAGGCAAATACCCAACAGGGCTTAACCCGTTTGCGTTTGACTTTATGGTACTCCCAGTTACATAAAATAAATAAGCACTTCCTCATAATTGCTTGGTCACTCTGCCAAAGGGGCCTGGTAAACAGGAAGAAATAGAAATATCATTACTATGAATATTATTAGTGTATAATGTTAACTATAGTTAAGCATTATGAGCACAAAATAATTTTATAGAGTTCTCTTCTGTTAAATTTGTTGATTAATTAAATCTCCATAGTTCAATTTGTTTGATCTGCCACAAGGCAATAACATATATCATACCTCTATGCAACTTTTCATCTGTATTTTCCCTTGTGGTGGTAGACTAATAGTTTTCTTGCATAAGTGGTACCAAATTTGAACAACATTGCATCAGAAACCTTAACCTTGTGCTCATGTTTGTAGGCAAAGATTTTTCTTATCAGTGTAAAGCAGAGGTTTCCTAATGCATTATTATTTAAATGAGAGGCCACTTTATGTAATATTATTGTCTAGACTACACCCCTTAAAAAAATTGAAAACAAAGTGAGTCCAAATGGTTAAGTAGTTCAGTAGTTCAGTGCAAGGTGCAGTGATGTCCTACCAAAGTCAAAAGTTAACAAACAAAGTCCTGACCAAGCAAAGTTCCTAATTCTACACCCCCCCCCCCTCCCCTTTCCCTACCCACCTCCTCAGGTAAGCTGATAAAAAGTGCAGCAAACTTAGATAATGAGTTCTGATCATTCAGAGAGCCTAACAGTGTTAGAGCCTAGTGTCTGCATCACAATTTTGGAACCTCCAAAAATTGTTTGAATTGGGTTTTAGTTTTTGCAAGGGGGGTGGGGCGGGGTGGCTGCTACCTAGGGTTGCAGTATCAATGGGGCATAATCCCTAAATGGTGTAATTTGAGAATTGGATCCTAATTAAAACTGTTACATAAGAAAAACTAGTCAGCAATGCCACAAAGTAGGAAAAAAAACAGTGTTTGCCTATATTCTTATTTTTTTTTTTACTTTAGGATTTGGTTTCAACATTCGTGGAGGTTTTGACCATCCCCATGTTGGCTCTGACCCAGGCATTTTCATTACCACTGTCAGGGCTGACAGTACAGCAGGAATAGATGGCAGACTGGAGCCAGGAGACAGGATACTGGCAGTAAGTGTTCATGAGATTGGTCGTGTGTCTTTCAGTCTTGATGATCTACAAATTCAAAAGAACGATGCATGTAACAGGAAAGTAAAATAAATGGCACCAGTAATGATGTCATACGGCAAGTTAACGATAAACAGTTTATCTGGTAAATATGTAGCTAAGTTACAAAATTTTGGAGAAGTACAGTGCAATCTTGATTTTTCAAACCTATAAGGGAAATGAAAATTGGTTTGAAAAATAGGATAGTCCAGGAAATCAGTGGTAAAATTACAGTGTTCAACCAAGGAGAGCAAAACAACTTTTGGTTCGAGTTATCAGGATGTTCGAAAGAATGAGAGTTTCGAGAAATAATTTGGGATTCCACTGTATAATGACATGTTAAGAATACTTTTTGAATGCAATTAAATTTTGAAGTATTTCATTTACAGTTGAATGCTACAAGCCTAGAATGTGTGACTCATGATGTAGCAGTTAATGAATTTCGCAAAGCTGAAGAATCAGTTTCGCTACTAGTGGAAAAGAATGCCGAAGCTCAACTGCTGGTGAGTTTCATTTGGGGGGACATGAACCTACCTGTCATCCATCAGGAACAACTAGTGCAGGGGGGAATAAGGAAGGGGGGTTTAAGTTGTGTTTGTTGTTTAATTTTTCATAAAGATAATCTTGAAAATGTCAAGACAGGACCAAAAAAGCCCTTTTGGTGAGTTATTTTTTAATATACCGTAAGTAACAAACAATGGAGCAAGTTTTACTTTTTGCCAAATCATGGAAAATCTGTGAGCTTTCAAGTGTTGGTGATCAAAAACAGAGGTTTTCCTTGAATTCTCTTTTGCATCTTGGGGTAGCTATTTCTTGATCATTCTCTTGAACAACAAACCATCTAGAAGTTTGTAGTAGTGCAGTGTGCTAACATGACAAATGTATTTCAAGACAGGACTGTGAGATCTAACTTCACTACATGATCTGACTTCTCAATGGTCACCTGGTAAAAACAAGATCAAATTAAACACTAGAACATAACATGATCGTCCGTCAATACATTATGTTTGCTTCCAGGGCAGTTGATTTTCACTTTTTTTACTACAGACACAGCAAGTTCCAAACTCACCAGAGGAGACTGTAGTAGATGGCCCTCCAATACTTGGCCCTTGTGAGGAAGAACCACCGCATCCTGCTATCAGCTTGTTAAAACAGTTCTACGAATCTAAACTAGGCGCCTTATCAATTGGATTAGCAGTAGGAAGTTTAGCTGTATTTGTCGCTCTTAGAATATATAAAGCTGCTAAATAACATTGGAACGTATCTGTGTGTAGCTACTCCTTTCATGCCCTGGGGTTATAAGATCTATTTTCTCCATACAACTAGACTGCTACTGTCAAGTAGGCAAGTGTGGAGAATTTCAAAGTCATCAACAAAGGGAGCTTTTCATCTTTAGTTATCTCAGGACCGCAAGGAAGGATTTGCAGAAGAAGTTGATAGTTGTGCACAAAGACAAGACAAAGGAACCTCCGTATCATTTTCTTAAATGGCTGACACTTGACACGAGAAGACTTTTATGCAGTGATTGAACATGTGGCGGCCAGTGTATAGAAACTGCTACTGTGCTCAGTAACTGGGAAAAGAGCTCCAAGTAGGAATGAACTATTCCTGTGAAGCTGCCATCTGGTTTTATCCTAGTCTTCTGTTAATTGTGGTTAATTTTATTGTAATCGTTTTAAAGTGAATTAAGATGGTGAGTTGTAAGCTCGGTAATGATTGTGAAAAATGTACTCATCAACATGACACAACAAAGAAAAAAGAAAAAAATCTGAGTCCCAGACAGGAATCAAACCCACTCTCGTGTCATGTTGATAAGTTCACTTTTTGCATTAATTGTTTTTAGTTTCTTATTTTTGGTGCAAGGTTATTCTTACTTTTTCAGAACCTCTGTGATTTCCTTAAAATCAACGATTATCTAGTATATAATGTATTTATGTACATAAAGAGTGATTGGGCTATTAATGATCAGGTAAACTGTTTGCAGTCTTTTTCTCTCGAAAATCAAAAACGGAAAACTGTACAAAACAAGCTGTAAGAGTCGTGATTTGGACGAGAGACATGGGCGCGGCGCCTTAAGGGAAGAAAAACCACCTTGTCGTCCACACCGCGTTTTTTTCTGCGTCCGACCTCACGACGTGTAATGCTTGTCGGACTCAGAGAGAAGTTGACCTGCTCTTCTTTGAACCTCAATTTTGATTCGTTCCTTTTAATCTGCACCTGTTTTGTTTTTAGAGCTAGAGGCAGTGTTTGTGTTGTTTTCCTATTGTTTCGTTTGGCCAATTATAAAGAACCTTGTGAATGGTGCAGGTCGCCCCTCTGCGAGAAAAGGCCAACTGCAAGCAGGCTACTCATGACGAAAGGTGTTTTTATTATCAGCTATTTTCTTAACTTATTAAAGGAACACGTCACGGTATGTGCATCTGGTTCGTCGTTTGTAATCCGTGTTAATCTTCTCCATCCTTAACCATCCTTTTTCCTTTATGGTTTATTATTATCTCTTTAGTGTTTTTCTATCTTAGTAAACTGCTATTTTCTGGTTTCCTTCAATACAAAGGTAATCTTGTACGTGGCCAAAATAACTCTAAATGCTGTGATTGGGTTCCTTTCAATATGAGCAGTGGGCTAATATGAGCTAAGAGGCTTGCAGAGTACGAACATTTCTTAAATTTTTGCGCTTCAAATTACGATTACTGCAAAGCTAAGTCCTCTCTACAACCAAAATTTACGGCTTCAAAAGAATTCAAGGGTCGGGACATCGACTTTTTTATTGTTTATGTAAGGTTCATGTTAAGCGTAATTTTTACGTCCATTGTTAGTTTCGTTTAAAGGCCCGCTCAAACGCAGGTCACATTTTAGTGGAACATGCGCACCTCATCTTGAACACGTTTGTACGACCCACAGAACGATCCAAGAATGTTGCAACGTGTTTTTTTTTTTCGTTGAAATGTGGTGTGCAGTGGGCAGAGCGTCGTTCTAATATTAAAGCCTATTTAAGGCTCCTGTCAAACTTATCAGTGGATCTAAGTGTTTTAGAAATTACAAATTGTTCACTCACTTGTACTGTTTGTTTGTTTGTTTTTGGCGCTCGTTCCCGACTTTTCTATCGTTTTTTAGAGGCCGTGACGCTTGTGCTGTTAAGCGTGAGTTACACTTGCTTGCAGACTATAATTGGTGGTTGAGTTATTGGGTCCGTGTAGTTACTGAAACATGGACTTATAGCCTGCATGTTGAATTGTTTTTTTGGTTGAACTTACGAGCAACGTGCGTGCCAAGTGTCCTCGCAGAAACTACGAAAGCTTTCAATTGCTGGATCATGTCACTAGCAACGTGGTTTTTCACGTGACCAGTGACACTGTTAAACCGCATGGCATGTAACAGTTTGGGCGATATAACGGAAGAGTCAGTACAGCCTACGTAACAGTTATTCTATATCAGTACAATTGAAATTACTTCCCCGTTGCAAGGAAACGGTCATTTTATGTCACGCGAGGGTCAGCTCATACCACTATAATTCAACAAATAAAAACTACATCAAGCCCCCACTCCACCCCACCTCCCTCTCAAAACAACTCCTCCCTGATAAGCTCTCTCTTTTGAACTAAGAAATATCTTAAGCCCTACCCTCACCCGCCTTAAGCAGGGTTTGTTTTTTTCTCAAATCATTTTATGTTCTCACGTACTAGTGAGAAAATTATAGGGAACACTTTTCATTGTAAAAGCCTTGTAATTTCTACCAAAATAAAACACCAACAAAACTGAAGATATTTTAAAATTATCTCGCCAGTTTAATTTGGGAGCCCGTCAAGACATTCATTCGCTTCGGGTGGTTAAAGCAATCGATTTGATGACTACTAGCGTGAGGCCTCGATTGCCTCAGTGGTCCTCAGTTTATATGCAGTCACTCGAAAAAAAAAGGCTAACTAAAACGTAACTATAGGATAAAACAAATAGGATAAAATAAAGGATTTAATTTGGGAGCACCGAAAGCTGAAAAAAACCTTTATTCTTAACTGCATGGGAACTGGGAGGGAAACCTTCCATCTATAAACAAAGCTTTGTGGAATTCAGACTACAATGGAATTTACCTGGTGGGTAGAAAAACAACAAACGTGCACGATGGCATAACTTAAGTTGTTTCATCAATTTTTGCAAGGGCACTGCCAGGAAGAGTTGAGTTGTATTCGTTTAGGATAATGCCAGGTTGATAATACGCGAACATTCAAAAGAAATCATGATAAAAACATGAATGTCAGTATGTTTGGATTGGATCGTTCGTAAGCGAACGTTTGAAAAACAAAACTTTCAGTCTTTCTATCGATGTAAAACAAATTAAAAATAAACAAAAGAATCCGAAGGTTTTGCGTATTTCACTATAATTAAAATGGCCCAGACCTTTGTTGAAAAGTATTGTCACAAATGATTGGCAGAATACAAAACGTGCAGGCTAATACGGGAAGTTGTTTCGTAATATAATTTTGGTAGCAGGTGGATAGTTTAAAGACAATTTAAATAATTAATAGTATTTGACCCAGCGCCATATCCACGAAACAGTTCTATTTGATGAATTTACACAGTGAAAGTCTAAACTAGACCGGAGCAATGTTAAATTTATCGTCTTAGTGAATGCAAATAAAGAAAAAATTAAGTTGTGTTCGAATTCTGCTACGGTGGAAGAATAAATTCACTAAGACTATGATCAAACTGGATGTTTCCATGACAGTCATATCTTGACAGATATGCTTTGCTCCTGTCGAATTTCTTGCTAAAACCCAAATTTATTTTAACATAGACTTATTAAATACCAATCCCAGCGCGCTGAAACCTCTGCAGGGTTCCCAGTACTATGATCTGGTTGTTAACTACGACATTAGGGTCAGGAATACATTACTTTGACCAACATGCACGACAACTGAAAATCTGCCTTCAAGGTATTATTACAACGCAGAAGTTTCTATGCGAGATTTTAAAAAAAGTCTTTACCCCAATACAATAATTACTTTCTCAATACGTTACAGTCTGTCTGCTGTTACCCTTTACTACTGTTACACAAAATTTATTTACTACTTCCAATCAAGTCGTGTTTAAACTTTAAAAATGTATTTCGGCCAGGCCGATGTTCCTCATACCGAATGTCAGAACGGATGCTGTGGAAGCCAATCATGTTTAATGGAGGGACCTGTCACGAGACTTGTGACGTCACAGGCAAGAGATTCACCTACTCATGCAAGCCACACTTCACGGGAAGATTTTGCGAAACCGGTAAGTCTGGTACATGCAAATACATGTTTTACTTGATTATTTGTCTGATATAGCTTGCAACCTATATCAACGTGGTCTCCTGCAATCTCTGGCATGTCGCTATTGTATCTGACGTTTTACCTATTTGCAATGGCTCTCTGTGTTATTTTTAGCCAGTTTATAACATCAAATATGCTGCAATAGATTGATAAAAAGTCAAAATTGTTTGAAATACTTTTTAAAATCTTTCAATTTTTATCGAGGGAGATTAAAGATTTAGTTTCTTTTCAAATGTCTTTGAACATGTTTGCTAAGCTCTGTTGTTATAGAGATGATCGAAACACAAAGATGGCGGATTTATAATTTTCTGTTATTCAACGAGTCACTTGACAAATTTCTTTCTATACTAATAATGTCTGTCAAAAATAAACTTTCCACAGCAATATGTTCTACCTCAGACTGGCTCTTCTTTAATGATTTATGTTTCAAGGCGTTTAAGAAAGAGATCAACTGGTTCAAAGCTCAACAAAACTGCCGCATTTTAAACAGTAGTCTGACGTCCATACACAGTGATAAGGAAAACGAGTTCGTTCGCACTCGATCAAGTGGTCGTGTCTCTTGTGAATGTATGGATCGGACTTACCAACTTGGTAAACGCGAAAGCTGTTTACGAATGGGTTTATGGATCTGACGTGTCATTTACCAATTGGCAGCCAGGAGAACCGAATTTTATGGGTGGCTCTGAAAATTGCACTGAGTTACATTTCATTGGTCTTCATAACTGGTCAATGGAATGATCTGAACTGCGACCTTGATAAACGTAGTTACGTTTGTGGCAAGCCATGGTATCCTTGAACCATTTTCTTTGCAGCTCTGAGACCTCCGGAGATGATAAAACTCATTAATTTTAGTTGCACGTATTTATTTACCAGATGACTGGAGTAATTCCATATTTGTAAGTCACTATACATGTGCGATCAAGAATATATATGGCGCCGCCGTATGAATGGCTCAGTTAAATGGCAGATAATTTTCCAAGGTTTAATTTATGCTATTATTCTACCGGCGGCGAAATGCAAAATCTGAGTCCATGCCCACACTACGCCGGAGAAATTTGAAAAGGCGTTTTCGCTCTGAAAGGGATTCATATTTTTAAAGATCCACGCCGAAGAAATTTCGAAAAAAGCAACAATGACCAGCTACAACGCTGGCCCTGTACATAGTTTAACGGCTGAATCATCCCTACCGTCTTCAACACCGGGTGGACTTCTCTTATCGGAAGGGGATGATACGAAATGGTTATCAAAAATAGGCCTACTCTGGGACCTTAAGTTGCCGTAACGTAAGACGACTTTGGGCTATTTCTTAATTATTTCATTATTTTATTATTTTTTTTTTTATTTTTTATTTTTTACTTTAAGCGCCTTAAGCAAAATTGGCCGATAAAAACATTGCAACTTTAGGCGATTTAACGCGATTTTAGGCAACTTAAGGCGACTTAAGGCAATTTTAAGCGACTTGAGGAGACTTTGTTTCACTCGAGTGATATAAATTTAAACTTACTAATAGCAACAGTCTCTCCATATGTCTCTTGCAATAAATCAATATTGTACCAATACTGGTACATAATTAAGTCACCACCGTATCAAATATCCAGGGCCGGGTGGTTCAAAACCTGATTAAAGTAACCCAGGATTAGAGAGAATTTTGATTGCGGTTTTGTAACGGTCAAGTTTCTGTTTATCTTGTTTGTCTTTCAGTTTTGAGTTTGATTAATCTTAAACTACACAACCATAAGCGGTGAAAGATATTTCTATACAAAAAATACATATTACTTCTTTTAACTTTTAATCCTGGATTAGCGCCAACCGGCTTTCGAACAACCCGGGCCAGATTTCAAACCAGTTTAAAAAAAATACTATTAAAGAAAGAATTACCACAACACTGAACAGTTGCTATTATAAGGATAATAATAACAATAAATACTCGCACGGTAGCATGAATATTAGTGAAGATATCACAATAAAAACCAATATCAAACAAAATTAATGAAATAATATTCACAGTGACAAAAATTTTAGATTTAAGATATAATTTGATTTTATTTGAAATATTTGTACATTTTCCATAATTCAAACAACAGGGAAATATAAATTACTTTAGCGTATTTACATGCATTTATTTTACAATGTTTACAATGTTTACAATGTTTCTTGATAGACTTATCTGCCATATTTTTGGCATCTCCATTGTCAGTTTTGGCATGGGAGTTTAGCAAATGGTATGGCTTTCCAAAGTTGCTCAGTCCGTTTCAGGGACCCAATCGATTTGTTGCTCTCCTGCCTCAGTCAGACAAAACATCCCAATACCATAATGAGTATCGCATCCTATACATGAGTGCGCTGGAAAGATTCATCAGCACCAGCTGAATCTTATGAAAGTCGATCGTCTATATCAGATCGAATATCTCTCAGGTTGCAAATTCTGTTTCTGGACGATTTTGAATATACTGGAACATTATTTAGAAATGCATGTATAGGCATGTGATCATGATGTCAATTAGAAATTAATACTGGCATGACATGATCCTCTTCAGCCCTGCCTAAGTGGCACGTATGGCCGTGACCAGAGATAAGAAATCAATATTGACAATATTTTATTTTTAGTCAAAGTTTAGAAATGCAAAAAAACCGCAACAAATATTGCAAATGAACATAATCAGACTCAAATCAATGTTCATGATCAAAAATTCCAAGTAGCATGAGGCGTACCAGTTGGTTGGTCTGGAACTTGAACTCGTCTCTACCCACAACAAAATCAGGCATGGAACACTCAAATCCGTTCCACCGGATTCCAACTCCAGCTCTCTAATCACACTTCCACGCTTTCTTTCATAACCTTCGATAAACTCATTTCTACAAAGATGTTAACTTTTGCACAACATCTTATCTTTTAAAGGGAATCTGGTACGCCTTTACAGCACGACAATGATCAACAACGTATTCCTTCTTAACATAGTAAGAGGAAGTCCAGTGTGCTACAGTGCGATTCACATCGAGTAACCAATCACTATCAATAGAGTAACAAAGATCTTTCATGCTAGTGGAAAACGCGCTGTACCCATGCCTTGTTTCAAAGATTCTAGATCTACGTTCTAGAGATGTGTGTGACGGCTAGTTTCCACAGCTGTGGCCTCCAGTCAGCGATCACTTTAAGAATTTTATACGATGAAATTAGAACAATCCATTCCAAACGGCTCCAGAGCTTGTTCATCCAAACACACCAGCATGCCGCCATGAACCTGATGCTCGCTGAAAATCTTCTCTAACTGTTACATGTTAAGACCCCTTAGGCACTCGAAAACCTCAGGGGCTCTCAGTGTGCTTAAGTCCTGCGGAATGATAAAATTGGACTTTGAGGTTTCTTTCCCTGTTGCCTGGAACTCTTAATTTCTGCAGGTGTTTTTGGCTCTCAGTGTTCTGCTCCAGACCACTACTCTCTGTCGAGCGTAGTAGTGCCGGAAGCGGCTTAAACTTTGTTGGTTGCGACAAAGTGTTTTCTTCTTGAGACGTTTTGGAGAAAGGCTGGTGCTTAACCCGTGGGGAGGGAACAGGTTGGCGATCTTTGAAGCTTGCAATGTTGTCTCGGCTGATAATTATATACCCTGGGATGTGGGGTGCTTTCCTGAGATGTTATAAGTCGGTTTCAAAGTTTAATTTTAACGCAGCAAGAGGTCAACATGATGCTGATGATTGAATTGACTTAAAGTACAACTGCCGTGGTTAAAATGGTGATCTTATATATATTGATCGAACGTCACAACTTTGCACGCGGAGAGAAGTTAAATCTCCTGTGAAAAATAGCTGGCTGGACACTTCACAACTCGGCATAGCTGCGGGGACAAATTAAATTGCTCGTCTTTCTCCCAAAAATAATACGATTCGAAATGTGTGTAGGAATTGCATCGTCTCTCTCCCAGAAATCACCACTTCATATCTAGAAGTAATGTATTGTACACGACGCCACAAGCTTTCAGCTTTCATACATATAGTGAATAAATAAAGGCAACGTATCACACCAGAACACAGCTTTCTGATGTTCGGATAAGTAACTTCAATCATATTTCAATCAATTTTTCCATTGGTTTCATTTGACCTTGCAATTTCATCTTGTCATTTTAAGAGTTTCTTCAATCAAGAAAAAGGAAAGGCTCTCTTTTGTTATTGCAAACCGGAATTGCAAATTCCCGTGAAAACATTTGCTATTTTAAAAGGCCCACACTAGAAATATAACGAAAACTGACGTCCCTAAACATACAATGTTATTTGAGAAATTCTGGGATTGGCAAAATGTTAATTTTGCCATTTTTCACATCTCTTTGGACCTGCCACACCATCAAGTACCATGTCATATCAGCTAACATCATGTTGACTTGTGTAATCTAGTAACACACAAAGGAAACACCTATATTTAATTTCTGCCTTTAGGGAATGCTAAACTGAGCTTGACTTACTCAAATCCCGACGGGAGCTACACTATTTTCTTTTGTGAATACCTCGGAGTTGATCAAATCAAGACCGTCATTCCTACACACAAAGCTGGCTCTGGTAGCCGTCCCAGTAGTCGATATGCCATCAACTGTGCTTTTAAGAAATAACTTCCGTATTTCTCGCCGTATTTCCCCAATACGCCAGCAATACCAGAGTGGGTTTAAAGAGCTGTTCACAAATGATAATGTCCCGGATACGTTAAATGCAACTTTAATAGACGTTGTAAACCCTGTGACTTGAAACGCTACCGAACAGAACACCATGGGACAATAACAAAACAGAAACAGCAAAAATACTCCGAGCATGGCATTTGCAGCCTTCCTCTCGCGTAGCACAGATTTTGAGACCTCTCTGCCATGCAAGCGCGCGGTTACAAGCGCGATGTCTCGAACAGAGTTTTGATGTCGAGATGCAATGGTGTAGATCTTCCAGTAAGACCAAAAACTGACGCTAAGGCAAGAAACAATCACAACAACGACCAAACAGGCAGCTGACTTGCTATCGAGAAACCAAAAGCGCGCGGCTTGGTTCAAAATAAGGTATATCCAAAAGCACAGGACTAAAGTAAGCATCCTCTTAGTTGTAACGAGCGTGTGATATCTCAAAGGTCGAAACAGTGAAATATACTTCTCTACACCAATAGCCGTCAAAGTGAGAAACGACACTCCAGAAGCTGCCCAGCCTGTTATCTCTGCAACCAGGGACGAAATGCAAAGACGTTGGAAGTCACCGCAGTTTTCACTAACTCTGGAGACAATGTATGCAGGTTGAGAAGCCAAACCAACCATTACATCAGAGAAGGCCAAACAGCCTAATAAAACGTTAGCAGCCGTGTGCAGAGCATGGCTTCTCCACATAACAACGAGCACTAAGGCGTTTGCTGTTACCGCTACAACAGATGAGACCCCGTTTACAACGGAAGTTGCTGTGTTCGTGAAATACACGTAAAAAGGCAAATCGAGGTTAACTGCGATGAAATAACAGCTCTTCTCGACTTCGAAGGGTTGCACTGACTTTACGGTCGTAGTGGCGTTCATTTTTGAAAGTTAAACTCGCATTGTTTAGAAAATCCTCAAAAAGTGAACTTTCCCAAATCCTCGTACAATTCGAATCCAGTTCTTTAAAAGAAACGCTAGAGAACTGTCCTTATTCTAAATTCTGTTCAAGTCACTTTCTTGTTAAGTGGTGTGTGTCACAGCTAGCTCCCTCTATTTAACTCTACCAATTAGACCATTTAATCTAACAAGCCAGGATGATCAAAGTATTTCTTCTCCATTCTATTTCCAGGCGTTTCTTCTAATAAGAGTATTGAGAATTGGTATTACATCACGGCAATGCCTTCTAGTTGATGATCTTCTAAATTCTTATTACATATTCGCTTTACAATGTAATAATTTCGTAACAAGAAGCTACATGTTGATCACTATCACAGCTTGAAGCGTTATGACAGGTGATGTAAAATTTAATTAGAGTTTCGTAAATTACATGTTTATTAAAATTTCAATGAAAAGCGAAATACAGCTGCACTATTCCAACTTTACAAAACTTTAATAATTGAACAGGTAACTCAGATGAAAAGTGGAAATAGGAGAATTCGAAAATGCCCCAAACGAGCACGACTTCAAATACGGCGAGTTATTCTTCCAAAATAGTTACGTTTAAAAAAACATTAAAGCTTTGAAAGTTGTAAAAGAAGATTACATGGTTTGAAGTTAATAGGACAGGAAAATTATGTTTGCCCTTGTCACAAATATATCATTTTTGAGTAAATGAAGGCTAATGAACGACTTTATAAAAATATATCAAATTTACAGGTATGTGTAGCTTGTGTTCTATACAATTGCATATGAGCAATTACACCTTAAATCACTTTTTATTCAAACCTTAGCTTTTTCGGAAGTTTGGTTGGAAATAAATTTAACTGTCACATTTATTGCTCGAAATGTTACTGAATTTATTGAAAAAGGCCAGTACAAATACATATAAACAAAAAAGACAAGAGTACAATGGTTATGAACACCAAACTTGAAAAAGTTTTTGAAAAAGTTTCTTTTAATAAACTTGACATCCATGAGGTAAACAACTCCTTGAAACAACCAGCCAATTTAATTTTTTGCCATATACTGTACATGACATGAAGAAAGAAAAAAACCCAGAGCAAATAGAAATACACAGTATATAAACAGAGGCACAGAATCCTCCAGAACAGAAAACGCTCTCTTTAAATCGGGCAAAGGTGAGCGTTGTAAAAGGTTGTTTTTTATTATTTCTGGGACTACGTAGATAGAAATCAGTTTAAGCAACTGCAGCCTCAGCCCTAGAAATATGTTTAACTGCTGTTTAAAGGAAAATTTCAGCTGAAACATTTGAAGCACCATGTTGATAGATCGAATATGACTGTGACGTCACTCGATAGAAACTTGCCAACAACTAGACTTGCAATTGGAATCTGTCAGCAGTATGCTTCACTTTCACTTAAAGAATTTATAAGATAGAAAATGTTGATCATCATAAAACAAGATTTCACCGAGCAATAGAGGGAAGAATGTTATCGTTAAGTGTAAATCTCAGTATGAAGGAAATCTTTATCACAGACCTATTGGATCAACCAATTGTTTTAGCTGCGGTTTTTTTAGGTTTCCATGCCCTTATGGCAGACGCCTTGGCTTAATGGTTAACGTCTTCAACTCCGGTTCAAACGCTGGGCTCCGCGAGTTCCAGTGTTGTCCTTGGCCACTTTCTTCTGTTCTTGAACAAGACAGGTTACCTTAGTTTGCAGTTCTTCTGTTCACCCAGGGTATTGAAATTGCAGAGACCGAGAAAAACGCTTTCATGGGGAAGGAACGACGATACCTACAAGGAGTTTCCAGAAGTTATTCATGGACTCAATTAGATCAAAGCTTGCAGGCAGATGTCATCCATAAACTTTATAATTCTTAAGCCTTAAATGCAGTACAATGCACGTTTTCCAATTAGCAAAGTACAGTTCTCGTTGTTCAGTGGCATATTAGCATACAGAATCGCCCAGAGCAGTCGTCAGGATAGCTCGTCATTGCCTAGAAAAAACAGTTAGTTTTCTTTTAGGTTTCCATGACCTCATGGCAGTCTTTGGCAGACGCCTTGGCTTAATGGTTAACGTCTTGAACTCCGGTTGAAACGCTGGGCTCGGGTTACAGTGTTGTCCTTAGCCACTTTCTTCCGTTCTTGAACAAGACAGGTAACCTTAGTTTGCAGTTCTTCTGTTCACCCAGGGTACGTACTGGTAAATTGCAGAGACCGAGAAAAACAATTGCATGGGGAAGGAAGGACGATAGCTGCAAAGAGTTTCCAGAAGTTATTCATGGACTTAAATAAATCAAAGTTTGCGGGCAGACGTCATCCATGAACTTTATAATTCTTAAACCTTAAATGCTGTGCAATGCACTTTTTCCAATTAGCAAAGTACAGTTCTCGTTGTTCAATGGCATGTTAGCATACGAGATCGTCCAGAACAGTCGCCAGGATAGCTCTTCAGTGCCTAGAAAACACAGCTTTTAAAAGTTTCACGACGGCTCTCCGGATCTCACGCATTCTCCAGCAATAAAACGCAGGGTTGAGCGAAGAATTGATGTACACTACAGTCACTGAAACACCAAGACCAACATGAAGATTGGCCGTGACTCTTCCTTCTACCAACATTATAACAAAGCAGCAGAAAAGTGGAGTGTAACAAGCCAGGAACAATACAAAGAGGTACGTCATTGTCAAAGCTGTCTTAGTTCGTGATGCCACATCAACAGCTTTCCGTTGATTCGACTGAATATGCCGAGTGACATCTATAATAGCTCGTCTGTGGTGACGCACCAGCAAAATGATTTTTAGATGAATAAAACAATTGGAAACCAAAAGCAATGGTATGAGTACGTGAGCGAGTAGACCCAAATCTGCTATTAAGAAGCGCGCCAATGCTGATGAAACGGTGAAGATCCAACAAGATGCCAACACAAATACAACGCGATTCTTTGTGACGATGGTCTCGTATCTGAGAGGACGCATGAGGCAGATGTATCGCTCGATGCTCATGAAGAACAATGTGAGAAACGTTACCCCTCCACCTATGCCACCAAATGTCTCTGACAAGAACCAAAAGATACAAGATTTCGATAGCGTGGCATTCCTGTATCCTACTTTGATCATGAAACTTGTTTGCGACAACAACCCGACGAAAGTGTCGGAAGACGACAAAGAACAAAGCAAGAGGTTTTTCGGGGACTGCCGGAGTGACGGATTCCCCAAAATCGCGCACAAAACGAGTACATTGGAAGTGACTGCCGTTATAGAAGAGATCCCGTTTACAATGAGGAAGAAGATGGAAACGTCCATGGTATACCAGGAAATGACTGACCGTACATCCATAAATGAACAGAGCTGTTCTGAAGGAACTGAGGTCGGATTAATACTCGGTTTTATCACCATCGTTTGATTCCACAGCATGATGTGTGCTGTTGATGTGCTGCTGTCCTGCCTTGAGGGTACCTGGCTCTTCGAACGAAATCGATTGAAGACCTGCATACAAGGTACTCAGTCCCTACTAAATGAAATTATCAAAATGTTCTATTTATAAACAAACGTTTTTGAAACATAAATTATGTTTCCAATCTAAATACCACATTTCAAGATTCAAATTTTTCCCGAGTAAATAAAATTTGTTATTTTACGTGTCATTTGTCAGTTTTAATCTGAACGGCTTTTGATAACACAATAACAGCTTTACTTTTTAAAGGGTTTTTCATCGACAGCTCAAATGAAATTATTACTCAGCGGAAAACGGTCAATGAAACAAAGATGACACAGTTAGTGGTTCCCACGCCATACATGTATCAAATGGTTACAATAATCTTAGTTATAACAGGTTATGAGAATAATTAAGACGGAATCCACCAGAAGTTCGAGTAACAAGTCAACAAAAACCTAGCACCAAGATTATTTACATCGTATTGCAAACTTCTCTGCGACTGTTTTAAATATCTTCTCAAAAAAAATCATTTCTAGCAACACCAAACGTCGAATACGAATGTTGAACTTCATATGAAACACTTGAAAGTACTGGTGAAATGAAACTGATGATGAAATTCTGCCTGTGTTTATTTTCACAAGTTCTCTGAACTTTGAAATTTATTTTCTCTCGTTCCCGTGGGAAATTGTTTTCGGTGTTATTTTAGGTAATTGTTTGTGTATTTAGCTTTAAGAAAATGTAAAAACGACTGCAAAATACTTAAAATTATTCTGGTACCCGATGTTTGTCCACTAAAACCTGAAATTGCTCGATTTTCGTGTATTGCATTTCGTCTTAAAAGCCTTAGGGCTACTATAGGTCGCCGAAAATTTGCTCTCAGAAACGTATCTATTCAACGCATCTTCTAACTTTTGAGGCAGGTTATTAGATTTTCTCATATTCTCCAGATTAACTTAAAATCTTCAGAGAACATCTTAATTCCTTGTCAACAGTTCAGTTGAGTTTAGAAGACACAAAGAACTGATACATGAGTTGTAGAAATGGACCAAGTAAACAAGCAAACACACAAATTACATTTTTAATATGTATTAATCTCATTTCACGTTTTTTCATCGATTTTGTACATATCTCACTTTTCTCTCGCGTCAGTTTAATTTATTGTCTCAAGAATCATTACTGCTCCTGGTCTGCAATAGATCCAGTTTATACTTCACTAGTTTTAAAATGTGAGTTTACCAACCCTGGCTTCAACTGAGTGAATAAATCCTGGAATTGAGTAATTTGCTAGGAGTTTATTAACACAGCAGTCTAATAAACGATGTAAAAATGCACAACATATTGCATGCGACTTTGATATGACAGTTATCCACACAACAGGTCCTAATATAATAAGGAATATACTACGGTTACAAACCCAGTTTCCGATCAGTCACCGGTCGATTTGAAAATAATTTCAATTTTGCAATCGAGATCCGTCGCAAGCAAAATATTACCAGCGATGGATCTGAGCGAACCAAAACGCAACAGGGCGCGTGGGGGTGCGGAATGTTTTGGTATCGCTCTCGCGCTCGAAGAACGGGAAAGAAAAATTTAACGTCTGTAGACATGCAGGCTGATGCGGTTGGTTGTAGAGATAACAGTCCATTAGTCATTAGCAAAAGAGATTGTATTGCGGTCATTCTAAAACCGAGCTATTAACAGGAGACAAAACAACCTTAACGTGACGTAGACGATTATTGACTCGTTTGACTGAGGAATAAAGGAAGACTGACAGTTTAATACCTAAACGTCGATCGAATTTACTTAGTGGCATGGAAATTACGACACATGCAGAAAGGAAGCGGAACACTTCAACTCTCTAATAGAAGTTTCGGCGCCGCGGCGCTGTTGGCTTGAGGAATTCTTGCACGAGCGTCCGTTTTGTTAGAGGTGAGTAAAATCTTTCATGGCTAATCAATTTGAGCTTTTCACAGCCACGTAGAACTTCCGTTGATATTTTCACTGAAAGGATCCGAAGTTTTTTCAGGGAGAGCTGTAATGGTCAACACATCAATTAATTTAACATGAAATTGAATTTTTCAGGAATAACAGAAGCCTGAAACCTTCGGTTGAGTTTAAATTAAGTATGTCCCATTTCCCGACCAGTTTTTCTTGTGTGCAAAATCGTTGTTTAACTCCATGAACTAATTTTCATAACTGAAAGTATAAATATTTAGTTCAGGACATACATATAATGCCAACAGGGCATTTGAAGTTTAGTATTTTAAATTCAAATTTAAATTTTATTTCGCATGAATGCATTTTAATTCTCATTCTCAATTTGGAAATTTCAAATTAGAGTTGTTAAGACAATACTGCAAAAGTCTCCCGCTTTGTTCAAAGAACGTGACAGCCAGACAAAACAACCTAGCTATAGGCAGAGATATCAGAGGCTAATTTCTTCTAGATAATTAAGAGTAACGAACTAAAAAGCTATGAAGTTATAATAATTTGGTAGGAGTCGAATTTCCTCGAAGGTCTTCCTTCTGAACGAGTGTGTTCACTACTTTAGACGCATGTGCGAAAGGAGTCGAAACTATGAACAAAATGAATACATCTTCCAAGACACTTCCAGGGTTTTCTGCAGCCGAATAAATTTTTCAAGAAGGTTCTAAAGTTCGAAAGCTCGATTGTCCCAAATAAAAAACATGAAACGAAATACTCTTGAACCAATTTTTTTCCATGTTCCTGTTTGTGTTCATTGTGCTGTGATAGTTTTCTTTTCTTAAAGGTCAAACGCCAGCTAAATATACCAGTGTTAAAGTAAAACTATTCTGATGTAGCTTGTTAAGGATTTTATTTTATTAACCGCGCGGCCATGGGCCGAGCGCGGTTCATGGTTTACCCGTGGTTTATTAATTTTTTTTAACCGCGCGGCCATGGGCCGAGCGCGGTTCATGGTTTACCCGTGGTTTATTAACCGCGCGGCCATGGGCCGAGCGCGGTTCTAGGTTTACACGGGGTTTATTTTTTTTTTTTTTGTCGGTGACCAGACCCAAACTTCTCTCGGCCAGACTTCGAATGACGCAACTTATGATGTTTTTCGTCTAAAGCTGTTAAGACGTTAATGTACTGAAAATTTATGAATATTGTACTCTTTATTTTGTGCAAAATATATTGCCTTTTTGTGTTATTGGAGCGCTTGATTGGAAGGGAGTGTTGAATACAGCAAGTACGTCATTCATGGAATGTGTCGCCGTTGCAACTTTTCTTGGGCAGCGTGATGAATAAGATCGTGCTTGTTTTGAGCTTTTATTACGCCAGGGGCGACCGTGATTGATGTAACTGTAATTTTCGGAGTATTTTTCGTAGTTTTAGACAAGAAAAGTGATTTGCCCTGCTGTTTTAATGAAGCGAGTTGAGAGATCGGAAGGGAAATTAATCATTTGCAAGCCAAGCAAAGAACGTGCAAGGATTACGTCATTGGTAGGGAAATAACCACCTTACTAAAGATAGCCGTGGATAACGTAATTCTTGAATTATGTGATTCTTGTGACTACTTTGCTAGCCCTTTACTCATGGAAAAAAGCAATTAAATTTAATGGTGACTTTTAAGAAAGAAAGCTGTTGTTAATAGTGTTATTATCGCATCGTTCGTATCGTGCATGCCCGTACACATCCCGAAGAAAGTTCTAGATTAAGACCATTACGTCATCGGAGATTTCACAATGGGTACGACTGATGGTGCAATCGGAGATTTCACAACGGCTACAAGTGATGGTGCAATAAGAGGCTTAAACAGTGCGTGTGTAGTCGTTGTTGTCAGTTGTTGTGCTACATATTGATCGGGTGATTTTGTGTTTATAGTCAACAGTGAATCAACAAGGACTGCTAGCAGACAAGAAACGTGAAGGTATGTGTTCTGGTGTTTATTTCCGGCGGAAAATGCCTCTACGAAGAGAATTTGCGGAAGATTAGATCGGAATGTCGCCAATAAAACGGTTTTCGAGTATCTTTACCGTGTGGTTGTGGAATGCTTTTCGCCGTGACTTTTTGATTGATCGCAAGATATTTAACAAGTCATGCAAAGCTTAAATGTTTGGCAAGAAGAGAAACGTTTGGTCACAGAAGTCTGTGTAAGCGTGTAGTTTCGTAGGGTTCTATGGCCTGAAATATTGTCACCTGTCCTGGTACTTGTTATTACGGAAACAGTAAGAAATAAAATGAAATGGCTCTCAGATGGTTTTGGTTTTAATTGTTTTGTCCTTTTGTTTCTTTAGGATCCAAGATTCCGTAGCTGATCTACGAGTTTATGGGTGAAGAGTCACCCTGTTCGTCCTAACATAAAAAACGATTGAAGCTGAAACAAAGAAAAACAAAATCAAACAAAGCTTAACAAAAGAGACTGAAGTTGTGACAAAAGTGAAATACATTGAACAGTATTTAAGTGAATACTGCATCAGAGGTTGCTCAGTGAGGACGTGAAGTTGTCAAACGGAGATAGTATAATGGAGATAATAAAAGAAACTTCCTGTCGATCTCGGTTTGCATTGTTTATTGGTAGTGTCGACAGCCGAAGGAACCGTAAAGGACGACGGTGTACAGAACCGAGTAGGCTGCCTGTGAAACAGATGAAACGGTTTTTGAAAAAGGGAAAACTAAGGAAAAGAATTCGAAATTATGTATTAAAAAATGTTCCCAAGTCGTCAAAAGTTTATCAAGTTATCCGAGCTCCTTTTCTTCGGAAAACAGTTGTCTTTGCGAATGGCGAACGTATAACAGATGCCAATGAGTTTAGGATGACTAAGAAATACCCCTTGAGAAATAGTCGTAAAATTTTGTTATTAGGAAGTAAAATGGTGTACAAGAGCTTAAATCACAAAAAAAGCAACATTACCAGTAAGCTCTCTGGGGATATAGAGACAAATCCTGGTCCGTTTGTACTAGATCCTTCCAAAACCATTCATGCTCCATATAGTCAAGGAAATAGTTTAGTTTTCGGTTTAAATGCGGGAAAACAATGTGTTGCAATGAGCTCGATAGCAATATTATTCGACTTCATTTATTCTATACGATCATCCTCAGATCTTAAAGAAATAATGAATGTTGGTAATGAGTTATACACACGGCTATCACAGTCGGCAGGACAGGATTTATTAATGTTGACGGAGTTACCTGAAGTATTGTGTCTAAGAGATACTATGTATAGATTAATATACAGTGACAGCTACTTTGGAAATGTGCACAATTTTAATGACTGTACAATAGAAGCTCATTGTCTACCCTTGATTGAAGCGTTTGAATTATTGCTTAGAGAAAATTTTATATCATTTATTCTCACAATAACGACTTGTACGGTAGCCATTCTTGTAAAAAGCAATGGCACGTTTAAAGTTTTTGACTCACATAGCCGTGATTCTGAAGGAATGTTTGATCCCAGTGGAACCTGTGTGCTAGTAGAGATAACTTCTCTTGACGCACTAGTAGAGTATTTTGAAACCTTATATGTTGGAATTATCGATGCAGTTTATGAATTGAAAGGGGTTCGGATATCAACAGATGTGACTGCAAGTGTTGGTCTAACGACACCCGAACTCTCTCCACAAGTAAATATTGAGAATTTAAATAGAAATGAACTAATTTCAGATAGTTCACAAGAAAGTGATACGTTGGTTTGCTCGTGCACACGGTGTTGTTTTATTTGTTTCTACGCAATTTGTTTCTCAATCTTAAAGGAAATTCGTTATTGGAATGAAAATACATTGGATGCCATAATTGAGAATAGTAACCAGCTACACAAGAACATGATGTTGAAAGAAAATTGCACAGTCTCTGATCTTCCAAATTCTCTTGCAATAGACGTTGCTAACATCGAAGCACGTTTCAATGTAGTATACAAAGGAAAAAAAAAAGAGCAAGAATCATTATTTGTCATACAAGAAATGAAAAAAGTTATAACAGAAAATGAAGAACACGACACCGGTTTTTTGATGTCCATGTCTCAGTCAAAGTGCTATGTTTGCTGCATTTTCAAAAGAGGAAATATGAGGAGAAAAAGTTACGCTGTATTCGGACTTGACAATAAAGAGCCGAAAGGTTATGTTTACGAAATTGTCGAAAGTGTAACCAGTGCAATCGAACTTCTTGTCAGAATGCTAACAGATAAAACGACATCAGAGGCAAAAACGTATGAAATGCAGTTTATCAAATGCAGTTGTGACCTGTTAGAAAAAGATCGCCAGAAAATTATAAGAAGACATATGTCAGTAAAGCAGAAGCAGAAACTTGCCAAACAACGAAGAGAAAACTATGCTGCAATGGAACCAGCGAAAAAACGAGCTTGTTTAGATAATTGCGCTGCAAAGTATGCCAACATGGAATCCTGTCAAAAGAAAGCCCTAAGGATTGAAAATGCCGAAAAATACCAACTTATGGAGCCGACTAAAAAGCGAAAATTGAGTGTTCAAAATGCTGAGAAATACAGATTTACGGAACCGAACAAAAAGCACGAATTGAGTGTTCAAAATGGTGAAAAATACAGACTTATGGAGCCGAATAAAAAGCAAAAATTGTTTCTTCAAAATGCTGAAAAATACAGAAGAATGGATTGTGGAGAAAAGAAGGACCTAATAAAACAAATAGTAACTAGGCGAAAAGAATTAAAGCAGGAAAAATGTTCCTCTACACATTCACTGGACTATTACATCCAGCAATTTAATCGAGATATAAGGGAAGGTCCTTATTATATCTGTGTAGTGTGCAATAGACTTTTGTACAGGAAAACCGTATTGCAATTTAAGAAGGAGAAATACAACTCCAGTTCCTGTTTGTTTACAAGTGTCACGTCATTTAACGGAAACATGTACATTTGTAACACTTGTAACGTCACAATCAAGAAGAAAAACAAAACTCCGTGTCAAGCAGTGTACAACAATCTCGCGGTTGATGATGTGCCACCTGAGCTTGCAAGTTTAGAAAAACTTGAACAAATATTGGTTTCTCAACGAATCGTGTTTCAGAAAATTGTTGTGATGCCAAAAGGCCAGCAAAGGAAAATTAGGGGAGCAATTTGTAATGTCCCAGTGTCCTGTGAAGAAACGTGTCATGTTTTACCAAGGCCACCTGATAGTTCAGGAATTATTATGTTAAAATTAAAGAGGAAATTGCAATTTAGAGGTCATGTTTACTTTCAGGCAGTGCGCCCAGAGGTAGTTCTACATGCTCTCCAGTGGCTTCAAAGGAATAATGAACTATATGAAAATGTAACCATTAACCTTGAAAACATTGATCGTGAACTGTCGAGTCTTTGTGATCATGAACAAGAAACCGAATCGGGCATCGCAAGCTGTTCTCAGACTGGAATTTTAGCTGGTGATTGTGATGGCAATGATGGCGACTGTGGGAAGGAACAAGGAGTTAACGAACAAGCTGGAAAAGACAAGGGACATTGCTCTCAGGATGGAAAGTTAGATAGTGATACTTCTGGGGATTATGATGACGATTGTGAGAGGGAAGACCCACTTAATGAACACAGAGCAGCGACTTGTGAAACGTGTTTACAGTCCATTATCCCAGATTACCCTATAATATCTGATGAAGATGGAAGGCAGAGATCTGCAGGAGATGAAATATTCAGTGTTGCTCCTGGAGAAAATAAACATCCTGTGTCTATGATGACTGACAGATATTGTGAGGAATTAGCCTTTCCAGTTCTTTTTCCTAAAGGTAGATTTGGGTATAAGATGGACAGAAAAGAGAAATTAACACCGGTCAGATACTTTAATGCTCGTTTACTTCATTATAGTGGGAGATTTGCTATGAATCCCGAATATCTTTTCTTTGCGCAGTTTATCATTGAACAAAAAAAAGTTTCGGATAGCATCAACATTGCTTTAAAAAAGTTACACGGGCAGCCCCTAACAGCATCACAATTTAGATCAAAAGAACAATGTGTGAAAAATCTTATCTTCAAGGACCAGGCATATCTTTTTCTGAGAGGTATCCCAGGTAGTCCACCGTATTGGCAAAAGTTTATGTACGAAGTAATAGCAATGGTACAACAACTTGGAATCCCGACGTGGTTCATGACTTTATCATGCGCTGACCTTCGATGGCATGAACTTTTTCATATACTGTCTCGTTTGAGGGGAGAAAATATGACGGATGAGGAAATAGATAATTTGTCATATAATGAGAAATGTTCTTTGCTTAACTTAAATCCTGTAATTGTTGCTAAGCACTTCCAACACAGAGTAGAGACATTTTTCAAGGATGTATTATTGAGCAATGCGAAACCTATCGGAAAGATTGTCTATTATGCGCTTAGGATTGAATTTCAAATGCGAGGCTCTCCACATTTGCACTCATTGATATGGACTTCAGATTGTCCTGAGCTGAAAGATGGCAGCGAGGAAGCTTACATAAGGTACATTGATGAACATGTACATGGAAGTCTTCCAAACAGGGAAAATGACTGCGAATTTCATGACTTGGTTAACATGTACCAAAAACATACACATTCTAGAAGTTGCAAAAAGTATAGGAACATTTCATGCAGATTTAACTTTGGACAATTTTTCACAAACCAAACAGTTGTGTCCAAGCCACTACCGGATGATATGCCTGATGAACAAAAAGTAGTAGTCTTGAAAAGGCGCAATGAAATCTTATGCTGTGTAAAAGAGAAAATTAACGAAAAGTTAGATCCAAGTAAACCTGATTATGATTCAAGCACAAGTGCAGAGGACGTGTTGGCTATGTGCAAAGTTTCCAAAGACGAGTATAATTGGGCTTTATCCATTTCTGCGGATTCCGATTTTGAGCTGCACCTTAAAAGAGCAGTTGACAGTTGCTTCATCAATAACTACTTTGAAGCAGGAATAAAAGGTTTCAAAGCTAATGTGGATTTGCAGCCTGTCTTTAATCACTACAAATGTATAACGTACGTGTGCTCGTATTTCTCAAAAGACGAGACCGAATGTTCTCAAGCAATAATGAACGCAGCAAGGGAAGCTAAAGACAATAACCTGAACATCAGAGAAGGCTTGAGAAAGGTTGGTACAGCATTTTTGTCTTGCAGAGAAGTTAGCGCTCAAGAATGCGTTTACAGATGCATGCCTGAGCTTTGGTTACGAAAGACCTTTCCTTGCACAGTGTTTGTAAATACTGGTTTACCGGGAGAAAGATGCCGAGTGGCAAAATCTGAAGAGGAAATTGAAGCTCTGGATGACGACAGTACTGACATTTTCATGTCAAATATAATCGAACGATACAGTGATCGGCCAAATATTGTTGACCAGTTATGCTTAGCGGAGTTTGCAGCTTATTACTATAAAGACTATAAAAAAGACCCTGATGAATTTAATGATGTTCAACCTAACGTGCTTTCTGATGATTTAGTAGAATCGAACCATATCTGTAATTGTGAATCAGTTCTTCCACCAACAATTAAACTCAATAACGGACAAGAAACAATGAAGCGTCGTAAGATTAAGGCTGTAATAAGATTTCACACACCCAGTAAGGCAAAAGAGCCTGAAAAATTTTACCACCATTTACTAATGCTTTACTTTCCATGGCGAAAAGAGACCGATCTTTTTGGTGATGATCAATTATATTCAACAAAATTCCAGGAGCCTGAAGTTTTTAGTAAAGTAGAAACTAACAGGAGAACGTTTGAACCAAATGCCGAGGCTATTGACACCGCGTTACAGATGGTTAGGGAGAATCGAGTGAGAGATCTTCAATCATACGATCCTATTAATGATCAAGAAAACGACGACTTGTCAAGAGAAGTAATGAATAGCATAGATGATGAATGTGATGACGATATACCTGAGGAAGTGGTATCATTGCCACCTGAAACAAGCCAAACATTTGCAGGAATAGCTACTTATAATCAGCCATCTGCAATTACAGACGAAGAACTACGTGGTGCTGTAAGATCTTTAAATGTAAAACAGCGTATTACGTATGATGTCGTGCTGTCTTGGTGTAGAAACTCGATTAAAAGTGTTAATTGCCTCATTAAGGAAACTGTTGAGCCGATACATATATTTGTCACTGGTGGTGGTGGTGGTGGTAAGAGCCACTTAATCAAAACAATTTATCATACTGCAGTGAATATGTTTAAATACAGTGCAGTGAATCTGTCTTTACCAACAGTTCTGCTAATGGCACCTACAGGTGTTGCAGCTGTTAATATTAGTGGCACGACTATAAATACAGGTTTAGCTATTCCAAAACACGCTGGAATTAATTTACCTCCGTTACCAGATCAAAAGAAAACGTTGTTAAGGCTCAGTTTAAGTGAACTGAAGCTGTTGATTATTGATGAAATATCGATGGTTTCAAATAATAGGCTACTGCATATCCATCAAAGACTAAAGGAAATTTTTGGGACTTCGAGCTCGAAGATATTTGCTGGTATAAGCATTATTGCTGTGGGTGATTTACATCAGCTACCACCTATCCAACAAAAACCTATTTTCTGTAGATATGGTAATGACGTATACAATTTGTCACATCCATGGCACGAATTCAAGATGATAGAACTGGTTGAAATCATGAGGCAAAAGTACGATCAACCCTTTACTGAGCTCTTAAACAGACTGAGGGTTGCACAACACACAGAAGCTGACATACGCGCTATTCAATCAAGGGCAGTTGATGTGAATGACTCAAATAATTATCCTTTGAATGAATTACATGTATGGGCTGAAAATAAACCTGTAATGGACTACAACAATCAACGACTTCAAGAAATTTTGATGCCTATACATGTTCTTCAAGCAGTGGACCAATATCCAAAGAATGTATCAAGGCATGAAATTGAAAGAGTTCTTTCAAAAGGACGTTCTTACACGGGTGGTCTAGATTTGGAGGTATCTATTAAAGAAGGGGCTCGTGTCATGTTAACAAACAATGTTGATATCTCCGACAGACTCATAAATGGACAGTTAGGTACTGTGGCTCGAATCTTGGTGAATGAAGTGACTCAGAAGCCCACTGTTGTGTATATTAAGTTTGATGATGAAGATGCGGGTAATTTGGTTATTGATAAATCTGCTGATACCTTTGCTATAGAAAACAAAGTTGTCCCAATTAAACCAGTCTTAGCTCAAATAAAGTTGAATCCTGGGAAGCGTTCTTCACCAGAAATACAAAGACTGCAGTTTCCATTAGCTTTGGCATGGGCATGTACCGTTCATAAAGTTCAAGGACTAACTTTAAACAAAATTGTTATAAGTTTTGATTTATTTAAACAAAGGTCATTTAATTATGGACAAACTTATGTTGCTCTGAGCCGTGCCACTTCTCTTCAAGGTCTTTATGTTCTTGGAAAATTAGAACACAAACATATTAAAGCAGATCCAAGAGTAATTGAAGAGTATGAAAGACTGCGAAATACATCACTGCTAGAAGAGAATGCTAATTTTCAAGTACAGGAAGATGACCCCATCATACCTATTGTCCTGTTAAATATCAGATCACTTCGAAAGCACAGTATTGACATAAAATTTGACACCAAAATTTTCAACTGTGATATGTTACTTTTAACAGAGACTCAACTTACACCATCTGATTCAGACAATGATATTCAAGATCACCTATATCCTTTTATATTAAACAGGCAAGATAACAGTGATAATAGATATTCCAGCCTAGCTCTCTGCAACAAAACAACAGTGTGCATCAAAGAGAAAGAGTACCTTCCAGTCATAAATGCTTTGATGTTCACAGCAGTTTTTAGTAGACGAGAGAATTGTGAAATAAGATTTTTGTTCCTTTACAGAAAACAAGCTTCTAATGTACATGATTTTGTTGACAATCTAAATCATATCACAAATTGGTACACAATTGATGTAATACTTGGAGATTTTAATATTGATTACTTTGATGAAAAAGAATCACACAATTTAAAGAATATATTGGAAAGTACATTGGGTTATCAGCAAATTGTGAGGAAACCAACATTTTTATCAGGAAGTCTTCTTGATCATGTTTACATCAGATCACATAAATTTAAAAGTGTTGATAATACTGTGATTGGGGTTTACTATTCAGATCATGATGCTGTTAAAATCCTTTTACATTTATGATGTAAACAATAATTTGCACCAGAAGATAAGTGTTTTCTGAAGGCTGTAAAATACATGTTGCATGCATTTTTGATTTTATGCAACAGAAAGATGAAATAATATCATTCAATGTCAACAGTGAATTTAATGAATGAAGTGAATGCAGTGAGTAACACAGAAATCCCATTCTAGTGCACAGCAGTCAATGCTGTGCACAATGTGTAGAAACACAAGGCCTGGACCACCACCAGGGTAAGTCTCATCTTTAATTTATAATTTATACCGACTTCATAAGTCAAAGTGTGTTTTAGATTATTGAAACTATTGCATAGTTTTGAATTATATTCATTTACTTATGCAACCATTTATATATGTTAAGGAACATGATGTTTAAATCAAGGCATGTCTCTTTGTCTAAGATACTTTTGATTCATAATTTCTTAGCTCGTTATTTTTTGTTGTCATTAATAGTGGGAACAAATACTCTACTAGCTGTTGAGAGACACTGCAGAGAGTGTAATGCAAAACCTAACTTTTGATTTCTATCATGAACTTACGTATATAATTCAATAGTCTTCCTTATCAAAGTAGCAAAAGTTAAATATTTTCTTCTCTGATTGTTATAACTTGTAGATTGGGGGATTGTACCGCATTGTGTCAATTTCTCAATATGTGTAACCAACAGCAAGTGCATATCAAGTACAACATGAACACAATGGACATCTCAATCAGCACAGAAACATTACTGGTACAATATCCCAAGTGTGGAAGTCATCAAGACTTATTCTAGTCAAACAATTGGTGGTCCAGTTTACCTCAAGACAATAGAAAGGAAATTCTATAGAGAAACTATTTGACAAATAACAAACTGAAGATGAAGCCATAGTTCAAAGTACGATGATATTCAATGCTACTGGAATCACGGTTCTTTCAGGAGAATTACCTTCTGCATTAATCTGCGAGCTTCCTTATGTTTCAACAATTAATGAGTACTGAGCCGATTCCATAAGACGTTTGCCTCTCTAAACATTGAGATGACTTTGAGTGACATAAAAACTACAATCACTGCTTAGCAGATTA
Organism: Orbicella franksi; assembly: GCF_964199315.1. Taxonomy (NCBI): domain Eukaryota; kingdom Metazoa; phylum Cnidaria; class Anthozoa; order Scleractinia; family Merulinidae; genus Orbicella; species Orbicella franksi. The sequence goes on along the minus strand of NC_138148.1, from coordinate 31,123,447 downwards.
ATAACTATGCAGATTGGGGGAATTGTACCACATTGTGTCACTTTCTCAATCATGGATAAAGCATACATGTAACCAACAGCAAGTGAATATCAAGTACAACGTGAAGACATTATGGACATCTCAATCAGCACTGAAACACTACTGGTACATCCCAAGTGTGGAAGTCATCAAGACTTATTTTAGTCAAACAATAATTGGTGGTCCAGTTTACCTCAAGACATTAGAGAGGAAACTCTATAGCTCTAGAAACTATTTGACAAATAACAAAGTGAAGATGAAGCCACAGTTCAAAGTTTGATGATATTCAATGCTGCTGGAATCACAGTTCTTTCAGGAGAATTACCTTCTGCATTAATCTGCAAACTTACTTATGTTTCAACAATAATATTAATGAGTAGTGAACTGATTCCACGAGACATTTGTCTCTCTAAACTTTGAGATCACTTTGAGGGACATAAAATCTATAGCCACTACTTAACAGATTAACAACCATACAAAAGCTACTGTTGAAAAAAAAAACATGATGATCTTGATGATTAACAATGTTCAATAGAGTATTTGGATTTGGAGTATATGCTGTAACTATTCATTGCTGTTATTCTTCTCTCTCTCTATGAAGAATAGAAATGCCCAGATTTAAAAAAGAAAGTATTTTATAGTACATGTCAAATTACATGTCAAAAAATTGTGATTGGTATACAAAGTGACCAATCATGTAAATGTTGGTACATGTAGCAAATTGAAATTTGGTTTTAAAAGCAAGAGCCATGGCATATCTTAAATGAAGTATTCTCAAAAAGAAAGTCACAACTGTGCAGTTAGTTTGTAGTGCTTTTGTGTGCAAAACTAGTTTTATAAGTTGAAATGAAAAATTCAAACATATTTTGCTAAAAAATAGTTGTGTGATTTACTGCATGACAGTCACCAGTATCAGTTCATTTTCAGCTCAGTACTTGGAGTGTGGTTTTTGTTTTACAGAGAAATTCTCGTATGATTCAAAATGGAGACAAATCTTTAAATACAAGTCTTGGCTTCTGATGAAATGCATAAATTATGGCGGTGAAGTTTGTGCACAATGACTTAAAATATGCACAGTGACGAGTATCCACCATCCCATGATCTGGGAAATTGGTCTTAAAATTGACTACTTGTCTCGCAGTCTAATTATTGAGACCTACCCATTGAGACAGTGTGTGACAAATGCAGACTGCAGACTGGTGTTAATAATAGCCTCAATAACGTTTTGGTTAGCGTTAAGAACGCTCCCGTTGGTAATGGTCCTTGAAAGTCTTCTGGTCTGTAGTCTACATTTGTCGTTGGTTATTCTGTACAGAATCCATTCACTGTACAAATCAGACACAGTATGGCCGGCAGCACATTCACTAGCAGGCAAATCAATATGTAACAAAGAAAACAGAGAAATTTGAGTTACCTTGGTTTATTCCTTGTTATTACATGCATCTCACAGGCTCTTCGGGTGAAGGTCCAAAAACCTGAAATTAATGAAATTTACAACTTTGTTTACTCGACGGATTGGCCTCCTGTAAATATTTTCGTAAAATCGGTTCGCTGTCGGAATCTTCTTTTAGGTTTAGCACCAATTTGGTCAAAATCCGCGATGTGGCTTGTAACTCGTCCCAATATTTAAAAATCGTTTGTTCCACGGAAGATTTCCACAGAAAGACGTCGTTCGGTTTGTTTGCATCCGCAATTCTTTCTATCGAGTAGATTTGAAACGTTTTGTTCCTTTTAAAGCAGTCAGAAAAGATGTCGAAAAAGTTAAAAAAAAATGTGATGGATGACTTGTATATCGCCGCAGGAGCGAGAAGAGATCCACAAAATTTTGTCAAATCGATCGCCAAGCAACATTTTTGGCGAGTGGAGAATAACCGCTGATTGTGATGATTGTTATAACGTGAAAGTCAATGTATTCTACGGTTAGGAATGGACCAGGGACTTGGGCGGGGGGCGGGGGC
>NC_138148.1:31098971-31116471 GCF_964199315.1 Orbicella franksi | reverse complement strand
GATCCTTCTGGTCTGCATTAGGAATCGAGACCTTTGGCCGCCCTCAACAAGGGAAGTCCGCGATTATTCAGTGCAAAGGCCATTATATTCGGTACTTCCTTGTTCGGTGATTACTTCATTATATTCGGTGCTTACTTCATTTCATTCGGTGCTTTTTTCAATATGATCGTCACCAGTCTTCGCAAGGGGCCGTAGAATTTGGAGTTAGTCTGGGGAAAGCCGCGAAAAACGGGTGTCATGAAAACTCAGACCCCTCGTAATTAAAACCTCAATTGTTATCACCACTCAATTGTTTTTGATAGCTCATCTAATGAGATTGCAGCATTTGAGTTAGTATTCTATAGTTGTATATAACTATAGCAGTTATTTTCCTTTTCATCATACCGCCTGGTTTAGTTAATTATTAAATCTGCCTCCTGGCGGGGCCGAATATAATAGTGTTGGCACCCGTACTAGTGAAGAAAACACCAAAAGTTAGAACCGAATAGAAGGAAGAAAGCACGGAATATGATAAAAACAGCACCGAATATAATGAAAAAGCACCTAATATAACGAAGAAGGCACCGAATATGACGAGGGAAGCACCGAATATGATGGAATAAGTACCGAATATAATGAAGACAGCACCGCATATAAAGACATAAGCACCGAGTATAATGAGTTAATCACCGAATATAACAACAAAAGTACTAAATATAATGACATAACCACCCAATATTATAAAAAAAAGTATCATAAGATAGTTCTGGCGTTCCATAGAGAACAGTTTGCTACATGCAACGTTTGGTTATCATAATGATGGTCTGCAATTTTGCATTGATGGAAACTATCGATTCATTCATTCATTCAAGGAGTAGAAATGAAGACGATGGAGGAACAAAAGTTTTGAAAAAGTAAATAAAGTCTGCATACGAGCCTGGGTGGAGAGAGACGCTGTGAGAGTAAAGTGTCTTGCTCAAGAACACAACACAATGTCCTCGGCCAGGGCTCGACCCGGCTTCCCCAATCCGGAGTCCAGCGCAGTAACCATTAGGCGACCCCGCCTCCCACTAATAAAGTAAATACAAAGAACAAATTATTGAATTAAAACACAATTTTATTGATATAGAAAAATTAGTTTAGAATAGTATCATTATGTATTTATGTATTTATGTATTTATTTATTTATTTGGTGTATGTATTAAATTTAATTTATTAAATTATTTTTCTTTTTTAAATCACTTTTACTTTATTTTTTTTTAAACCTCAGCACGCTTGGCAAAACACTCCTGGCACTACACAAAGGTGGCAAGGTCGCCACTGTGAAGTTTGCTTGTGAGTACACAGCGGCGGCATGATGGAATCTTCTTGCACACTGAAAAAAATAGGAAAAAAAATTGCAAATTCTGCATTTACAAGAGAACGAAACACAAGTAATGCTTTTTTAGAAGTTTGTCAACTTCTGCTCTGAAATACAAATTTGAGGTGAGTGACAATAATTTCCAGCTGTGATACTTAGATCTCGAGTAGTACTATTATTCGATCAGCTGATGTAACAATAACAATGGTATGAAATAATAATGCTCAATCATTTTTCAATTATACAGCCACTTTCACTATCAGCATCTATAGCAGCTATGTTTCTACATCAGCTTCTAACGCGTCGTTTGAAATAAATCAATAAAAAACATTGCATAAGACACCAGTATTGAGAAGGTCATGGTAGTGGACTGTGATTGGTGCATTTCGATGTGTCTTGTTTGTTTAGGACGTCAAAAGATGAAAGTGGTTGTCCACGTAACACTGAAAGGGAGCTAATGGGTACTTTTAAAGAACGACACAAAGACGACTCTTAATATCAATTTTATTGAGGCAAAGAACTAAGTTAACTTTATGAAAGTAGTAGACTGGCAGCTTGTGAAATTTCTCTGCAGTGGAGAAAGATAATGTCAATGAAGCAGTCTTATACTTCTGTATCTTAGTTGAAATCACAGCTGGCTTGCTTTAAACTCAATAAAAGTCTTCGAGAAGAATTGTTTCATAAAAGTTTGTGTTACATGCATGTGCAGTAACTACAGTAAAATTTCGACGCATAAAACAGCTCGCACAATACTACTGATAAAGTCGAAATCGTCATCTAACTCTTGACACGAGCATCAGTGATCTAACACGAAACTCTTTTTGCGAGCGGAATGGAACGAGACTGACCCTGCGGTTGAATAGATCGCGCCCTCCTAGGTACCGTAAATCCTCGAATTAACCCCCCCCCTCGAATAAGCGCCCCTCCTATCGACCGAAATTTAAAATAAGCGCCCCCCTCCCCTCTCCCATTTTGTGGACGAGTAATGAGACAACAAAGGGTGTATAGTTTTCGTCATGTAGTAAACTTGTACATTGTTTCAGTTTGCGAACACGTGTAGTGAACACGTTGAACACGTTAAGTACTAACAGTGCCGCGATTTAAACTTTAGGATCAGCTTTTTATGTCAATAAACAGCTTATGTTGGTGTTTACACGCAGATGATGTATTAAAAGAATGATCATCTTAGGCTACGATTTGGGAAAAATTAAATAAGCGCCCCGGGCGCTAATTCGAAGATTTACGGTATGCCTAAGTTTGCATCCGGGTTCATCGGAATGACACGACTGCTGACCGCAATGAAACGAAAGTAGCCAAGGTCGCCAAAGTCGCCACAGAAGGCGTGTGTTCGAGAAATACTGTTATTGGAAAGTTTCTGCGCATAGAGGAGATGCCATGTTCTTTAAAGGTAGGAACTGAGTTATTTTATAAGTCTTGAAATTTGGATGAAAGTATACGCTTAAACTTTTGGTGGAGTAAATGGTATTGGTGTGCAGATAACTAAGACAAGTTAAAGCAACAAAAGATGTGTGTATGATCAAGGGAAAGGGCGGCATAGATATATCTCGACAATGATTAGAAGAGCTGACTAGTCTGAGAGCAATTATTCTGTACTAAGTTAAATAAGTCTTAATGTTTTTTGATAAGTTTATTACGGATCTGAGCTTCACATTATGGTGAGATGAAATTCAAAAACTCTGCTAGCCCTTCGGGCTAGCTGTAATTTCATCTTACTGTGCCAAATCTCTGAGAATCTAGCCCGAAATTATTTTATTAATAAGGATAATTAAATCAATTTAATATGCAAAAATAATGTTACTTAATAATACGGAGTTTATATGAACTAATTCTCTTTGATTTTCCTTTTGAATGAAACCTTATACAATCAAACATTTAGAACACTCAATGTGTGGTTCTAGAAAATATCCATACCCCCCATGGAGGGTTGTTTTCCAGTTTTCAAGAATTCCCCCCCCCCCCCCCGCCAGGATTTTCTGTTCCAGGGGGCTTTATAGTACTCACCCCCTCTCTCATCCACTGGAATTTCCATGATTTTTCTACTTGGGTCCCCTTATTCCTAGGAAATTCCATATCCATAAATAACAAGATCCTTGGTACTGTTATAAAATTTAGCCATTCCATGGTTATATTATAGACAAAGACGCAAGGCGGCATATATTTTTCGCAAACAATTGTAATCCTTGATTTGGTCACCCAACATACACTATTTTATTGTACATTGTTTACGGGGATATTTACTAGGTCAGGATCAAAGTTGCTGGGCAATGGAAGATTAAGGCTCTGAGATTTAATTTTCCAAAAAATGACCGTGGAAAATTCGAGACGTATATTCATGTCATGTCAAACATAATTTTGAACTAACAACTGACTTAGAAGCCCTTCACTCCCAAATGCCATACCAGCTGACTTTTTCTTCATTCAAAGAAGTTTTCATACAAGAATCTAAGAAAGCAGTCAAAGTTTTAGTTTACGCATAGTCAAAACAACATATCAAATTACTTAACACACGCAGTTGTAATGGGAAAGTAAAGCTGTCACACAAACATGTTTTTCAAAACAGCTGTTTGCCAAATATCAATGAAATTTTTCTTTCAGGAAAGCAGTACATTAATAAAGTCATGCGCTTTGTATTTGTAGTTTGTAAATGCCATCATGTTTTTGTTTGTCACATGTTTCAATTATGTCGTACGATAAATAATTAAATGAAATCTTGGCTATGGCTTCAGTGCTCTTACATATGCTTCAAGACAATTAAATAAATAGCACTGAATCGACTTTGCTATCAAACTATTAACTACATGGATATATAATGAAAAAAAGGAATATGCGACAACCTTGTTACAGCAAGTTTTTGTCTTGCGCCACCGCTGCGCTGTCTGGAAATGCAGTCAGGAGAAAAATTGATTTCAGTCGCTTAAATGTTACATTTTAGTCTATCTTAGAAAAATAAAAAAACTTTTGTATTGTTTCACTTTCTCTCACGAACTGTCTGCTAAACATGATGTCTGAAGTTTCTCATTAGAAAGAGAAAAAGGAAAAAAATGTTGTTTCAGTCATGTTGACTTTGTGCTTGCCCGTCACGCAACCTGTGATAAGAACGTGCTAGCTGAACCAATCATTTCAGTAGTACCAGGGTATTGGACAGCCTCTTTGTTGTGCCCTGCATGTGCAAAAAAATCTTTATAACCTTAAGCGCTTGTATCTAAGCTTACCTTCAGAAAAAAAAAATACTGTAGTAAGAAAAATGTTTGTAATTTCTCAATAATGAGGACTTAATTCATATCAATTGATATTAACTGTCTTTTGCTACTGATTGACATCCTTGACTGATAACTCTATGGAATAATAATGTTATGGACAAATAGAAAACAAAACTGTAATAAACAGCTGTTTATGCAGTGTCTGTCCACATTGAATGACCTGTATATATGGTATTGGACAGCTGAGTATGCAAGATTGTTTTGGGAGATTTAATGTACACTAAAACTATGAAGGCAGCTGAAATTAAATGTACTGAACCAATAAACTAGTTAAAAGGGAGGTTTACCTGTGTACTTCACATTTTTTCTCCTTGATTCTGAAAATGATGCATTAGATGACATTAGAATTGAGAGATGCTTTTATGTGTGAAGCTAAATGTACCTTTTGAATGGTTGACAGAAACATTTTATGGACTGTGGGAAAATCTATACAAATAAATTAAATATTGTTTTTTTAAGTCAGGAAAAGATAAAAATCAGTTAAGATATTTCTCAGTAGTGCTTGCTGTTTAAATAGAAAGTTATAAACTTTTGAGTTCAATTTGGAATTAATTTGCATGAGTGAGTTTTTCAAGAAGCTGAAATTGCTTGGAGCCAGTTTAGCAGGTGGGATTTCTCAGCCTTTTGAAAAGCTCGGAAGTGCAAATTAATCCCAAATTGAGTGAGAAAATCAGTATGATTACTTATTAACAATATAAACATGAAATATTCACATGAAGATCTTTCTTGAAGCCATTTTTTCTCATTTGAGAAAAATTTTTCAAAGTTTCTGCACAAAAGTTTTGTCATCATGTTACGTAATATTATTGGCTTAAAAAATTTCATGTTGTCTTTCAGCAAATCATAATCCAGAATTAGGATGTGGAATTTGCACTGGTATTACTCTTTTTGCATCAGTGTTATACTTGAACTGCATTGCTCTCAGCCAATCAGAATTGAGTAATTTTTTCACATATATTATTATTTTGGAAATATTGGAATGATTATTCTTGGTCAAATAGTCTATATCTCTTGCGAAATTGTTAAAGTTTTATTTTTTCCCAAAACTTTTTGATTGATAGTTCTCAAAGGACATCTCAGTATTATTTTTTGATTTGGGATAGTCTACAAATTAAATTGTCATAGAATAGGCTTTGTAACATGGTGCAATACAGAAATGGAAATAATACAACATTATCATGGGAGATTATGTGATAAGAACGGGCTATTAATTTGCGATAAATTATCCAAATTGTGCGTTTTTCTCCTCAGCTGTTTTAAAGCCTATTTTACGAGGTTTTGTTTAAAGTGCTACTGAAACGAAATTTTTGTATGTGAGATTTTTGCTTAGTAATAAAGTTTCAACCTTTCTTCAAAACGCTGCAGACTTTTTTTCACATACAGAAAGTGAAAACTGCTTTTTCAGCCATTCGAAGTTCAATGGCTGTTTAAGCCCAAAATTGACAGCCATCTGAGCATGGCCAAAACAGTCTAGTGACGTCACTGGTTGTATTACTCTTACGCCGTGCTGAAAATTTAGAGTGATTATCAAAGAAGAGAATTCTGTTCAAAGTCGCCCAAAAAACATCTTAAGGACATCTCAGAGCTGTAAAGCAGATAATAACAGTAACCTTAGACATGAAGAAGTGGAGAGTCAATCCTGGGGCATTTCAGTCTATTTAATTGGATATTTCTAGGACATTTTATGTAAGCAAGCAAAGGAGTGTGAGTTCTTAAATTGCAAAATGATCAGGATACTTGGTCACATGGCCAGCACTCAATTAAACAATATCTACACTCATAAAGTAAAAACGACATGAAAACAAGAGAAACCGGCTTTTGAAAATATTATCCGGAGTACTGCTGCAAGAATCGCAGCAACAACGCTTCGAGTTTTTGAGTTGCTTCACTTCAAGGAAATCGGACGCTTTGCGAGTTTCACTACGGACAAGATCGTGGTACAGTGACCTTACGCCCAGTTGTATGTGCTACATCCTACAAGTTATCACAACAGCAACAATTTAAGAAACCCTCTTCTTTTATATGGAGGGAGCTAATTTAAAACTGTAAAGGTAAACTAAGCTGCCATGACCCTACAGGTATGTTTTCAGGAAACGAGAGAAAGTGTGACAATGTCGGCGCGAAAGGTCATATATGCAAATTAGTTCAAATTCTTTTTAAGGAGTGTAAACTAGTGACGTTTTAACGAATTGCTTTGAACTTGGATACTATTAAATGAAGATCATAGACATAAGTATGCGCTAAAGAACTCAGTGTAATCCATCGGCTGTGAAATATTGCAGTTGGGAGATATGTGTAAAAGAGAAACGAAATTTGCACTTTGTTTACTCTGATACGTTTATATGTAGCAATAAAGGAAACCCATCTGTGGATCACATTTTTCAAAGATACTTTTTGTCTACCACAACAACTCTCACTTATTAGTATCATAAAAAGATGCCCTCTGTGTGCGAAGAAGTACTTGACTCAAAGCTTGTGGACCGTTAATAACTTTGTGATTGTGTGGATGGCTGATGCGCTTACCACTTTTTCAATGTAATAAAGTTGCTGAAGATATATTCAAACCTTGTTAATAGACCTTAGATAAATGTGAGAATCCAAATTTCAGAGCCAAGCTGAAAACAAACAACGATACATTGTTGTTAGGCTTCAGGACGGGATATAAAAGTTGCCACACTCGTCTTCGAAGTCTCCAGTCGAGTACTCAAGATGTTTGAAAAGTATATTGAGCTGTTCTAATCTGGTAGCATTCATTTTGGTGAATCTACATTCTTCAGTGCCCTCCAACATTTATGATGTGTATTTCCTGTCAAGGCTTAGGTATCAACATCATGAAGAATAAACTTGAATAAATCAAGTGAAAACGAATGAGAATCTATAGTGCTTCCGATCCTGCGTGAATACAACCAGTGACTTCACAAGGTCTTTAAACTTGGTTCCAGAGCCCTGACAGTTTTGCTCCAAAAAGTTCATTTTGGCAGCTGAAAAAGCTCTTTCCGTTAGGATTTGACAGAAATAAAGTTCACCATTATTTCAAGCACGTTTGAAACTATAAATTGGGCTTATAAAAGAGAGTATGGAAATTTTGTTTCAGTAGCACTTTAAGCAGAAAACCACTTTTGGGGCTGCTCCAAGGACAAGTTGAACATAAAGGAACAAAAATTAAACATCTTTGGATAAATTGTGGTAAAAAAGAGTAAATCAGGTGCTTGTCCACTACAGACATCAAAGGATGATCATTCACAGTGTTGTATCTTCGACTTACTGTTAGTGTGGAAAGTATATTTTCTTCCTCAGACTATCTTTTGCAACTGAATTTTGTAAAAGGTGTCATTTAGTCTTTTCATTTGAAGAAACAGGATGCGTTTTCACTACAAACTTATCCACGAGGGACATTTGTTTTGAGCTACCTTTGCCATCAAAATAAACATTGCTTGGATCATATCTTGTTGATATATACCATCAATTCTAATTGGCCCAAGCAAAGAATGCGATTATGTGTGTTACACCATAGTTAACCCATTGACTCCTGTGCCATGCATAAGCGGCCTTGACAAGCCTTGGCATTTGTTCTACTTCTGATGCCATCACCTTTGAATAATCATCTATACTCAACTTCTGCAGGAGGAAAAGATCTTTTCAATGATACCCAGATCAGAGTGATCAGCTCAATGGAGCCTGAAATATGCCCAAAAATGCTCAGAAATTTGAGCAAAAAACTTGCAGCAAAATTTTCTGGGACTACACGCAGCTACTCCGTGGTAAAAGAAGGTCAATCACTGCAGCAAAAAGATAAGTAAAGGAAAAAAAGGAAAGGCGAAAAAAAAAAAAAGACATTGAAAAAAACAAAAAGCTTGCCTTAAAAATGTGAGTCATTTTCTTTAATCTCAAAATTTTCATTTCTGCACATGCCCAAGCAAAACTGTCGTAAAGGTGATGCTAGTGTAAAGAATGGCATGATGTCACATTGCAAATGCCTTTTTGAGTGGATTGGAGCTAATTTGGCTCATATCCAGCCTAAAATTAAAGCTCCAAAATGTCCAAAAATGTGTTTTTGGTCAAAAGCTCTGGGAGTCAATGGGTTGATAGAGGAGAATAGTTATGAAGCCTGGCAAACATCAAAGGAGCAAACAGGGATGCGAATATTTATGTTGGAAGGTCCATGATTGGGCACAATGTTTTGCGTTTACACAGTATCCATGAGTTAAGTAATCTAAATATTTCTATTGGTTAATTCTTCAATCAGCAGTAAACAACTATTGTGTTTTGTGTACGCTCGAGGTCAAAAAAGAGAACAAAAATATACAGCAAAGAACTTTGTTGAGTTTCATAACCATTCTCCTCTATTAACTATGGTTACATCAATTGGCAATTCTTTGAGAAAGAAAACTAATATCACTCCCTGGACATCCAAGAAACACCTGGGGCTTTGATTGTTTACTTGACAGAAATTACGATTGATACTGAGACTTGATATAGCCTGCAAACAGGCTCCCAGCTTGGAGGAGTAATGCAAATTCGGTGTGAAGCGCTGTCAATGAGGCACAAAAGAGTAATGCACAAGCACAGAGCAACCATGAACACAAAGCAAAAATTGAAAAAAAAAATCCACCAGTAGTTACATGATTGTTTATGCTCTTCCAACTGTTTCCCTGGCACACAAATTTTGCCATTAGCTATTTTAAGCCATATTGTGACATCAGACATGAGAAAAAACGAAGTGCAATCAACAATTAAAGTGTATCAAAGTGCCATTGACCCCCAAAATTTTTATTTCTTAAATAAAATCTACTAGTGAAAATAAAAAGGAGTATTATCAATATTTAAGTTTCAATAATTTCCCAAAAATGAAAATTGTAGTTGCCAAATGGGTGACTGATTGATGATTTGTACTTGGGCGATTTTTTCGCACTATGCTTGTGATTGGGCAAGTGCTGATTTCTAACATATAGTTGAAATGAAAAATTAACTAATGCTTACTTACACTGAGAGGGCACCTGGAATTAAAATGTAATGACCTAATAATAAAAGTAGTTAAAAGCGATTTTTACCTGTGTGCTTCACTTTTTTTCTCTTTGATTCTGAAATTTGTACATTAAAATAGATTAAAATTAAGAAATCTTTTTATATGTGTTACAACGTATACAGTACTGATCAGAAGAGTTCTAACAGGGAATGCGTTTGCGAACGCGAACAGAACGGGAACAGAATGGGTACAAGAATGCGAACGGAACGGGTACAGAACGGATACAGAACAGATACAGAATGGATACCGAATGGAAATGGAATGGATACGGAATGGTTACGAATCACAAAAATGGAAAAAAGCGTTCTCTAGAACGCAAACTATAAGAGAATGTGTTCTTCAGAACACATGGTAGTAAGTTACACTGTCAGAGTGCTTACCAAGGATTTGGAAACGATGTAACTTTAAATACATGTTCATTCAATTTTTGCCCAGCCTGGCGATCTTGAGGAAATGACAGAATGAATCATCTTATGTCTTTTTTTATTTCTTTTTACACATCACTAAGCAAGCATCTTCCTTGCATCTTCTTGTCCATTCTGTGTTCATCACAGCCATTTTGTTATTGTCAACAAGCTCAACTTATGTCCAAATGAAATGGACGGACGAGTCGCGTTAGACTGGGATTGAAAGGTTTCCTCGCAAAGAGAAACTAAACAAAACATCGATGTCTTGGTTGACCTTTATTACGGTGTTGTTCACCAACTTTGTGGAAGGATCGGTGAGGATAACGTTCAGTCTTAACTGAAAATTCACCTGTGAAAATAGCATCAGTCAAAGTATCACAAAATGCTCACTTTGGCTTTTTGTCAGTACTTTGCACTGCTCGCGTCCTCCAGCCAAGTTTCTGCTGCATTCACCGAACAGTTTTCAGCGATACGTTAGTTAAATCTCACTAAAAGTATTAATGTAAATACAGGAGCCGAAAGTTCATCTTTTGCTTGCATTTTTTCATTGATGGTGTTAAAAATGCTTGGCAAGCTGCTTTACTTCTTCCTTTCCTCGGGCAATCACACAGATTATCGGTCACTTTGTATCATTTGAGAAAAAGACTATAAACTGGCCTTGAGGTTACAATACCATCTTCCTGTATTTTTCGAGTAACTGGACTCATATTTTCACCACGAAAATTTAAGTTTACTGTCCGTATTCTCGCATAAAGGTGACAGTTTTAACCCATTTTATGAAATGCACATGAGTGTCGCTAATCTTGTAAATGAGTTCTCGGAAACCTCGTTCCTCTGAATGAATTCCAAGAACGCTTACCAATGGAATGCTAACAGAACAGGAACGGATACAGAACAGGAATGGGAACGCGTGTGGAACGGAAACAGCGCATTCGGTCAAGCATTCCCTCTTAGGTTTCTTCTGATCGGTACTGTATGTACATTTTGTAAGATTTTTGTGATAAATTTTTCTACATTAATTTGCATGGTTAACAGAAAATTAAATAATTAATAATAATTAACATCATGTTTGCATATTAAATTGATTTAAATTGATTTAATTATCTTTATTAAATAAAATAATTTTGGGCTAGCTCCTCAGAGATTCGGGCTAGTAACATGAACTTACAGCTTGCCCAAAAGGTAACTGTAATTTCATCTCACCCTGAAAACAGCCTAAAAATTACTATTTCGACCAAAAGAATCACTTGTCTAGAAATTGCATTAAATGATTTACAGCTATTGTCAATTGAGTGAAAAAAATGTTTGTAAAAGTATTTGAAATATGATGTAAACAATTTCTTCTGCCAGTAAAAGAATTTAAGTTTACCTGTTTGAGTTCCAGTGCTCATAGTAGTGGCTGAAAAGTTAAAAAATATATTAGTATTAAATATATTGCAGGTGAGTTAGTTATATTTAAAATACTGATTAGAACTAAAAGATATACAGTTGAGCCTCCTATGAGTGACTACACGAAATCTCAAGCCTAGCTGCAGGTTGCTTGTAGGAGTTAGTCACTTATGAGAGCTTAGACCATATTGAGTCAAAAGTTTGCCTGATTAGCCTAAGGTAAATGCAGAGACTTATTTATCTTTTAAATGTGCTATTAATATGAAAAGTCTATTTTGAAAAAAAATCTGCTTCTTCCCATTGAGAAATTTCTGTATCTTCTACTATCCAAAAATGTGATAATGTTACAAGACCTTATTTCCAATGATCTGTCCATTGGTGCCTTATGAGAGGTTAAAAGGAAAAGAGAATTTCCAATTTTTAGCTCTAAAAGTGATCATGGTGCTTACGAGAGGTGTTTGTGTTACAAGAGGTTCAAAATATAGTGATTTGACATAGAACATTTTGTTGCTTTCAAAAACTGATCATTGAGGAGTTCTAAGTGGTTGCCTACAGGAGGTGGTGACAACTAAGAGTTTAACTTTATAATTTATTGCTATTAAGAGAGTGTATTTTTCATGTTGTGAAATATCTTTGTTGTTACTCAATTTGTAAAGGCTCGATACCTCCATGATGTCGACTATTTTTTGACCATATTTTGAGCCCTAATTTATCTTTTGGAATATAGATGGAGATATAATGTTTAACACACATGTAGAGGTTTTAGAGAATAAAATACACTGAATGCAAATATGGTGCACTACTCGTTGGCACCTGGGAGAGTTGCATGAAAGTGATGCTAGTCAGGCTTTGATGTTTTGTTTTGACAATGTCTCCCCAGAAAAGTCTTGCTTCGTCATCGCTTTGGTCCATTTTCTTTCACCCTCCCTAGGAGTTTTTGTGTTCCTGAATGCTACCAGAGGGGAGTGAAATCTTCCACAGCAGTGAAAGTTTTATTTTTCAGTTTCACATTCACCCCTGAGGGGAAAACAGATGAAGGAAAGGAGTTCACGATCACCAAGGAACTGTTTTTAAAGTTTGTTCGTTTCATTTCAGGCTGGAAGTGTAAGCAATAATTACATTTAGCTCCAAGTTGTTGTCATTTGGGTCAATGCTTTCACTGGTTTCAATGATGTGGGCAGTTGAAGTTCATTTGTTTGGTCATTACACTGTAGTATTTGTTTCTTATGATTCCGTGCGAGTGGACAGGGGATGCCTTTCAAGAAGAGCTTTTCTTTACCATGGGAAAAGTACTGGCCATGCTAAACGTGTTGGAATACCACCAGACACCTTCTAAGCTCCTCATTTAAATGATTTTTCCAATTTCTAAGATCTTCTAACCTGGAATGTATCAAACAAACTTTAGTTCCCCCTGCAATCGTGAACTCCTTTCCTTCGTCTCAATGAATTGCATTGGTCCACTATTTTCCGTTAGAGGCAAACGGTGGAAGATTTCTATCTCTTCTCATAGCATTCAGGAACACAGCAACTTGTAGGCACAGCGAAATAAAAAAGACCAGATTGACGACAAAGCAAGACTTTTCTAGGCAAGCTTTGTCAAAACAAAACATCAAAGACTGTCTAGTCTTGCTTTCATGCAGTTCGTCCTGGGTGCCGACTGAGTGGTCCACTATATTTGCATTCGTTGTATGACTTACAGTAAACTTTGTTCACTAGATAAGTGGTACTACCTGGAAGGAACATGAGAGTGAAATACTGATGCTAAAAAGCCAAAATACTTACTTGGGTGATGAAGACCATAAAGCATCTGAGATGGCGCTTCACTGTCACCTTGAGATGACACTTCCTCGTCACCTTGGTCATCATCTGGAATTAAGATGCAATTAAAGGTAGTCTCAGTTTACCTAGATGACACTTTGCTGTAGAAATAAGTAGCAACTTGAATATAACCATAAAGATGAAAATGCAACATCTTGTAAATATAGATTCTTTACACATGGACAGAAGTTTAACAAAAAGTAATAACTAACAGTACACTTTCCTCATTTGCTGACAAGAAGAGTCTGCAGATGAGATAAGAGTTAAACTGTTGAGTGGTATGACAGAACAGCTTGATTTGACATACATGTAATGACAGTAAAACAGATTTCATTCTGAGAGTAATGAAGCATTTACAGAAAATTTAAGACAGTTGCAGATAAAAGGTCGTCTCAATAATCACCATTTGTCTTTTGGAACATGAACAGAAATATAGTCTTTGATACACATATAGAGGTTGAAGACAAAGTAATGACTTGCAGTAAACTTCATTTACTAGGTAAACAACATGAGAGTGAAATACTGATGCTAAAAAGCCAAAATACTTACTTTGTTGATGAAGACCATAAGACATTGGGGATGGCACCTCATTGTCACCCTGAAGTGACACTTCATCATCACCTTGGCCATCATCTGGAATTAAGATGCGATAAAAGGTAGTCTAAGTTTACCTACAATCATGGACAAAAGTCTTGGGTCAAATTTGCACTTGTGGCGCTCTTTCACACGTGCCAAACAAACAGTCACACGTGAATTCAACTACACTTGCTCAGCCCCCCCCCCCCCCCACCATACAATGCTGGACATTTCTCAAGAGTTTCAACATTGTATGGGGTTGGTGGAGGGGGGGGGGGGAGGGGCTGAAACGAATTTTGAAAAGGATAACAGTACTTTTTCAAACTCTGCTTAAAAAACACAGATAATTCATGCAATGACGCAAATGTCCCAAGGAATTTTGTCCACCATCGTAGATGACACTTCGCTGTAGAAATAAGCGGCAAATTGAATAATTATAACGATAAAGATGAAAGTGCAACATCTTGAATATAGATTCTTTACACATGTACAGAAGTTTAACAAAAAGTAATAACTTACAGTACACTTTCCTCATTTGCTGACAAGACGAGTCTGCAGATGAGATAAGAGTTAAACTGTTGAGTGGTATGACAGAACAGCTTGATTTGACATACATGTAGTGACAGTAAAACAGATTTCATTCTGAGAGTAATGAAGCATTTACAGAAAATTTAAGACAGTTGCAGATAAAAGGTCGTCTCAATAATCACCATTTGTCTTTTGGAACATGAACAGAAATATAGTCTTTGATACACATACAGAAGTTGAAGACAAAGTAATGACTTGCAGTAAACTTCATTTACTAGGTAAACAACATGAGAGTGAAATACTGATGCTAAAAAGCCAAAATACTTACTTTGTTGATAAAGAGCATAAAGCATTGGGGATGGCACTTCACTGTCACCTTGAAGTGACACTTCATCGTCACCTTGGTCATCATCTGGAATTAAGATGCGATAAAAGGTAGTCTAAGTTTACCTACAATCATGGACAAAAGTCTTGGGTCAAATTTGCACTTGTGGCGCTTTTTCACACGTGCCAAACAAACAGTCACGCGTGAATTCAACTACACTTGCGCAGCCCCTCCCCCCCCCCCATACAATGCTGGACATTTCTCAAGAGTTTCAACATTGTATGGGGTTGGTGGGGGGGGGGGAGGGGCTGAAACGAATTTTGAAAAGGATAACAGTACTTTTTAAAACTCCGTTTAAAAAACACAGATAATTTATGCAATGACGCAAATGTCCCAAGGAATTTTGTCCACCATCGTAGATGACACCTCCCTGTAGAAATAAGCGGCAAATTGAATATAACGATAAAGATGAAAGTGCAACATCTTGAATATAGATTCTTTACACATGTACAGAAGTTTAACAAAAAGTAATAACTAACAGTACACTTTCCTCATTTGCTGACAAGAAGAGTCTGCAGATGAGATAAGAGTTAAACTGTTGAGTGGTATGACAGAACAGCTTGATTTGACATACATGTAGTGACAGTAAAACAGATTTCATTCTGAGAGTAATGAAGCATTTACAGAAAATTTAAGACAGTTGCAGATAAAAGGTCGTCTCAATAATCACCATTTGTCTTTTGGAACATGAACAGAAATATAGTCTTTGATACACATAGAAGTTGAAGACAAAGTAATGACTTGCAGTAAACTTCATTTACTAGGTAAACAACATGAGAGTGAAATACTGATGCTAAAAAGCCAAAATACTTACTTTGTTGATGAAGACCATAAAGCATTGGGGATGGCAGTTCATTGTCCCCTTGAGATGATACTTTATCATCACCTTGGTTATCATCTGGAATTAAGATGTGATAAAAGGTAGTCTCAGTTTACCTAGATGACACTTTGTTGTAGAAATAAGTAGCAAATTGAATATAACCATAAAGATGAAAATGCAGCATCTCTTAAATATAGATTCTTTACACATGTACAGAAGTGTAACAAAGAGTAATAACTTACAGTACACTTTCCTCATTTGCTGACAAGACGAGTCTGCAGATGAGATAAGAGCAAAATTGTTGAGTGGTGTGATAGAACAGCTTGATTTGACATACATGTAGTGACAGTCAAACAGATTTCATTCTGAGAGTAATGAAGCATTTACAGAAAATTTAAGACAGATGCAGATGATAGGTCGTCTCGATAATCACCATTTGTCTTTTGGAACATGAACAGAAATATAGTCTTTGATAAACATATAGAGGTTGAAGACAAAGTAATGACTTACAGTAAACTTTGTTTACTATGAGTAAACAACATGAGAGCGAAATACTGTTGCTAATTAAAAAGCCAAAATACTTACTTTGTTGATGAAGATTATAAAAGATTGGGGATGACACTTCATTGTCACCTTGAACTGACATTTTATCATCATCTTGGTCAGCATCTGGAATTAAGATGTGATAAAAGGTAGTCTCAGTTTACCTAGATGACACTTTGTTGTGGAAATAAATAGCAAATTGAATATAACCATAAAGATGAAAATGCAGCATCTCTTAAGTATAGATTCTTTACACATGTAGAGAAGTGTAACAAAGAGTAATAACTTACAGTACACTTTCCTCATTTGCTGACAAGAAGAGTCTGCAGATGAGATAAGAGCAAAATTGTTGAGTGGTGTGATAGAACAGCTTGATTTGACATACATGTAGTGACAGTCAAACAGATTTCATTCTGAGAGTAATGAAGCATTTACAGAAAATTTAAGACAGATGCAGATGATAGGTCGTCTCGATAATCACCATTTGTCTTTTGGAACATGAACAGAAATATAGTCTTTGATAAACATATAGAGGTTGAAGACAAAGTAATGACTTACAGTAAACTTTGTTTACCATGGGTAAACAACATGAGAGCAAAATACTGTTGCTAATTAAGAAGCCAAAATACTTACTTTGTTGATGAAGATTATAAAAGATTGGGGATGACACTTCATTGTCACCTTGAAATGACATTTCATCATCATCTTGGTCAGCATCTGGAATTAAGATGTGATAAAAGGTAGTCTCAGTTTACCTAGGTGACACTTTGTTGTAGAAATAAGTAGCAAATTGAATATAACCATAAAGATGAAAATGCAACATCTTGTAAATATAAATTCTTTACACATGTAGAGAATTGTAACAAAAAGTAATAACTTACAGTACACTTTCCTCATTTGCTGACAAGAAGAGTCTGCAGATGAGATAAGATCAAAATTGTTGAGTGGTATGACAGAACAGCTTGATTTGACATACATGTAGTGACAGTAAAACAGATTTCATTCTGAGAGTAATGAAGCATTTACAGAAAATTTAAGACAGTTGCAGATAAAAGGTCGTCTCAATAATCACCATTTGTCTTTTGGAACATGAGCAGAAATATAGTCTTTGATACACATATAGAGGTTGAAGACAAAGTAATGACTTGCAGTAAACTTCATTTACTAGGTAAACAACATGAGAGTGAAATACTGATGCTAAAAAGCCAACATACTTACTTTGTTGATGAAGACCATAAGACATTGGGGATGGCACTTCATTGTCACCCTGAAGTGACACTTCATCATCACCTTGGCCATCATCTGGAATTAAGATGCGATAAAAGGTAGTCTGAGTTTACCTACAATCATGGACAAAAGTCTTGGGTCAAATTTGCACTTGTGGCGCT
>NC_138148.1:31070771-31098771 GCF_964199315.1 Orbicella franksi | reverse complement strand
CTTTCACACGCGCCAAACAAACAGTCACGCGTGAATTCAACTACACTTGCTCAGCCCCTCCCCCCCCATACAATGCTGGACATTTCTCAAGAGTTTCAACATTGTATGGGGTTGGTGGGGGGGGGGAGGGGCTGAAACGAATTTTGAAAAGGAAAACAGTGCTTTTTCAAACTCCGTTTAAAAAACACAGATAATTCATGCAATGACGCAAATGTTCCAAGGAATTTTGTCCACCATCGTAGATGACACTTCGCTGTAGAAATAAGCGGCAAATTGAATATAACGATAAAGATGAAAGTGCAACATCTTGAATATAGATTCTTTACACATGTACGGAAGTTTAACAAAAAGTAATAACTAACAGTACACTTTCCTCATTTGCTGACAAGACGAGTCTGCAGATGAGATAAGAGTTAAACTGTTGAGTGGTATGACAGAACAGCTTGATTTGACATACATGTAGTGACAGTAAAACAGATTTCATTCTGAGAATAATGAAGCATTTACAGAAAATTTAAGACAGTTGTAGATAAAAGGTCGTCTCAATAATCACCATTTGTCTTTTGGAACATGAACAGAAATATAGTCTTTGATACACATATAGAAGTTGAAGACAAAGTAATGACTTGCAGTAAACTTCATTTACTAGGTAAACAACATGAGAGTGAAATACTGATGCTAAAAAGCCAAAATACTTACTTTGTTGATGAAGACCATAAAGCATTGGGGATGGCAGTTCATTGTCCCCTTGAGATGATACTTTATGATCATCTTGGTCAGCATCTGGAATTAAGATGTGATAAAAGGTAGTCTCAGTTTACCTAGATGACACTTTGTTGTAGAAATAAGTAGCAAATTGAATATAACCATAAAGATGAAAATGCAGCATCTCTTAAATATAGATTCTTTACACATGTACAGAAGTGTAACAAAGAGTAATAACTTACAGTACACTTTCCTCATTTGCTGACAAGACGAGTCTGCAGATGAGATAAGAGCAAAATTGTTGAGTGGTGTGATAGAACAGTTTGATTTGACATACATGTAGTGACAGTCAAAGAGATTTCACTCTGAGGGTAATGAAGCATTTACAGAAAATGTAAGACAGTTGCAGATGATAGCTCATCTCAATAATCACCATTTGTCTTTTGGAACATGAACAGAAATATAGTCTTTGATACACATATAGAGGTTGAAGACAAAGTAATAACTTACAGTAAACTTTGTTTACTATGGGGACACAACATGAGAGCGAAATACTGTTGCTAATTAAAAAGCCAAAATACTTACTTTGTTGATGAAGATTATAAAAGATTGGGGATGACACTTCATTGTCACCTTGAAATGACATTTCATCATCATCTTGGTCAGCATCTGGAATTAAGATGTGATAAAAGGTAGTCTCAGTTTACCTAGATGACTCTTTGTTGTAGAAATAAGTAGCAAATTGAATATAACCATAAAGATGAAAATGCAGCATCTCTTAAGTATAGATTCTTTACACATGTAGAGAAGTGTAACAAAGAGTAATAACTTACAGTACACTTTCCTCATTTGTTGACAAGAAGAGTCTGCAGATGAGATAAGAGCAAAATTGTTGAGTGGTGTGATAGAACAGCTTGATTTGACATACATGTAGTGACAGTCAAACAGATTTCATTCTGAGAGTAATGAAGCATTTACAGAAAATTTAAGACAGATGCAGATGATAGGTCGTCTCAATAATCACCATTTGTCATTTGGAACATGAACAGAAATAGTCTTTGATAAACATATAGAGGTTGAAGACAAAGTAATGACTTACAGTAAACTTTGTTTACTATGGGTAAACAACATGAGAGCGAAATACTGTTGCTAATTAAAAAGCCAAAATACTTACTTTGTCGATGAAGATTATAAAAGATTGGGGATGACACTTCATTGTCACCTTGAAATGACATTTCATCATCATCTTGGTCAGCATCTGGAATTAAGACGCGATAAAAGGTAGTCTAAGTTTACCTACAATCATGGACAAAAGTCTTGGGACAAATTTGCACTTGTGGCGCTCTTTCACACGCGCCAAACAAACAGTCACGCATGAATTCAAGTACACTTGCTCAGCCCCTCCCCCCCGCCCCCCCCCCCCCCGATACAATGCTGGACATTTCTCAAGAGTTTCAACATTGTGTGGGGTTGGGGGGGGGAGAGGGGTTGAAACGAATTTTGAAAAGGATAACAGTGCTTTTTAAAACTCTGTTTAAAAAACACAGATAATTCATGCAATGACGCAAATGTCCCAAGGAATTTTGTCCACCATTGTAGATGACACTTCGCTGTAGAAATAAGCGGCAAATTGAATATAACGATAAAGATGAAAGTGCAACATCTTGAATATAGATTCTTTACACATGTACAGAAGTTTAACAAAAAGTAATAACTAACAGTACACTTTCCTCATTTGCTGACAGGAAGAGTCTGCAGATGAGATAAGAGCAAAACTGTTGAGTGGTATGACAGAACAGCTTGATTTGACATACATGTAGTGACAGTAAAACAGATTTCATTCTGAGAGTAATGAAGCATTTACAGAAAATTTAAGACAGTTGCAGATAAAGGGTCGTCTCAGTAATCACCATTTGTCTTTTGGAACATGAACAGAAATATAGTCTTTGATACACATATAGAGGTGGAAGACAAAGTAATGACTTGCAGTAAACTTTATTTACTAGGTAAACAACATGAGAACGAAGTACTGATGCTAAAAAGCCAACATACTTACTTTGTTCACGAACGCCATAAAACATTTGAAATGGCACTTCATTGTGAGCTTGAGATGCCACTTCATCGTCACTTAGGTCATCATCTGGAATTAATATGAGATAAAAGTAGTCTCAGGTTACCTAGATTACACTTTGCTGTAGAAATAAGTAGCAAATTAAATATAAGCATAAAGGTCCGGTAATACGGGCAACATTTTTCTTCAACTTGTCTCCCAACACTGTTGCATTGCAAGTCGAAACACATTGTTGCGTGTATTACCAAGTTTGTGACCAGCTTTTCTCGCAGTAAAATACAATGTCGCAAGTCTGCAGAATTTTACAGGTATAATTGGTCAATCGTGTGTAAATAAAGATGGCGCCTTCTTTAATATAATTTAGCATTTTGATGAAGTTCGATTTCGACCTCTGGCTGTCAATTTCTTCTTAATTTTCCATGCCAGCAAAGTTCTCTCATTATGAAGGTCAGTGTTGTTTCAGGTAGCTAGGCAAAAAGTGGTATTTTTGCAACAGTTCTTCCAAGCCTTTTGCCTTTTTTCCTGCTTATTTTGAAGAGACAAATGAGGTGTCCCAAAGACTATGATAGCCTTCGATGTCTTTGTACAGGGAAGCTTTATGACTTTTGGGGAGTTACTGGTTTACTTCGAATTCACGCTCATCTTCACTGTTTTTTTTATTCTTATTCTTATTTGCCGCATTGCATTGAATTCAAATTTGTTGCGAGACAAGTTGTAGCTTCAGAGGTAATACGAGCAGCAAAACTAAAATTTGTTGCAGAAAGTAGAACTCAAGTCTACTTTGCACAACACGTTGCCTCAACTTGCAACACTATTTTGCTGCGAGACAAGTTGGGCACAAACATGGTAATACGCGTAACAATGTGTTTCAACTTGCAATGGGTTATTCCAGAAAAAATACACACACCCCTGACGGATGACAAACTGGAAATTCGCGGGGGAGGGGGGGTTGATGGCTTGGGAGGGGCAAGAGGGGGGGATCTGAACCTAAAAATTCTTCCTCAGGGGTGTCTCTGAACTTTAACCTCGATCGATATATTTTAAGCACTTAAAAAAAGAACTTTGCCCTGGGAAATCTTGTAGTCTTTCAGTTTATAGAGTTCTTACCTCAATCATGAAGAACCAGCGTGTTGATAAATGGATAACAACGGCTTTATGACCGGATAAAACACTGTTGACTGAGCATGGAATGCCTGGAACATTTTTACAGTACCCAGGCCACCCGCACCTGTGCTTTGTAAGATCTTCAAAAATTTAAGGAAAAGACGATTTAGGTTGGGAGCCAATCGTACTTTACTGTTTTATTCATTTACTCTAGCAGTCTGGGAAATCCAGTCAGAAGGGGGGTCAAAAATGCTTGCCATCCGTTGGGGGTTTGTGTATTTTTTCTGGAATAACCCAATACAACAATGTTGCGAGACAGGTTGAAGAAAAATGTTGCCCATGTTACTGGACCTTAAAGATGAAAATGCAACATCTTGTAAAGAAAGATTTTTTACACATATACAGAAGTTTAACAAAAAGTAATAACTTACAGTACACTTTCCTTACTCTCTGACAAGAAGAGCCTGCAGATGAGATAAGAGCAAAATTGTTGAGTGGTGTGACAGAATGGCTTGATTTGACATAGTGACAGTGAGACAGATTTCATTCAGAGAGTAATGAAGCATTTACCAAAAATTTAAGACAATTGCAAATCAGACTTCAAAAACCTTCTAATGAACTAACTAAAGAAATAATTAGGTTCTCTGTTATCTGGAAGGAAGATGAGATGAAATGTTTTCTTGATAATTACTGTGTGTTTTAAAATACGAGCAGACATGTAATCCCTCACAGCCATACAGAAGTTTGAAAGAAAGTGATGACTTACAATAAACTTTGTTTACTAGATAAGTCGTAGTACCTGGAAACAAGATGAGAGCAAAATATGGACACTAACAACCCAAAATACATACTTTGTCCTTGATCACTCTTGAACCAAATTTTGAGCTTATTTTTGCTCTCATTGAGGTTTTCTGGTGTTGTCAGTAAGCACCATTTGGCTTCTGATTAGCCATGGATACCACACAACATTTGTATGCAACTGTCTATAATCAACAGTTCATATGTCTGTGTAGTAGACATGAATAAATTGTTGATTTAAGACATTTAGGCAAGCATTCCCTCCTTTATCCCACCACTGCCCGCTTTGTTGATTTTTTGTTGTCATCGCAATTTACTATACCTGGCACAAAATTATTTTTCAAAATTAGCATAGACTTTTTCGGCCCCTTGCATGGGAACGCTTGCTACACAGGCTAGAAGATTTTCAGAGTAACCAAATTCATTGATAATATTTTAGTCCAAACTATTTACAACAATCGCAACATATAACTTGCTAAGTTTTTATTTTGCAAGAAACAATCATTTGAGTTAACTGTTTAAATTTGATCAGACTTGACCAAAAGTAGAATGAAAGTTATTCATTAGCCAGGCAAGTTTCATAGGTAGGCATAAGTGGTGTATGTTGATCACCACTAATGGATCACTGTCAGTAAACCTACCTTGCCATGGGATTGAGTTGCACTCACTGTGGAAGTTGTTCTATTGAATGCAATAAGAACAGACATTAATAATTTTATTGGTTTTTTGTAGTATCTGGAATAATTAATAATAATATTGTGTTTCAAATAGCAAAAAAAATGTTCTGTAAAAAGATTTACATCACATTTTCCTGATGTTAAAATAATTAATCAGGTAACATAGAGTCCAATGTATTGTACTGCAGTCAGACAGGTCTTCATTTTTGGTTCCTACCAGTTTGTATTGACTTAATAGTCAGTTTGTACAGAGCCCTGTTAGCGCCACAGACGTACATGTGCAACATCATATTGGGGCTGTATCCATTTGGCAAACACTTTCTTACCTTTGGTGCAACTTTTTCTTGCTGGCACGACTTTTTTTTTTTTTGATGCAACTTTTTTTGCTGTTGCAACTTTTTTGCAGGCATGACTTTTTTCTCTGACGCTCATTTGTAGACCACTGCTACATTTATTGCATGCTCGAAGTATAAACACATGCATGTCGTTAAGCAAGGTCACTGACTCAGCTGACAAGGTAATTACTATTTAATTTAGTCCTGAATACTGCCATATTCATAAATGGATTGAGAGAATGAATAGAAGGAAGGTAGCTAGTGTTATTTTTTGCTTTTTTTGTATGTTGACCATGTAAATTATCTGTAACAAAGCCATGCTATGAATTGTGACACCTTGAAAACCACAACAGACACAAGGTTGATTCTTACTCTATTATATGCCAACCAGAAATTTCAAGTATAGCAATACTCTTTATAACTATCAAGTCCTGTTTTAAGGTCAAAAATTATGCAATTGTTTCTAAGATAATGTACTTACCTTCTCTAGATCATTGTCAGCTGAGCTGGGGGGTACTCCCAAAAAAATTGTGGTGGGGCAGTGTGTGCGGTCCGCTACCCAAAACTCTTACCCCATCTATGACCAAGATCTGTTATTTTCCCTACCCTATTTATGACATGGCCAAAAATTTGATTCCCTATTTATGACCATTTGTGATATATACATAATTGTCTTAAACATAATTAATTTGATAGTCTCCTTGATAATGATGAAACAGTTGCTTCTTCTAAGAAAAATTCCTAGTTCAAGGCTAGAGTGCAAAAACTATAACCTATTTATGACCAAAATGGCAAAAATTGATACACTTTGTATGACTAAGACGGCTGGAAAAGCGTACCCTTTTGGAGCGGCACATACCTACATAGCCCATACGAGTGAGTATCCCCCAGGCAGCTGAGTCACCCATCTTGCTTAACCACACATTTTCGTATTCCGAGTCTGCAATAAATCTCACAGCGGTCTACAAATGAGTGCTGAAGAAAAAAGTCGGGCAACCAAAAAAAGGTGCACTGGCAAAAATAAGTCGCGCCAGAGAAAAAAAGTAGTGCCATATGTAAGGAAGTGTTTGCCAAAAGGAAATATCCCCAATATGAATTGAGAAATACCTTTAGCAATATGTATTTGCACATGTCCGTATTCATGCAAAACATGAAAATAATTTATGATGATAGCAAATCAATACAGCTTCTTTATCTTATTAGGATATTATAAAAAAAATAAGCAGCATTACAATGTTACTTTTCATGCCAATACTTACAACTTGATAATTTTTCCTTATAAAGGTATGTAATATAGTATTATACTCCTCTTTTTTCAAAATGATGTAGGACATCTTGCGAGTCTTTTATTCTTATTGTTATAGTCTTCATTTTATTTGTTGCTTTGGGGTCTTAAAGCCTTGATTTCTTTGTTGTAAGATTAAATTACATCGTTGTTAATAACTAAAGTGCTATTCAGATTAACAGGACTTGCATAAAAGTTTAAAGGTCTACATGTAGATCTAGACCTACAATTTGCATTTCTTACATATTGTACTTGTCCAAGGGAATATGGTTATTTTTAGCTATAAATGATCTAAAACTCACCTCTTGTTTAATTTTCACAAATTTTGGATCTTGAATTTTGGAGTAAAAAAAAAGGAAATATATATTAATATAATTAACAGCATATTTCTGAAATAATACATTTTATAATCCATCAAATATTTTTGCTTGCACATGGTTGCAGGTCTAAACGTGTCACGACTTAATGTTCCCAGTTAAAACTAGCGCATATCCAAGTGATATTGTCTAATATTCAAAAGGTCTTATGTGTTGCAAAAAGTATTTGAGAGATAAGTAGTAGTAATTGAACCGAGTCGAGTAATTTACCTCTTGAAAACAAAAAATGATAGTGATAACAATGTTTCCTGTATCCCAATACTGACAAATGTTTCTCGTAGACCAATACTGACAAAATATTGAGGAAACATACACTTATTATGAATGTTTCTGCTGAGATTGTTCGATCTGTAATAAGATTGTAACATGTGACATACAAGTAGCTTTGTGCCTATTGTTGGGTACTTTCTATTACTGTATTCCAGACTGACCAATCACAGATCAGTTGCACAAGCTGAGAAATAATGGAATGATGTTTTCCAATCTAAGTGGACCAACTGAAAGATGAATTATGACTCTTAACTTTCTCTATCACTTTCCCCAATCCCTAACATAAGTGAAATCCATTGAAGAAGAGCAGGAAAATCAATTAGTTTGTCAAAATGGAATGGTAAATTTCATTCCAACTGATCTAACCAATCAAAGTGTACCACCTCGTGTTGTGGTTCAGAATATTCTAACTGGACCAAACCAAAGTGGATGTTTCCATTCGACTTAATCTGACCAAAATTTCCAGAACTTTTCGTAAAATGGAATGCACCCATTCTAATTGAAGATGTCAGCCAGATGACTTGGTGCAAAACAGCATTTTATCTTGCTAAAAGAGGGATTCTGGTTTCTGAAAATTGTACAAAGTGTTTACCATTTGCAAGACAAATTTGACCACTGTTTGTGCTTGCTAAGATAAATGCACTACTTGGAAATACCATTTAATACCTGTACTATTAACATGATTAAGAGAGTTCACAAGCCCTTGTGTTTAAGTGCCAAGTTCTAAATGTTAATAGTTGCTTATTATAACTAAATATTAGAGCTCAGTTTTAATAACAAAATAGTATTTTCCTATTGCTATTCAATCTCTCTTCAGCTTGGTTACTCAAGAGAAATCAACTATTAGTTTCAGTGAAATGTTTTTGATCTATCATTCAAGCATTTTCAGAATTAGTGAGCAAATTATTTAACATTGCTGTACTAGATACTTTTCCTTTTTTACCTGGCAAATAAATTTCTTTGCTTGTTTATTTATTTTTGTCTTTAATTGCTTGTGATAAATATATTTTAACTTATTTAATCCACTAAGCTCCACACCCTAGAGCTCAGACTACCCCTTGAAATTCTAGAGAAAATGGCTGCCACACTCAACCCAAACACTACTGCATAAATAATTTGAGATTTCATACACTGAAATTATGGCTGGCTGTTATAAAAGGTTGAAAAAAAAATAGATTCATTTACTCTTCTTTGACTTCTTCAGGACTTTTTTTCCATTGGTTTCGGTCAAAGACCTTACTTCCACTTAGAAGATGGAAGATGTATCATTTCAACTCTCTGAGTCATTTAAAATCACATACAATTAAAATCCCTGCCTGGGGACAGATCTCACAATCCAATTCCTGTGGTTAGTCCATATCCCCACTCAAACTTACAGGCACATTACTAGTGTGTTAGTTCATATCTTTTGACGCAGTTAACTCTCATGTTGTTTGGTACAGTTAACTTTTTTCCAGATCTGTAAAATTCTATTTTACTGATTAAATTTCACTTCTAACATCTTCAATTTGTTAAAAATTAGTGGTGTGGAATAGGGGGGTCAGAACTTTGTGATTCCTGTACCCTGCTCCTTTGCTTCATGTACCTTTATCTCCCAACTTCCTCCTTTTTCTCTCCCACTCCCATCTAGTGTGAATTATGGTACTGAAAACACATCCTAGTCATTTAGCTGTGCAATCCTTAGGTGTTTTCTTTTCCTTTGTTTTCAGCTTTGCATATCTTATTCACATCTTTTGACAACTTAAGTGACAACATGTCTTAACCTATGATGTAACCACTGTCAGAGGATTCCCAATTTTACCACAACTAGACCTCAGGTTTTTAACATAGGGGCACATTTTTGTTTGCTCATCTCCTGGAGAGGTCTCAAAACACGTTAAATGCAAGTCAAATAACACTTTGTGTTCTTGTTTTTGAAAATGTTTGAATGTATAATGAAGGGAAAAAATAGCATTTTGCATTCCTCTCCTGATTATCGCCCTCTTAAAACAACTGTTTCCTTTCGTCCTCCCATCCCCTATCCTCCCAACATTGCATTCCTCTAACTTCCCCTTCTTACAATGTATTGGCAGATAAACTCAAAGTAGATGTGGGGAAAGGGAAAGAAGCAAATAAATTTGTTAAAAATAATTATTTTATTTCCTTTAAACACACTTATCTCGTTCTTTCCCTTTCCCCACTTATAATTTTGAACTTGGCTTACAGTTGCCATTTACAACAACACAAAAGAATGTGCAGTGGAACCCCAGTTTAACGATATGCCAAAGGAACGTTGAAATTATATCGTTAAACCGGGATATTGTTAGAGCCGAATTCCCAGTATAACGATATTATGGAAAGATTTCTATAAATATCGTTATACCAGGATAAAGCTGATAAAGGACAAGGAGAATAAGGATAAAGCAGCTTAAAATACATCAATTAACACTGGGTACTGGGGCGTAGAAAGACCACTCATGACTGTTGACAGAAACACTGATGATAATCATTGTTAATGTAATAAAAGTTTTTTTTTTTTGTTATACTATATTAGCATTTTCTGTGGTCTGTGATATTGATTTTATCATTATAACCTAAAATATTTTGTGCTTGGTCAACAACATTCCCATTGTTAAACCAGGAATATTGTTATACCGAAGATCGTTACACCAAGGTTCTGCCTCATACATTTTACTATAACTTTTGCTGGGCAAACGAATGTTGATTGTTATACCGGGAATATTGTTATACCAAAGATGGTTAAACTGGGGTTCCACTGTAGTTGAGTTAGCAAAAGAAAGTGGGCGTGCTTAAAGTATACAAATTTGAGTTTATTCCATGCTTTAATTATTTTTGTAGTATCTATATCCTTGATTTTCATTTTGCAAATTCTACTCTCAAATTTGTGAAGCCATAAACACTTTAAATAAATAACTTTCAATTGAAATGTTCATTGTTTTACAACAGTAGTCACTAGCGAGGTGTTCACACGTCATATATAAAAGATGTAAATTCTGCATACGAGTCAAATGCATCATCAGGCTGAAGCTTATCCTGGTTTCAATAGTATGAAGCAACCAAGAGTATTTCTACTCCCCCCTGGATGGGATGCTACTCCATTGCAGGGTTACCCCCCATATTAAAGTCGCCACTACCCATTTATATACCTGGTGTAAGAGGGGCATTGTTAGAGTAAAGTGCCTTGCCCAAGAACATAACGCAATGTCACTGGCCAGGACTTGAACCCTGACTGCTCACTCTGGAGTTGAGCACACTAACATTGAGGCCACTGTGCCTCCCACAAGGTGTCATTTATGAACTCAATCCATGAGTTCTTGTACCTCAGTGGATAGAGCATTCACCTGGTGTTCAAGAGGTCACTCAGATTTTTTCTTTGTTCCACGCTTGTGTCATGTTGCTCAATTTACCTTTGACATTTTATTATTCATCTCTACTCATGCTGACCTTGACAGTGCTGATCCTAGCAGTATGCAAGACGCCTGTTACATATGAAGTCAATTAGATGACCGTACTCTCTATGATTTCTCATAGTTCAATGGATAGAGCAACCACCTTGTGTTCAAAAAGTCATATTAATTATACATTTTTTCTTAAATTGTTATTGTTATTTAATTTAGCTAGTTACATGGATAGGTGATAAATGGCCTCCCTATATTAGCACTTGCTATCCACTTGACTCTGAAGATTACTTGCACTTAGGTTCTTAAAACATCAGTCACCAACGACAGTTCTTTTCAGAACTATCCTCACCCATACGATCGCACTATAGAAACTATATATCAAAAGTAAGGTTATGACATATAGAAGTTAATAAAATTATATTTTGTTTTGTTTATTGCTTTCATAAGGCAGCAGAAATCTTTTTGTCTGTATTTCTGTCAAATTAATCGAGTATCAAATGCAGTCATTGCGGCAAAATAACTGTTTAGTGGTTTGGAGTAACCTTAACTGGGTTCAAAATGTGACAGGTGTCCAGCAGTACTATGGAAGTGATTGTGAGTAGTGATAAGTAAATAAAGATGGTTAATTTTAAAGTTGGCAATGAAACGTTAAACAGTGAATTGATCAACATGATACCAGGGCTGTAGCAAAGGGGGTGTTGGGGTACCCTTGACCCCCCCCCCCCCTTTAAGTAATCCTTTTTTTATGCAAAGCACCTTCACCAGATGGCAAAAATGACATGCCAATCTGGTGAGTATACTCACTTAAATACAGTGTGACTCCCCTTTGAAAAATCCTACAAAGAAAAAAATCATAATCTGTGACAGGAATCGAAGCCATGAACAAACAGCAACAACAACCACAACAACAACAATCTTTATTTTCTGTCATTTTACAATTACAAGTTATTTGTGACAAACTTTACATGAGTCTTTCAGCCAGTACCATCAGGGCTAAACTGACCTATCATGTTGCACAGACCAGACTTAGAACATCATTGACTGACAAACACTATCAACTTGACTCTGAAGATGACTTCCACTCAGGTTGTCCAAACGTCAGTCACCAACATCAGTTCTTTCCAGCACCACCCTCACCCAGACGATCACACTATACAAACTACTGATACTCCTGGGTTGAAACCATTTACTATGATATATAGTTTGTGGGAATATCCTTGAAAATGGTGCACGTATGAGAATTTTTCTGGAGGGCAACCACAAAGGTTTGGAGTAACCTTAAATGACCTTGTTCTCCATGAGTTGTTGAAGTTCACTGGATAGAGCATCCACCTAGTAACATTCAATAGATCATAGATTCCATGCAATTCCTGTTGGGGACTCACAATTTTTCTTTGTCCCATGCTCATGTCATGTTGATCAATTCACCTAAACTTTCACATTCAAGATGATCACATCACAGAAATTGATTTGTGCTAAGATACCTCTTCAACTTTATTCCAAGAAATTACTAATGTGTGATTCAGTAAGTTGATAGAAAATACAACTAGCATAACTGTTGAGGAAATAATGATCTGAGCAAACACAATTTACATTTTGATGATCAAAATATATGTTGTTTTTTGGAATTCCTGAAAGAAAAACAAAACATCTTCTCCATGTAGAAGTTTGAGAGAAGTTGTAAAAACTGTGGATTATCATGTATACATTCTCGATGACATAACCTTATTCAAAACTTTTCGCTAAAATTAACTATAGAAGTAGTTGTCGCATGTGGCCATCTAGTTCGTGGAATGACAATTTAAACAATCCCGAATTGCAAAAATTCAAATTACCAACAAATATATTTCTTACATTTTAGATTTTAGAACCTACGTACAATTAAAGCCACGCACTCATTTGAGATTTCGAGGAGTAAATGAAAATATAAATAAATCATCCTTATCTGCTTCCATTCTACTAACTTTAGGAAATTCTCTTTTCTTGTGTCACGGAAGATTTCAAGAAGTCAAACTATACACAAGTATTGTATCCCCTTTTCCTGACGTACATGATTTTTTTTTTGGTCAGAAACCAAACGGAACCAAACGTATCTGCAGAATTTTACCCCATGTAGAAGACTATGCGAACAAAAAGACCGCTGATTCTTCTATAACGCCTCATGTACACTAACACTAAATAACACAAAACGCGCGTAATAGTTTACGTGCGTGTACAACATGTTCATAAGTAAAATGGAAGCGAAACTAATAGATAGACGGGATAAGTGCATCTCTTGTAAATAAAACAAGTACAATGAAGGGAACTGCATTGAATCGAAAAGAACAGAAAAAGTAGCGAAAGAAATGGAAATATTAAGAGGCCCTGCGCCTAAGAAACGACCGATGATTTCCGGCTAAAAAATAAAATCGGCCGATTTTTATCTCCCAAGTAGAGGTTACCGAATACTATTTCAAAATGAATTTCTTTTGTTTCAGTTTAGCTTTAAGCCAAAAATATCGAGCCGCAAACTTTTTCCGTCTGATAGCAGCAAAATCAGGCCGAAAATAAGGCCCCGCAAAATACTGTTCAGAAATTACTATCGCAACGCAAAATAATGAGAAAACTACACAGTGTTGTGTCATTTGTACAAATAGCGGCGGAATGCAAACGAATGCACAAATAGGGAAACAATTTTTCCCGGCCAGAAAACGTTTAGTGCAACAATGTTATGTTATTTTTCACCAATGATGGTCACTCAAAAAGAAAAACTTCCCTAACCGCCACACCGTTTGGGCCGCAGCGTGATCTGAGTTATGGGTCAGTTATGGGGTCACGACTGGATCCCTAGCCGCTGACCGCCCGAAGGACATTGCAGACTCGTTTTCCCACGCTTTTGCGACTTGACGTCACAAGATTTTGCTGCTATCAGATGGAAAAAGTTTGCGGCTCGATATTTTTGGTTTAAAGCTAAACTGAAACAAAAGAAATTCATTTTTAAATAGTATTCGGTAACCTCTACTTGGGAGATAAAAATCGGCCGATTTTATTTTTTAGCTGGAAATCATCGGTCGTTTCTTAGGCGCAGGGCCTCTTAATACTAATACTTTCCACAAAAGCAAATCGTTGGCTGATAGTTGGTTCCAGATCTACAAAAGTGCGGAATAACATTCAAGTGATTATCGTTTGTAGTCTCACCATTACAACGTGCCGTAGGTAACCAGATATCGTAGAATTACACAACATTTAAGCGTCAAAAGACCAACAAAGCGCTCAACGCAGCACCATTCTAACATTTACTTCTAAGTAGTTCAAACAATGGATTATTATGTCTGATAAACGCCAGAAAGGCAATGCCGTTGACAGAAGAACAAAGTTTTCGCTCGGAATACATCATGTTAGCAGTCTTCATTACTAAAGGTAAAACGATTCAAGAGAGCAAAATAACATTTTCTTTCGTCTAATATAAACAAATTCCTCAAAAGGTCTCCCTGTAAGTTTATAGACTGGTAAATTTATCTCTGCAAGAACTAAATTCAATTCTTCTCACAGTTTCACTGAGCGTAGTTGTCGAAAAGCTAAACACGCACTACTGATTACCTGTAAGTTTCCGATAAATTTTGAATGAATTTATACCTAAAAAAGCAAAAACATGCTGATTTTTTGGTTTCCTCTCTTTTTGAGTCTATACTACACAATTTCTGAGCTAATAAATGCAGCTTCCATGATAACAGTGCAAAAAATATGACATAACATATAACCAAAACTCACCCATCTTCGCTAACACCACAACCCCCAGAAAAGACAAGGGCTGGGTCACTTGCGTGTATGGATTTTATATGAATTTATGGCGTGTCACATGTTCCTTTTTCTCATTCTTAATTGGTTTTTAAATGTTTTGAATGACACTTAGAAAAGAGGTATTATTTTATTGGTTGTTTCATTCGTCATGTAACTGTTGTCTTATCTTTCAGTGCTTCCTATTGGAAAGAAATATTAAGGTTACCTGGAATCTGGTGCCCTCTTACATACCCCACCTCTTACCAAAAATTAGCCAATGCGCGTCTACATTAGTATTTGCAAACATACGTCATCAATTCACTAACACATGCGCGCTAGTGCACTCAGGTGTTCAAACATTCACTTCGTCTCTGCCATACAAATAACTATTGTTTTATTTTATTGAGAATCTGAACTTCACTGCCTTGTAATTTTTATATTAAATTTTAGCTGTTTTTCGGCGCGTCAAAAAGTTTTTTCAGTCTTTGAAACAGGGCGAAAGAGAATCTACCCATCGGCAGAAGACGTCCAGATCTGAACAAGAACTCGAGGCAATCGCACGATCTGGAGGGAACTCTGCAATACAAGATATCTATTTGTGGCACATTTCCTTTGACTGGAGAAAAGATCAAGGCAAGTAAACATAGTATTTTATTGAGAATCTGAACTTCATTGCCTTGTGATTTTTATAATATTAATTTTTAGCTGTTTTTCGGCGCTTTAAAACGTTTTTTTTTTTTTCATTCTTTCGAACTGGACGAAAGAGAATCTACACGTCCCCAGAGCTAGAAGACGTCCAGATCTGAACAAGAGCTCCATCCAGGCCATCGCACGATCTGGATAGGGAACTCTGCAATACAGTATATCTATTTGTGGCACATTTCCTTTGACTGGAAAAAAGATCAAGGCAAGTAAACATAGAAAACATAAATCTTATCGATAATCTTTGATCATGTACATGTATGGCAGTATTTTTTATAATGTTGTTTTATTTTCTGTAGCTGTATTCTTAAACAATATTTTTTTATATATATACGAGGGACAATGGTACATATATCTTATTGGCCGGCTGGGAAATCCCTATGGTAAATCAAAGTGGCTATGAGCCACTGAACTTGGAAAAACAATTATGAAAGGGTGTTATGAGGCATTGCTCATTGAGGAACTACTTGTGATGTGAGGGCAGTCTAGCTAGCTTTCAAACAAGCCCATAAAGCCTTTTTCCTTTCAGGAGTGTGTTGTGATGTTTGAAAAATGAAACAATTCAACGTTAAGAAACTGTTTCTTACTCAGGCCTGCCTACTCATTTTACATTACGTGTATCTGTACTTGTCTTCCTTGTGCTGTAGTCAAAAGCAGTAAGATCATTTTGTTTCGTCAAAACAAACACTTGAGCCTGCTTTATGTAAGTAAATGATTAATACTTTCACCCTTTGGTAACTGATGTACAAGTAGCACGGTGTGATAAGCACTGGCTCACCATGGCAGGCATTGCAAGTTCAAACCCTACTGGTGACTTCTAATAGTGTTACCTTTTCTTCTTCATTGTTTTTAGTGCAGAGTGCACTATTGCGATGTTAAGGCGGCTGCTGTTCACTAAGGCACTAATGCAATAACGTCATAACATCATAAGGTGTAAACTTTAAAGTCTGTTTTAATTTCAATTGATCAATTAGCCTTCCAGGAAGAGGGGCTGGGTGGGGTAGATATCCGAGTCCATTACGCAAAATGTGTCATACTTGCGTTGCTATCATTGTGGCGCCATTCTCTTAACAACAAAAGCAATTTGCTCCAAACACATGGGCAGATTAGTTAGCGTCAAACTCGACTATAATTATGTTAGGTGAAAGATACATTTCATATGGGACTACCCACAAACATTGAGTGCTTTCCCTTGTGGTAGAACATAACATGTAAAACACATGCGTTCTAGCATTGCTAGTGCAATAAACTCCATTCTCAAGTTCAGATGCAGGTTTTTTTTTATTTTTGGTAATGAGTGATATCACACCCTTGTTTTGGCTGGGGATAGCAGTTATATTTCAGGTAACATCAGTTCTTTTTAGTACAAAGAACTTTACTGTGACTGCGTATCTTCTGGAATCTTCCCTGGCTCGAGTCAAGAAATGTCGTCTGCTGTTTTATAACTATTGTGTGTTTGCCAAGGTTGAAATAGAAAATGGGAACATATTGCTTCTCCTTAGCAGCTTATTTGTTTCCTCTTCTATGAAACAGAGTCCAAAGTTCATATTCAGCCAAAACTTTTCTGCATTAGTTACATGTAAAACTAGTAAGTTTTGGGACAAAAAAACTTCATTATTATTGCCACAGACTCCATGGCACTTACTGCAACCTTCAATTAATTTCATCAGTCAATGAGGTGACTCACTCACCAATTTGAGATATAACTTCGGTCAAGTAAAGATCTCTTCCTTCAGTACTTCTCGTTGAATTGTCCTCAATGCTATTACTTGATAACATTGTGTATTAGTTTGATATGGTTTTATTGTTTACACCAACTCAGCTGGCAACACAATTAGAACGCACTACTCTGTGATTCAACATGACTATTTGATAATTAGATTAGTTCTTGTTATCAGTGAAATGAATATTTACATTGTGAATGAAACAAAATCATTCCTCTTCGACTTTTCAGCAGCTATTGAACTTTTATATTCCATATATCTCCAGCAGTGAGTTAAAAAATACACATCTTTCTTATATTTTCGTGGAAACAAAGGTATCTTGTTGTATACATTGGCAAGGAAAACAAAAGTATCAAATTACAAACGTTGGTGTGAAAAGTAATGCTACAAAATGAATGAGACTCAAGATAAATACCACAATAAATTTAAAACCGTCTTGACAAACGGTAATTGTAAGTTATTTTTGGGCAAGACACAAACATGAAACACACACACTGCTAAGATTATATCTTATCAAGTTTTTGTCCGCTCATATTCTGTAAAGGGAAAAAGGCCTAGTTGACTACCAAGGGAGAAAACAACAGGGGTGAGGACCTTGTGTGACTACTGCATCAGAGCTGTAAATTACACTCTGCACTATCTGATATCGTCTCACTAGTTTTTTTTCTGTCCAGTAACAATTCACCACTGGTCACATTTGTCTTTCTGTTTCTTAAAATAATCGCCTGCAGCCTTTATAATTAATTAATTATTCATTTATATCAATTGCTTTCAAACTCACAATATCACGTAGGTTTATGAAAGAAAAACCACAAAGACTTTCCCTGTATAGAATTGCGAAGGAAGAATCATATAAGTATTTTCCTTACAATGAAAACACCGTTATACCTCCTACCTCTCGAAAATAACTAACTTGACATGCTGCAAGTGACTGTAAAACAGCCTTAGAGAGCTGATGTTCGAAATGCGGGGGCACTCCTATATGAAAATATCAGGGATGCTCATCGTCTCGCGTACAAATCAAGGATTCTGATCTCACTTACATGTAGGGTGATGATGAAACATCACCATTTTAATAGATGTCAAACTGTCCTTTCGGGTGCACTCAAAGAAATAATAAAAAAAAATGCTCTCATTTAATTTCTGTTTTCAGGCCTGATCTCTCGAGTATGCAAGTTGGGTCTACAAGTGCATGCAGGATCCTTTCTTGAACAGTGGCTAGTAATTGAACCTATTCTGTTCGAAGTGGTATCTTTTAGGGGTCTAATGAAGCTTGAGCAATGTCCACATTAATCTCCTTTAGGAGTTAAATTCAAATTTTCTGACAAGCATCCATTGCCTTTTCAAATGGGAGTCATCCCCCAGGTTTCCAACTCTCTAACGGGAAATGAAGGAGCAATGGAGTGAAATCATTCCACCACTACAACTTGGAAAATAATAAATATTTTCCAAGTTAAAAACCGTGCCCAAAGTCAATTATATGGATCAACCCTAAGTCAACTATTAACATAAAATTATTCAGTAGCAGAGAGTGACGAAATTCATTGAGTGTATTGCACAGAAACTCTCTCAAATACAGCCACGATCAAACAGGTAAACTCAGCGAAAATTTACTCATTTTTTACCCAGGCAGTGAGGCCTGGGTTTAAATTTCGACTCCGTTTTTTTTTTTTTTTTTCCCCTCGTTCAGTCACAAATCACTGTCTGGTCTCTAAGGCGCATGCGTCAGCTGTGCGTGCGTACAGCACATGGAATTTACAGAAGCTGTCAACGCTAAAAGTTAGCACAGATTCCATGATTTCTAGGGCGATGAAATCACATACAAACGAACATACCGTTCAAGGTAGACCAACACTAAAGGATGTTAAGCGTTTTCGGAACGGGTCGGTCTGCAAACCTTATGAGAGATCACATTTATATACCAAAGGAGCTATCAACCAGGGCTATCAACTCTTCAACTTGATAAAAAGCATCTTAGAAGCATCATCGTATTTTTAGATGTGGTTGTGAACCAAGCGGAATCCCCGCACGAACTCAAGAACGTCTGAGCAACAAGAGTAGAAAGGTTAGAGAATTTGTTTACGAATGTATCTGTTCGATTACACTTAGGTAAAATGTTCTGAGAAACTTCGTAAAGTATAATAAAGTTAAAATCTCGAACTAAATAATATTCTCTCGTTATTTTCTCGTAACAGAGTTATGTGCCTTTACAAGAATGAAACCCAGGTAGCGAATTATTGTACATTTCAGCTGAAAGAAATTAATGTATGTTGACCCCAGCAAAACAATTCTCGGCTTGCACTGTCACCCAATACTGATGCAATAAAAAAATTATTCAAAAACCATTTAGTGGATAAAGTCAAGAAATTGTGATATTATAGGAGATTAATAAAGATAACACTCATCACATTTTTAAGTCTGTGCCTTTTCCCAAACCTCGGATATTCGTCGAAATATTTTGCACAAATTTACAGAGCCCAGTATGGAGCCGCCATGTTGGTGTACCTACACGGTAAACAAACATTGCGGCTGGAAAATAGTGTAAACATCTGGAACTTACTTTGGCTATCTAGGCTACTGATTATCTGTATTGAGCAAACAAACATTTACATAAGCACTTTTCCCAGTACTTTCACTTCTGAATGGGCTAAAACTCACAAGATAAGTATATGTTTTTCGTCAAACGCGTTCGTAGCTCAATGTCACGCACCGCCCTATACTAACTCTGAAATTCAAAATGTCTCGCTTGCTTGAGAAACGCAAAAACAACAACAGCAACAATGACAAAGGCTAAGGAGAATAGACTAAAACTTTCATAGGCTGATATAAAGACCTTGACTCATTTCACTCCCTGAAGACCTGCAAACTAGTAATAAGCTATTAATCAACTCCAAGAAATGGAATCAAAGGCAGAATAGCTTGAGCACATCGATTCGACTGAATTTCGTACGACTTCAAATGCAGAACATTTAGCTCAAATGCAATATAGCTAGTGCTTCTCAGTATAACGACTGCATGGGTACACGCAGCAAGCGTCTAGTTCTTAAAATTTTACAGACAGAGATACACAGGATTACAGGCCATTAAAATGCCAAGATACAAACAGTCAAACAAACACTCCAACTTCAAAAACTCAATTGAATTTACTTACAGTGACTTTCATTGTCATTTAAAGGAAAATAGAGATAAATTTGCGTTAATTAATCATCAATGGAAGTATAAAAGGGCAAAATGATTCTCTCAATGTTACAGCTGAAGGAGAACAACTGCAGCCAACCATAATAAACTTGTATATGTATTCCTTTTGAACATATTTTATAAAACTGTTAAATCTACATCTATAAAATTTTATGGCCATCTTACACCTATAGTAGTGGTATTGGCAATTCACACAATTTCTATAATTGTGAATCAACCACCTTCATAGGAGTATGTCAAGGAATCAAATGGTCTTTGCAACCATGCCAACACATTTTTGTAAGCACAAACACTGATGAAAGTTGACCTCATGACCAACAAACACTATCCTAAAATAATGAAGCTGTCAAGCACTTGTAAAAATAGAGAGGGTAAGTTTGTAAAGAAACTGTGGTGCTGCATCTTTGGGGAGTATAACAAGATAATTTGGTTTTATCAGCTGGGCTGATAATGTGAATTGGTCACCGTAAAGACATTTGAAAGCTGAAGTTTTGAACGTTAGCCCTTTGTCGCTCCGACAAAGGGCTAATGCTCAAAATGTCAGCTTTCAAATCTCTTTCCAGTGGGTTTACAACCAGCATCATTTAATCTGACTCGCAAAAAAATCCAAAAAAAAAGCAATCAGTCATTAAAAAAGGAACAATTTTGTTTATTACAGACTCACTGAATCCTGAAACTTTCAACGACGAATGTAAGTATTTATTTGACATTAAAATGCTTATTGACATAAAAGATAAATAAATTGGCGTTAATCCTTTATTGACATAATTGAGGATGGTAAAGGGGTCAGGTAAGGATCACATTTTACAAAAAAATTGACACTTCACCCATAATGGAAAATAACACAAAGCGTTTTGGAAAATCACAGTTCACAGCTACAATATAGAAATCATGATTCACAAGGAAAAAAATAGCCGTTTCACATTTCATGAGAAATAAAAAGGGCTGATCACCGGTCACAAAAATACCCTTTACCACCCTCATAAATATACCATCACACTTCTCTACAACTCAGTACCACAACTGAACACCAACCCCTAATGTATTAAGGCCTAAGAATACCAGCGTGTATCATTTCTAATATCACAAAACAACAAAAACTTAAACTAATATATCTATTAATTTTATTGAAAAATTTTGACCTTTTTATTAAACTTTAATTCAAATTTTAACATTGCACAACCTACAAAGTACAAGTAACAGTAGCACAATTTACTGAACTTGTTTTAGATTCTGACGGCCAGATGCCAGCACTACACCAATGTAAGTACATCTATTGTTTGTAATAAAATCCACCGAAATCAAATCATATAGATGCATAGTCAGTGAGTTTGCAGAATTACTGTTACATCGTCGAAGGTGAGGTTTGTTGCTCCACAGCTACATGTACATGGTGTGCGCCACTTGTTCTGCTTCTTACGTAAAATTATTTTCCTCTGTTGCCAATACACATCTCCGGGCAGCATTTGTAATTGACTTCCTTTCCTTATTAGATTAAACACCAGTCATGAATCTGCAGAGGTAAATTTATCTCTGTCTTGTCAAGAAGATAATCATACAAGTAAGCAAATTCTGTTTATTATTGTAACTCGCACATAAGCTTACAAGCTCATACAAACTTAGAAACTTACATGAGTTTAGATTTTATTTTTTGAGTGTATATTCATTCGATGAATCTGTAATGTTCTTGTTGTTTTCCCATGTATTTTAATTTTATATAGTTTTGAAGAAATTATTTTTTTCATATGAATAAATTATTTACAAACATATTTCCTGGTTTATTCTAGATGCAGTTCCCTTGTTTTCTACCTTTATTCGTACAGATCATGCTGGAGTGTCACACTCAAGTTGTGTTGATGTGACAGGGACATCAGACTTGAGAGAACAAAGAGAACCAAATCCAGGGCATGCAAAAAGTCAACTGTTTGACCAGACCAATAACAGGTTGACTGGCAACCCATTCTATGCTGGTGCCATTGCAAGTGATGACAGCCTCGCGGGAAAAAATTAAAAACCCAGCGTTCGTCAAAAATTATATTTTTTCAGCAGAAATTTAGCTCCGAACATATACATATTTATATTCCTTTGAATCGTCGATGAAATGACCTTTTCCGGATATTTTTTCCTTCGGGGTCAACAAAAACCTCCGATTACAAAATCACGCCGAACCCACACGTTGCAAAAAAATCTCTTCAAAACCCTGACTTGGAAGCGATATAACACTTCAGCGTTAATAGCTACCACACATCGGCAGGCGGTAAATCTATACGTTAACAATCCAGCCTTATCGTGTTAAAATTTCAGCGAAATCGAACAAAACCAGAATTAAAATTTTTTTGTGACCTCACTCCCCAGACTTGACCTAACAAAGGAAGCCACGGTCGCCCATAGCAACCGAAAAACACCAACATAACAAAGCCAACGTTTCGGCCAAAAAACTCCAGAATTATCGCCTGAGAGCTTAAACGTGAATGGGAACATCTTTTTCCAACTTTTTCCAACTGATTTAGACGAAAGACTGGCCTCGGTGGGCTACAAAAAAGACCAAGAGAAAAACCAGAACAAGACAACAGAACAAGACAGCAGAACAAACCGATAATATTTTATCGCGTGGCTTTCGGCACGAAAACGAAAATACAGCTTACTTCTGGATAAATTCAGCCTTAGAAGCCAGCAGCTGGTCCCAAATTACTTTCTGTATCCTTACAAATGTCCTGATTTCCATCTCCGAAAGATTTTGCCCCAATTTTGAACAAATAAACATTTCGCCGCGGCGACCGCCATTACGGTGGCTTGCATACTAAATTAGCTAACTTAACAAAATTCTCCCGAGGGGGGATATGACAAATTTGGTTAGAATCAAAAGTAACGCCAATTTTCTGTCACGTTTTCGATCCGTGGTCACTGAAGTGACCAAAATCGATACATCGGTCGCGATAGGGTTTTTTTTATATGACTTGTGTGACTACTTTGCTAGCCCTTTACTCGTGGAAAACACCAATCAAATTTAATCATGACTTTTAAGAAAGAAAGCTGTTGTTAGATAGATCCGACGTTTCGGCCAC
This sequence comes from Orbicella franksi, assembly GCF_964199315.1. Lineage (NCBI taxonomy): Eukaryota > Metazoa > Cnidaria > Anthozoa > Scleractinia > Merulinidae > Orbicella > Orbicella franksi. The sequence goes on along the minus strand of NC_138148.1, from coordinate 31,075,300 downwards.
ATCTTGGCGCCATTGTCAAGGGAAACTAATTAAATATGCGATTTCAAGAGTAACTAAGAGTTCAGAGTTTCTAATTTGCATAAGTTAGACAAAGACTTTAGCGCGAACTGAGTCTGATTGTACATTTAAACACGGTCGTAATTGTTTAATGAGTAACAACTCATTAATGAGACAATCAAACTTGTTGTGGCATTTTTTCAACACACTAAAACAATTGCGACGGTCATCCGGAATCCACAACAAGTTTGAAAAAATGCCACAACAAGTTTGATTGTCTCATTAATGAGATGTTACTCATTAAACAATTACGACCGTGTTTAAATGTACAATCAGACTCAGTTCGCGCTAAAGTCTTTGTCTAACTTATGCAAATTAGAAACCCTGAACTCTTAGTTACTCTTGAAATCGCATATTTAATTAGTTTCCCTTGACAATGGCGCCAAGATGTCGCCGAAACGTCGGATCTATCTATCGTTAGTTTTTGCCTGTATATGTTTATCTAAATCATTGTTGATTAAAGCTGTTGTTAATAGTGTTATTATTGTGTCGTTCATATCGTTAATGCCCATACATATCCCGAAGAAAGTTCTAGATTAAGGCCATTACGTCATCGGAGATTTGTCAACGGCTACCACTGGTGGTGCAATAATACAGTTTGTGTTGATCAAGTGATGTGATGTCTACAGTAAGAAAAGAATCATCAATGACTGCTTTGGAATGTGCACTGCGTTCCGACGGTAGGGCTAAGCGAACCGTTTCATTTTTAAAGCGCGGTTATAAGATCTAACAGATCTTCTTGTTATTTTTTTTTTTTTGTCGGTGACCAGACGCAGACCTCCGCTCGGCCAAATTTCGAGTCACGCAACGTGTGATGTTTTTTTCCACCAGAAGCTGTTAAAACATTAATACACGGATAATTTTAGGGATATTTTTTCCTTTGTTGTGGGTAAAATATGTTTTCTTTTGGTTTTATCGAAGCGTTGGATTCAAAGGGAATAATAAATACGCTAAAAAAAGGTATTACGTCATCCATGGAATGCGTTGACGTTGCAGCTTTCAGTTTCGCTACGTGACAAATAAGATCGTGTTTACTTTGGAAGTTTATTTCGCCAGAAGCGACGGTCATTAATTTATTTGCAATTTTGCGAGTATTTCTTGTGGTTTTAGGCAAATGAAGTAAATTCTTTGGCTCTTTCATCGCAGCGAGTTCATAGATCGGAAGGAAAATGAAATATTTGCAAGCCAAGCAAAGAACATGTCAGGACATGCAATGATTACGTCATTGTTAGGGAAATAACCACCGTACTAAAGATAGCCGTGGATAACGCAATTCTTGAATTATGTGACTCGTGAGACTTCTTTGCTAGCCCTTTACTCAAGGAAAATATTAAATTTAAACTTGACTTTTAAGTAAGAAAGCTGTTGTTAATAGTGTTCGTATCTTCATGCCCATACATATCCCAAAGAAAGTTCCAGATTAACACTATTACGTCATCGGAGATTTCACAACGGCTACGACTGATGGTGCAATAGTACAGTTTGTGTTGATCAAGTGATGTGATGTCTACAGTAATCAATGAATCATCAAGGATTACTTTCGAATGTGTACTGCGTTGCGACTGTAGTGCTAAGAAAACAGTTAAATTTTAAAAGCGCGGTTTCAAGATCTAACAGATCTTCTTGTTTTTCTTATGGGAAGTGTTACCAAACAGATTTTTTAATGCTGGGGCGGAGCTGTTAGTGTACTCTGCGCTACATCCAACTACAAACTCTTTTCTCTTCTGGACTCGCTTTTACAAACTAAAACTCGCGATTATATAGCTACGCATTAGCAAGCTGTACAGCGATTGGCTAATACGGTGTTTCCGAAATAAGACAAAGAATAAAGAAACAACGATGCCTGCGGTAAACGGCGTTTTGGGCTTGGCCAAAAGATAGTGAGAATTATCTCGATCACGTATGGTCATGGGAATCGCGGTTTCCGCAGTCCCTAAATCATACGTGCACGTACTAACTCTGAGAAAGCTGACGTTGCTAAATTACTAACCCTAATCAACCAATATTCTTATGAATTACTAAAACTGATCAACAAATATTCTCAGCAATGTTTCCAGATGCACAACCTTGGCGGGTTAACCCCGCGGGTCAGATGCCGCCCCGGGCTCCTTTGATCATTTTGGTCACCTGTTTTCCAGTGTTCAAAGGTTAATCGATCTCCTGGACCGCGTTGTGGGTTACCGAAAAGGAAATAGTTATTCTTGCTAAAACATAGCGTAAAACACGCAAGGAAACTCTTTTGATAACAACATTTCCTCGTGGGAACTTTTGCCCGAAACACGTGCGGAGATTAACGTGACAAGGTTGTTTGTTCGGCTTTCTGTAACGCTTGTTTGCGTTACTCATATGAAGGCTAGAATTTCATAAAATATTCTTTAACAGAAGGAATCAATCTGTTGGAGTAAAACTTGAAATTGAAATTGAAATTCACAGCGGATGGCTTTCTTTTCAGTCTAAACAAATACAATGAAACATCCGGACCTCTTGACCATCAAATTTACACCAGCTGAATAACCTGGTTACACCAGAAACCTTTCATCATCGTATTTTTTCTAACGGTTTCAGTTCTATTTTAAATATTACCTGAAAGGCAATTCAGTTGGCTGTCTACAATTTGAGCTTTTCAACTCTTTGGAAAGAGGCCGATTTCGTCAATGACGACCGTGACGCCATCGTGAGTACGGTAAATATATCTTTTAAATTTGGTAAAAAGCGCTAAGTTTATTGCAAGCTCAAGAATTTTCAGTTGTCGATATCCTAGGTGACTGTGAATGTAATGCAATGTAATTTCGTTAGTGGGTAGTGTAAGCGTCAGTGGAAGTAACCACGTTATTGTTTGTATCATCTCAAAGTTGTATTCTCATCTCAAAATTGTCGATTTTTCACCGGCGTACACGGTGTATCAATCGGGTTATCGAATGTTCTTATGTATAAATTAGTGACCTGCAAGAAATAACTGAAACTTTATTCTCGAGTTTAAACTCTTAATTTTATTGATTGTGAAGTGAAGATTACGTTGTCTGCTTTAACTTTTAAAGGAGCTACGCGCATGCAATTCATTCGGTCATTTTTTTGCGACGTATAACAGTGTCTTCAAATATGATGACATGAATGATCATCGCAGTTTTATTCACGACTTAAGCAGTGGTGAAATTAAAGCCTGAAAAAAATTAGGCCTGAACAATAACGGGATTCGAACCCATGACCTCTGAGATACCGCTGTGGCGCTCTACCAACTGAGCTAGAAAGCTAACTGGGAGCTGGTCACTTTGTGAGTTCCTATATACCCGTAGATGGTGAAAATACGATTGAATATATGAAAGATCAAATATAATCAAATGGAAGAAAATCACAAATACTAAAATACAGTGAGAACAAATTATGAAAGGTAACAAAAGTAGACCTTTGTTGCAAACCAGTAAGAAGGATTTGAATAAAAAATGAGCATAAATTAGACACAATTTGGAAGTTTTGGGGTGTTAATACAAGTCGGTTACCATAAAAATCTGTTTCCTTTTATTGGTAGAAGACCTATCGAGGGTGAAAGTGAAATCAAGAAATGTATATTGAACTTCTCCAAGATTTCATTGTCGCGAGAGCTGTTCAAGTTATTCTTCAGGCAGTACAGCTGGCTGCCTTATGTCCTACTGATAATTGTCCGACAGGCGGATTCTTCTTCGCTCCTGGAAGACACATGGTAAACAACCACGCCCTTCTTGGTCACGTGTTTGATAACTTGACAGTCAGAGAGCCAGTCGAGTGCTTTAGAAGATGTCGGTGTGACTGTCGCTGCATCTCTTTCAACTATCTGACGCATGTGATCGAAAATAACTGTGAACTGAATGAAGAAAGCAGACATACCAATTCCAGCGCGCTGAAACCTCTGCAAGGATCCCAGTACTATGATCTGGTTGATAACTACGACATTATGGTAAGGAATTTATTTGACTGCTCTCCCCCACCCTCGCAGCCCCGCTAAAATATCGACTGGTCTTGAATTTTTAAGTCAAATCCTAACCCTAACCCTAAGTGATTTTAATCCCCTTTTACATAAAGTGTTTAGTAGCTAGCTATTTAAGATAAGAAATTGTTTTCGGATATGTGTTGTTAATGGTACTGTTGGGAGTCAATGGCTTTCCTCGCTGAGGAAATTAACTAATTAACTCTAGCTTTCAGAAATTGAAAAAAAAAAAAAGAAAGAATTCGTGGACTATGTGGTGTCTTTCCCTACTTGCCTATTTATCGGTATGGCTGCCATGTGACAATACGACTCTGTACGTCAACACACCGCTCCAACAACGCAGAAGTGATCGCCTAACTTTATATCATTATAAGCTGCTTGAATTTATCTTATCACCAGAGGAGTAGAAACCATCTCTAAGTTCTCAATTTGTGTACCATTTTGCCAGGCCGATGTTCCTCATACCGAATGCCAGAACGGATGTTGTGGAAGTCAGCCATGCCTAAACGGA
>NC_138148.1:31061200-31070571 GCF_964199315.1 Orbicella franksi | reverse complement strand
CACTTCACGGGAAGATTTTGCGAAACCGGTAAGCTGAACAAAGAGGTTCCATTTTGGGCTGAGTTTTTAGATCCATCTTTGTCTGTTGCAATCTTAGCCACCCATCCCTGTTCACTGTGGTCCTTTTCAGTTTATTGCCTCTTCAGGTGATATTTTCTTCCGTAGCTATTGGATTCAGACCTTGTTTCAGTTTTAGGCTTCTTTCGATACAGCCTTTTTTCATCGCGAAAGTGATGTTTTTATCTTTGTTCCACTAAAGTCAAACTGTGCTGTGTTGAATTTGTTAAAGGAAACCTGCAGACAGGTTTTACTGGAAGGTTATGAGGTCAGTGTTAGCAATGCACGCCTCAACCGTCGACTCGATCGCTCGTTTATTGGTGAAGCGTAACCGTACGTTTGTTTGTTTTATGTTTTCGACACGCATGCACAGAAAAAGGAACAAAGAAGAGGAAGAAAGTGACAGGAAATGGCGGGAGGAGGGGGGGGGGGGGAGGGGCTAAGAAGAAACCATGAGGCTTGTGATATTAAACCCTAAATAACAATACTTAAAACATAACTGCTGTGTCGTTCGGTAGGTATGACGGATTATGTCAGATGTGATATCTATCATGAACCATGCTACAAACCGAACAATAAGCAAGCAGTTTCAGTTTCAGGGTAGTTTTTGATATTTGACTTGTCTTGAATATGTTATTACTAAACATTATCCACAGGATGTTTCAAAGCGTTTGGAGAGAAGGTAAACTGGTTCGAAGCTCAACAAACCTGTAAGACTCTAAACGCTAGTCTTGTGTCGATACACAGCGCCGAGGAAAACAATTTCCTTCTGGACTTCGTTCGTCTTCAAGTTGCCTCGAACACGTCGGCAGCTTGGAGTGGACTCAACAAATTGACAGATCGAGACTTTGAATGGGTTGATGGATATAACGTGTCATTCACCAAATGGCTTCCTGGTGCACCATTTGATGAGGAAGATGACAACTGCACCGTAGTATTTGTGGATTATCCACCAAGCGGTTATTGGAAAAACGTAAATTGCTTCAATATCAAACGGCATTATATCTGTAGCTGCAATTGCAGTAGCAAGGATTGCACTTTTGTTTGAGCCATCTCAAGGTCAGACACGTAATTAAAGTGTTACTTTTGATAATTCCATTTATTTATTATTTGTCCCACGCTGTGGCTATATTCCGAGTCAGTCTATAGTGAGTCTTCCATTTTTGCCTCGTGTCCACGTGACTTTGGTCACGTGAACACGAGATTATGCTGTGAATTTGGAACATTCCTCTATAACCATTCTTTGGGTTCTTACTGTAAGATTCCTGTGAAGGATGGTAGATAGGTAGGTAGCGGATAGACATGGTTCAGGCACAGGGCACCCAGACAAACTGTTTCTGTGCTGTGCACATTGACATTTTTATAACAAATGTATGGGATTTACAGAGCACCTCGCAGAATTGCTTAAAATCACGAAAATATGAACAAATACTTGCTCAATAAAAGTGAAGATATATCATATATATGGTGTACTGTCGTTCTTTTGGCTCAAAATTGCCAATTTGAGAAGGTTTGAAGGATTCAGTTTACGTTCGCAGGTTACTATAGATATAATAATGAAAGTGTGGAAAGTCCCAACGGCTCAAAACTGGAACAGCTCCAGCGCCGAGGCGGTTTTCGACCTGAAAATCCCATCGCTCGGCTTCCAAACTAAACAAAAGAGGAAAGTTCCGCGAATCTTCTTGGATCATTCAATCGAAAATTCATCCAAAAGCCCACTACTAGCCTTCGAACAAAACCCAGGGCCGAAAACTTCCAAGCCGTCGGAATGCGTAGCGACAAAAAGTTGTGCCGGAGGGAAAGCGCTATTCCCTAGCCTCTGTCTGACTGGATACAGTTAAACAATGGCTGTTAAAAGACCTTCCCGAGAATAGGGTGGCACCAGGTGGCATAGGCAAAACCAATACATGAGCAGTGATGTCAATGGCGCGATTCAACCTAGGGAACCTTAGGCAGTAAAGACGAAAGGCGACGCATATTTAAATTGCGTCGTCAAATTTTAATATGGGTCGACATAGTTGAATTTATTTAAGAATAACTTAGACCTGTTTGGTATATCTACCGCGTATAAAGAATATTATGTCGAGAAAGCGCTCATCGCAAAGATAGGGAATTTTTTATAGCTTTTAAAAAAAAGAAAACGCCTGGAATAGGGATTTTCAAATCGTTGTTTTGCAGAGGATTGCAAATTAATTCACGTGAATTAATTTCGTGCAGAGATTATTGTTGTGCCGTATTTAGTCTTTTGTTCGGTGACATTCTTGGGCGTTTAATTCCTGAACATCGGCTACCATTACATTTTAGCCGCGACAGTGTTGTTCTTACACTTGGCGGGGATTAGTCGACGCAGTTCATTCGTAATTCTACCGGAAGCTGCCAGCTCTCATGCCAGCTTGTACACAGGCTGGCATGAAGCACTGTCTAAACTTTGAAGCAATATGCAAAGTACCCGGAACGTATTCTCGCTGACTGGTTTTCGATTCTCTGATATCAGTATCATTTCAATCCATGAAATAACGCAACAAACAACAAATTTAAGCTTAAAATCACGGTCTCAAATGCAGAGCCGCGTAAAAGTTCCTGAAATGGAAGACATGGAATTCTAAACTGTGCGATAATCTGTTTTAGGAAACCCTTTTAATAAAGGTAAATACTGAAGTCCCAAAAACCTAAATGCAACCCTAACATAAGTAAAATCTAGTGATCACATTGAGCAGATTAAAAACTATCACATAATGCGCACTTTCCGAGAGTAAGCAAACAGGTACAAAAATTAATTGTCAATAAGGGTGGAATCGGGCCAGATCGAGGCAGATCGAATTTTATTCGAAAAATTGACGGAAGTAGAAATGTATCCTGTCTACTTGATCTAGCGTTACGCTTGCATTACACTATTTTGCTAGTTATCCCGGACGTAGGGCATTTAATCACCTAATATGATGCTAACATGGGGCAGTTAATTCGACCAAACGAAAATTCCAAATGTGAAATACCGGGGGGGAAGGGTGTTAATTAATTTACCAGTGCACAACAGGCTGTTAGAACTCAGGTCCGAAAATTTGCATCTGCAGTTAATCATACATTTAGGATGGATTAGGAGAACGAAAGGCATGAAAAAATTATGTTAACACGGCTGTCGAAGAACAAAACAAATTCAGTCGTCCCTTCATGTGTTCACTTCACCACTTCTCCACCGAATGTAATACGAAAACACGCGACTAATGAAAATTCTCCATATAAATTTTTCCTCATATATTAAGTGTTCTTATGGCTGTTACAGAACAACATATGATAGTCTCTTGTTTTTCATTTTGAAATGTTTTGCACGTCGGTTAATTGTTATGCGCAACGTTCTCTTTTAAAACCATTGTCCTTTCAGTGCCCAAGGGTATTGTAACTATTCTGTTAAAATTAAAATGCCACATTTAGCCCAAAACTAGAGACAATATGGTTTTAATACTCCGACAGCATATTGACCAAAGATGAATATTCATTATCTTTCTATTTGGCGATGGAAATTTCAGGGAAAGCAATAACAACGCAACGTAATCTTTTTTTAAACCACCTGCTGATAAAGAACACAGAAGTCGAGAGCTAGTGGAACAAGTAATTTCACACTAACAATTGCGACCGACAAAGGATGAAAAGCGACTACAAGCTCTACCGAGTTGAATTCGACTGGATTGCGGAAACTTGTTGTGAATCTGATCAAAATTTGGCGACAGTTATCGTCCGATGAAAATACGACGCGTTTACGAAGAACTTCTGAAGCAGAAAAAGCGAGCAGTGCTTCGATTGAAGTGCCTTTCAGGGGCGACCGCTTTTCTGTTCTTCGCCGTTTTTCTCATGGCACTTCTTGGTATAGATGTCGTTCAAAAACTCGCCAAAGGCTTCGATTTTGAGAGTGGAACTTGTGTCGTAAAAGAATCAATTTTTACTGGTGAAAATGTCAGCTGTAACTGTGGGATGCGCACTTGTTTCAGTCGTTATCCTTGTTTGCGTGTTTTTGTAAGAATATCAGTGGAACCAGAGCAAAGCGAACCCGTCCTCTTGCACAACACTTTTTACGACCTCATCGGATCAAAAGTAAGTCGCTGCTTGTTTCACTGATGTATTATCGTGAGCGCGTATTTGCTGCGCCAGAGTTTAATTAGCAGCTCAAATTTTTAAGGGTGAACGTGTAACGGATGGAAAATATTTCAGTTTGGATTCAAATTTATACTTTATGACTTCGTTTGGCAGTTATAAATGCACATGCAATGCGTCAATTCTCTAATCTGAACTGTAAAGTTGACGTGTCGCCAAGAGCTCAGGGAGGATACAAACCAGTTAGTCAACAAAGCGGGTTAAACAATACGCAGTGAATAAAGCCCATTGAGAAAAAGATATTTGAATTTCACACTCATGGTAAAGGGCGATCACAAAATTGAACAAAATTTCGCGTCATTTAGAATTTTTTTGCCATGACATAAAAAGCAAATCCTAACGCAAAAACAGAGTGAATTATCTGTGTATACTTTATGCAAACTAATTTATAGTTTGTTTGTTTACATCACGGCTAAAGGCAAATTTATGCAAAAAGATTATCAGGAACATTAACCTGCTGAGTTATATGGCAGTTGGATTTTTCATAAAATTTAACTACTCCACGCTCGACAGCGCATCTTGAAAAAGTTGGCCAATTTTTTCAAGCTCACCTTTCGTTTTCAGTCTTGATATACAGTCCTTATGGTCTATTTTAGTTTGATTATTTCTCTGCTTTGTTTTTGTTTCCTGTCTTGAAAATATTACCAATTAGAGGAGTCCCTATAGTCTCTTTTAGTATGATCATTTCTCTATTTTGTTTTTGTTTCCTTTCTTAAATATTTCTATTTTGAGATTGCCTTCAAAAAATGCGAAGCTTTTCATTTTGACTGAAGCCCCGTTCACACCACGCCGGGGAAATTTGAAAACGGAGGTTTCACTCTGAAAACGCATCAAATGTTTTTCGTTCACACTATACACCGGAAAAATTTGAAAACGGGGGTTTCACTCTGAGAACGCATCAAATGTTTTTCGTCCACACTACGCCGGAGGAATTTAAAACCGCAACAAATAATCACCGGTCATTTTGGATTTGTGTTTGAGGAAAACTTGGACAGGGAATGATCACATGATCATCATTTTCGAAAAGTTCTGTTTTCAAAATTATTTCCGATAAAAACGAACTGAATTAAAACGAAAAGCCGGCGTTTTCAAATTCCTCCGGTTTGAGGAGCGTTGTCGAAAACCTCCGTTTTCCGGCGTGACGACGTATTGGTGTGGACGGTAGGCCTAACCATAGAAATAAAGTTGCGTTTTCAAGTTTATCCGGCATAGTGTGGACGCTGCATGAACTTGTATTGTTGCACGGTGCAACAAAGCGTTATATTTGGTCAAGGTAATATCATTGTCTTAAATCTCTTTCTCTTGTATTAATTGCAGTGTACTTACGGACCACCTTGCAAACCAAATGAGAAAGAAAACATGGCGTCAGTACTAGACTTTAAGAATCAAAACGGACAGAAAGGAACAGTTTTAAAATGCTTCTATGATCGAAATGAACCCACAGAAGTAATCCTGGATGACAGCGCTCACAAAATGATAACCTTTCACGCCTTTTTCTGGCCGAGTTGTGTCTTCTTCATGGGTTTATGCCTGCTGCTAAAGGTCTATTGCTCGAAAAAAGCTCAGAAAAAGCAAGTGTTCATATCCGAGGATATTTTGTGTGAAACAATTGATAATAATAATGTATCTAATTATCATGAGACCAACGAAAGTCTTTGACAGATCACTCAAAAAGGCTGTTTAATAATAAATCATATTGAAAACACGACGGCTACGTAGTACTTTAACTATCCTGCGAGACAGAGCGAAGGGAATCTTTGTCTCGCAGAGTAACTTCGTTAAAACCAGTCACCGTAAACACAAGTAAGTCAGGTATTCTTACAGATGCTTTGTGTGAAAGCATTTTTTGTTGTTCACAATTAAGACAAATGCCCATCGATCGAGCGAGCTATGTTTAAATACCGTGTTGCGTGCTGTCAGGAAGATAAGTGCTGGTGCATTGAAAACAGCAAAAAAATTGGATTAACTCACGTGATAGGAAAAGCTGGCTCGACTTTGTCTTATAAAGCAAGAGAGGACACGACAAGATTTCATGATAGTCGCTACTATTGCCTTAGATAGGGGTCAGAGCCACCTTAAAGTTTTGGAAATATATGGTGGCTCTGAACCCTATGTACAGAATGTTTTTACTCTGCCAAAAGTTGCGTCTTATTATGCTTATTAAAATTTGATAATACAAAAAAAATTTCAAGGTGCAGTGCCCTGAGAAATTGGTTTCATTGAATTTGTATGAAGCAAACAAGAAATTTAAAGAAGCTTAATACTGGGCGCCAAAGGGTTAACTCCTAAACAATCACTTGCTATCGGGATTATGCGAGGAATACAAATGTAACGCTAAATCTGCTTTGCGTGATTAACAGTCGTCTGTTACCTTAAGGGCGTATAAAATAAATAGCGGGGTTAAAATAGAAATTGGTCGTCATCTGAAACGTCACTTGAGAATTATTGCTAGAAATTGTGGTTGAGGGGTTTAGAGGGATCTGATCAGCCAATCACCCGAACGAACCATCTCCTCGCGCATTTAACCTCTCACCCTCCCCTCCCTCTCCTCCTGCTCTCTATGGATAAGGCAGATGACCAATCAGGATACCTGTCTCTCGAAGTCTCAACATTTTACTCTCTCTCTCTCTTCTCAGCGCCATAGCGGTGTTGTTCGAAGAGTGACGTATGGGGTGAGCCACCGTTACCATTTGCATTTTAACGAAAAGGAAAACCAGAAAATTCGGAGAGAAAACTTACTCCGAGCTAGAGGAGTAACAAAACGACCGACTGCCTAATTTGAACTTGGGGTCAACAAAGGAGGGATGGCGTACCCAAAAAACTCATCCATCTTGCCCTCCAATACTTTTCAAACCCAACATTTAAACAAAGCCAAACATCTAAGGAAACAAACAGAAACGAGAAATGTTGTTCCGAAGCACTCAACCGAAATAGACTTGTTTGATCGGAAGTTGTCAAGGAACAATTGAGAAATGTTTACTTTGAATTCTCAATAGCCAAGTAGACGAGTGTTATTTCGCATTGGAAACGCTCTACAACAAAAGTTTATATAACTTAAGCTATCTGACCTAGAACTAACCTGGGTGAAGGAAGTATAACTTTTTCGCAGCGGATGATATTACTAGACAAAGGGCGATACGGGAAAGCACAACGCAATAGCTATATAGCTATTTCACTGGTCGCGCAAGGAGGGTTTTACCGTCAAAATTATTCGGAAAGTAACAAAGATGCCGTCCCAACTTCCTCTCAACATTTCCCTAACTCCCTCCCAACCCAAAATAAGGGGTATCGAATGGTTTCATTCAGTTTAAAGGTGCTCGCAAAATTCCGCGTTTGCTCGAATTGCTCGCAAAAATTAACTTAGTGCTCGGTTACTCGTGCTCGCAAATTATTTGCCACTGCTCACATGCTCGGATTCTGAAGTCTGGTAGCTTTTAGCTTCTTTTCGTTGTGTGGTTTGAAAGTTTTAGATCTCCTTGATCGATTAAGCGTCCACTCTTCCAAGCGACGCACGTGAAGCTACATCAAACAAGGTATAATTGGCTGCGGCTTATGGGATTGGTTCAACTGTCATAAGACCTTAACTCTTTGAGCCCTAATTATGCATGCATATACGCATAATTAATGATCGTGCTCGTTGTTTCACTTGTGACGTCATCAATTTAAATGTCATCAGATATTCTTGATAAGCAGATAGTAGAAATAGGCTAGACCTTTCCGTACAATGGTCAGGTTTAGATATCGACGACATTCCGACGTCTCAAATCGAAAAACAACGTCATCAGTTTTGGTGCAAAAACGGCGGTAAAATGGTCCACTACTACTACGTCCACCACTATTTCTAGGCTTCGCCCGTAATTAATATCCAACTTTTCACGGCAGCCAGAAAGAACATGCAACGCAAAAGGTAGCCAGAGTAAAAGGGCCGAGAAAAAAAGAAAGGAAAGAGGCAACAAACAAAATTGAGAACGGGTAATGGCAAAGCAAGAAGAAGTCCAAATTTTGGTTTATGCGCATGCTCGGAATTAAAATATTGCTCAATTTTGTACGTAATCCTCGAAAAATCTCTCCTTTTGGTAAAAAAAAAGAATCTTAGCAAAACGTAAGTTGGCTTTCAAATTTTTGCTTCGGAATTTTGACAAATTTGACCCAAATTAAACATCCCCTGTGACTCAGACAAACGCAAAGGAAATTGAAACGAGCTATTCGTTTGCAGTAAATATGGCTCACAGAGACCATTGTTAGCAACAGTTGTGTTAAAACTGTACTCAAATAACAAGTTTTGCTAGATTACCGCCGATTATACTTAAGATTAAGTAAAACAACGACAGAAAACAACAATTGAGCTGTCTCTGTTTATGATGAGAAGCTTTATTTTTTTAAAAATGCTCGATTGTTCAAAAAACACTTACATGCAGTGTGGTAACGCTCGTTCTCCGGTCATCTCAGCGAAGTGGTCACTTTAAAGCGTGCTCTGATATTCTCTTCGTTTGCTCGGAGTAGAACCAGTGAGTCTTTCTAACTTTTACGCTAGTTCAGGCAATCTTGTAGCAAGCCGTTGCAAGCCGTAAATAACTGTAGCTCCTTTCAAATTCAACTCAGCATTCCGCATTTTCATCCGCATGCAAGCTTTGAGCAAGCTTTGTTTCGTAATTTCCATTAGAAAAGCGCATGTTTTCATGAACCACAATACGGTCAGATTCCTCTGGACTACAAACCTTTAGCTGCCTTTAGATCCTTATTCGTATATGTAATAGGACTACATGCTGTCCAATTTGGAAATAATTGAATGAGAAAAATTCCGAGGACAGCCCAAATTGGACGAGGCCGTAGGCCGAGTCCAATTTGGCTGTCAGAGGAAGTTTTGAATCCAATTATTTCCAAATTGGACAAGCATGTAGACCTATTACCTATTAATTATATAGCATCCAAAAGCAGATGAACATGGCGAACTTACGAACTCGTAGTACGTTGTAACTCTCGCCGTTGTTCTTTAGATGGCGGTCTAAGGAGCCTTGCATAACAGCAAGGCTATCTGGCTCGTATTCATCTCCGTTTTGCAGTCTTGTCTCGGCATAAAATCGGCAAAGAACGTCGTCAAGCTCGTCTTCGGGAATCTCCTCAACCTTTCCCACTTCGCTTCGCTCAGCACACCCAGGTTTTTTGTG
>NC_138148.1:31006200-31056200 GCF_964199315.1 Orbicella franksi | reverse complement strand
TTGAAATGTTGCTCATGATATTCGTTAATTAGTGCAGTTGTGGTACCCATATTTACCTACCCTAGGAAGAGGTGTATACATGTCTCAGACACCAATACATTGAAATATCATAGTCAAATTTCAAAATAAGCCAATCAGAAGCCTTGCTTTTAGTACTGTCCTGATTTCCCACATCTAGGTAAGCTATTGTAGAATATTCCAGGCATAGTCAATCAATGAACTGATACAAGTTCCACTGATAAAATGCTTGACAAATTTTTTTTTTCTTGACAAAATTTGTCTGTAATGGCGTTATTGAGTCATTTTATCATAACCTGCGTATCTTTTGCAATCATCAACAATATCACAAGAACATAATTTGTGTACAGAAACAACTAACAGAAACATTTTAGGTCTCATTGTTGCATTGGCATGTAGATGAAGCGAAATAAGCAACAGAGTCAGTGTTCTAGTGATTTTGATTATTTGTATAATAAGAAACAAATGCAAGAATAGATCTCAGAGTAGGCCAGAAGGAAATATCATCTAGTAGCATAGCAGTAACCACTTTGCCTCAATAAATATTGACCAGGAACAATACAGGTAAAAGAAGAAGCAGTTTTCTATGTTTCTTGTCCTCATACAAGGGTTGAACCATGAATAATGGGACTCAACTGTATGCTTCTAGTTTCCCCCTCTCCCTCCTCTTTGAATGCCGGCCACGTAAGCTATTCCATTGTGACATAACAGCTTTTGCTGAGCCAAGTTCGGCACCTTTTGCTAAAAGATGGCAGCAATCTGGATGGCTACAGTGTCAGTGTGTTTACGAAATTGAGGTACATAATTAACAAATTATTATTTAATCCTGGATTTCATCATACAAGAATCAACCCCCCACTCCCTCCACCCTCACCCCAACTAACAGTGCTCCTTAGAACACCACTCACCAATATTTACAGTGGAAAACGTATGAAACCCAAAATACTGAAATCGGTAATTTCAAATCTCCATCTCTCTACATATATAATATAGTATAAATTTAATTTATTCTAGTGTACTCCCTCCCTCCTATGCCTGTAATTGACTGTTTTTCATGTTCTCTGTGTTGTTTTGTCTCTGATAGTAAGGTCGTGTGTGAAAACCTGAAACATGTCAAACATGTGGCTTTGTATTGGAGTTGATGTTGGTGGAACAAACACTGATGCTGTAATTCTCAGAAAGAATGAAGTGCTGAGCTCAGCTAAAGTTCCAACCACAGCAGACGTTACATCTGGTATTACTGGAGCTATCAGCTCAGCACTGACAGAGCTGCCAGAAGAATTTCAACCAAGTCCTACACAATATGTGACGAGGGTCAACATCGGAACCACCCACTTTGTGAATGCCATAGTTCAAAGGAAAGGCCTCACAAAGGTAGCTGTGTTAAGATTATGTGGACCGGCAACTATGGCTATTCCACCTCTG
This sequence comes from Orbicella franksi, assembly GCF_964199315.1. Taxonomy (NCBI): domain Eukaryota; kingdom Metazoa; phylum Cnidaria; class Anthozoa; order Scleractinia; family Merulinidae; genus Orbicella; species Orbicella franksi. The sequence continues at coordinate 31,054,757 of NC_138148.1, read as the reverse complement.
TGTGATTTTCCTGCTGATCTGAGGAAGGCAATAGGTTCAATGCACTTTTTCCTGAATGGAGGCTACCAGTATGATTGTTCTTGTATAACCAGTGTTGATGAGGATGAAGTAAAGAGGGTTGCTAAGGAAGTGCACACAGCAGGTAAGATGGAGTAATTATCAGATGCCAACTCAAAACATGGAAGTGATCCTTTGTTCCCATATCTGGCCAAAAACTGCCACGTCAGGGTAATCTTGTTGTCTTCCCAGACAGCAATTACCTAAAGAGTTTTGACTCCAGTTTAATTAAGTGGCTTGGGTTTGAGCCATGGCAACCTTCTCTGGCAGTTCATTGAATTCATAAACACCTCCACCTCTTGAACAATCAATAGGCTTAATTTCCAGCCACCATTTGGGAAAAGGACTTGCACTACTACCCCAAAGGCACAGGAGGTGGACCTTTAGGGACCAATTAACCCAAGAGAGTGGCAGATTCAAACCAGGCCTAAAATATCAATGGGTGCCAGTGAATTGTCACATAATACAACAACCTGGCAAAATGCTGGGATAGGGAGAGGTGGGGAAGGCATTAAATGGTATGATCATGACCTAATTCCCATTACCTGTGTGGGTAGCAATTTTGCTTATATCATTTTTTGGCTCAGAGGCCTGAATTGAGCAATGGATCCTTTGATAGGTTTTATGGGGATTCGTCAAAAAAGTTTGGATTGGAGGAGACCCTTTCATTCTCACCTAGTTCTTAAGTAATTACCGGCTTTAATAAGCCAATCCTCATTCCAAGCTCTTCTAATCATTACAGAATTAGAACACTGACTTAAACCCTTTTACTGTCCTACTGTAGGTATACACAATATTGTCATTGTCGGAGTGTTCTCCCCTGCCTCCAACAAACAGGAAGTGCAAGTAGCTGAAATCATTAGATCTGCATACCCAGCCATGAGTATGACGCTCTCCCATGAAGTGGGGTTGATAGGATTCTTAGAACGAGAGAATGCTTCTGTCTTAAATGAAAGCCTTAAACCACTTTGCCAGCAGACAGTGAAAGCATTCTGTTCAGCTTTGAGGACTCTTGGTTTGAAATGTCCCTTTTATCTCACACAGAATGATGGAACCATAACAAGGTTATACAGGCAGTAAATATTTAATAACAGTCTAATTTCTTGTTATGAGCGTGGTCCATTTCTCCTGCTTGAGACAATTGTCCAGTTGAGTTGACCAGAAATTCAGTTCTGAGGACAAAGCTGTGGAAAGATTCTTGTGGCATGTGACTAATGCTAGCTTGATTTTAATTTTCAGTTATATTGATTGTCTACCCATTCATGTTGTTACTTGGATCTCTGATATAATAAGCTAAGCTAGTACACCATTTGCAGGGTAATTTTTGGAAATTTTATGACTCCAACCGACCTCTCTCTTTGAGTGCACAAATCACATGCAAGAAGAGAGGTGTCTGTTTACTCAATGCTAGCCATCCTGGACAGCGGCCAATTATGCTGACATTCCTTTACTGCTCTTGCTCTTATCTAGTGCTGAACGAACTCTACACCTCCCAGTGTTTACGTTTGCATCAGGTCCAACAAACAGCATGCGAGGAGCAGCATTCCTGTCTGGGATTCAAGATGCAATAGTCATTGATATTGGAGGAACAACCACAGATGTAGGAGTGCTTAAAGAGGGATTTCCAAGACAAGCATCTACAAGGGTTAAGGTATCTATTAATAGCAGTTATTATAAACTTGGAGTTTAATTCTATGATCTGTTTAATTTTCTCTTGATTTTGTTGGAGCAGCTTTTAAATTTTTCCACATAATTATTTATAGTTTTTATTACCAAACCAAGTTCAATTGCTGCATTTCCTTGGGTTAGAAAATTCTGTCCCTTCCTTCTGACTGCTTATGTTGTTGTAGGTTGTAAACGTGATGGTTTTTTTTATGCTACAACAAATCAAACCATACACAACATATGCAAGAGGATCCACTTTTGTTGCAAATGAGTGACCTGATTAAATAATTAGCCATCTTTAGATGCTTTAAGGTACCTATGACTTCAAAATTACCCATTAGAACACCATTTCAAATGGCATACTGCTTTGTGACATACCAGCACTTACATTAATTATGTCACAAATATAAATTGCAAGGTGCAGGTCCAGGGATTTAATCTAATACTCTGACTCCCAGGAATTGAAGGTGCCTTGAAATTGGTAGGGGAGAGGGTTAAGGTTCAGAAGCTTTGAAACCAAAATGTCCAGATGAGCTCAGAGGGGTAATAGGGGTGCAAACCATGAGAGGGTGTGCATAATTTTTCTGGAACAAACAAATAGTAGGCTGTTAAATGAGAGGTTAAATAGAACTTACTATTTTGTGCTTGAAAATAAATGAAACTAGATTGGAGGTGTAAACACCAACTTCCGAATGCCAGATGTATTGAGTGTGGGTCTTGGAGGTGGATCCCATGTAGAACAGTCTCAAGTTAGTATCTTACTTACTCATGTTACTTTTATTGGTTTTTTAATTATAGTTTTGAGAAATATAAACTTAATGATAACTTCTAAATATTTTCATTTACTTTTTTGTTTATTAAAAAAAAAAATGAATGAATGACAATGGAAACCAAACCTGTTGCATGTTTCAAGTTTGTCTTACTTGGACAAGTCTGAAATTCTGTAAGTAGCCCTGTCCCACCCTTGTAGCAATTCATTGAGCTGTATATAAACAACAGATAGGGGTAAAATTTGCCAATACCTGATGAAAAACTGCACAGGATCTTTGAGGTCTTTAAGATCTTCAAGTCCTTTGAAGTCATTTTTGCAAGAATTATAAAGGTCCTTTGAAAATCCTTTAAGATCTTGATCACTATCTCAAGAGATCTTTATGAAGATCCTTGATGAGATCCTTAGTAAGATCTTCACGAAGATCCTTAACCAATTATCACAAGGGTGTAGGGGTACCCACAGGGTACCCAAGCTCAGGATATGTACCTGCTGGCAAATAATAATAATGTCAATCATTAATAAGGATTAATTTGGACCTTGATCCTTCATTTGGTCTACATATAGAATGGCAAATGAATCACCTTGCCACTCATTTTCAATTGTGCAAAGTTCATAAAGCTAAACCCTTGTGGTGGCCCTCGTGGATTGCCTGTTGTGGTAAAATGTAGCTTCAATCCTTAAGGCATGTGATATTATGTTGACCTCATATAATCATTCATGTAATCATATTTGTAATATCATTGCATCAGGGTGGAGTAACAGTTGGCCCATTAAGCGTTGGCTACAAGTTACATTCTGAAGCCCTGGTTTTTGGTGGAGAGAAAATGACGACTACCGACATTGCTGTCGCTTCTGGTTTCTGTGACATTGGTGACAAGGAAAGAGTGAAGCACATCCCAGAAGAAGTCAGGACTGAAGCATTGGTGGCGATAAAGAGAAAGATTGAAGCTGCAATAGATCGAGTCAAGGTAATAATACATGTATATATATGTCAACGGTAATAACATTTGTTCCAATTAACAAATAATATTACATAATAACCCAAGTTATTCTCCCATTTTGATTGGTTCTCGCCTATGATCTATTAGAGGACAGACGCACGATTGAGGTCAGTCGTTATCATAAATTTTTTCCCTCTTTGTTTTAGAATGGAGGAAAGTTTTGAGAATTTAGATAATATTTTACGTGACTGGGCGAAAGATAAGGTACAAAAAACGTCTTGTGGAGGCATTGAACAGGTACGAGAAGCAGGAAGAAGAAAGACAAAGCCGTTTCCTTCTTAGAAAATGACTCAGAAAAATACTAGAGCAGTCTTAGTCGGCAGTCGAACGAGACTAAACCAAGCACAAAATTGCTCTTGAAATTAGTTCAAGACAAGAAACCATTGCTTTATCTCGAATTTAACAAACCCAATGAGCAAAATGTTTATGAGATTAATTTATTTAAAAAAAACATCAAATTTTCTCAGTCTCAAAATAATTGCTTACACACGTTAGTGTCAGGAAAGAAGCATCAATCAATCAATCAATCAGTCAATCTTTATTTGCACTCACTCTTGCTCAAAGTAAGAAATTACAATGAAAATATTTAAGGTAAAAATTAGAGTACTCGCTGACTGGAATAACCATAGGGGCTAGCGGAACCAGGCAGCCCGGCAGTTAACATCAGCATTGAATAGAAATCTGCAATTTATCGCAGGTAGAAAGTGTCTCTGCCACTACATTGTATCTCAAATGCACTTTGATCGTCACCAACCGCAGAGGAGACAAATTTCCACCGTAACTAACGCTCCTTTCATTCAAAACTCAATGTTGGACATGTTGACCGCAATCGCAAGGTTTCCGAGCGGCTCCAGCAATATTCAAGGCAACGTCCAGGTTTTTTCGGTTCACAGGGGTGCTGTGATGGCAAAAAATGACTTGACTTTTCCAGCATTTTGTCCAAGATTTGAGGATTTCGCAGTTCAATTCTGCTTTCGTTGTAAGTGTTCTATTCCATGCCAAATAACGCTCGATTCAAGTTTGACAGTGGCGTGATTTCTAGTAATCAATTAGATCATGAGCTCGAGATTTTTGACGAGGGCGCAGTCCGAGTCAACTATCACGCATAGAAATCGAGAGCGAATAATCTAATTGTTTTAGTATAAATCTACTAGTCGTTCAAAACTTTATCTAAATCCTCTTCACAGTCACCTCGAACTGAAAACACAAAGAAGCCGCCATCATTCTGTTAACAAGCGCACTCTGCTACGTTACTCACTGTCTACAACAGAATAGATAGTGAGTAGCGTAGCCAATCAGAGAACGGCATTTGTGATAGAACGCTAGTAGATTTATGCTAATGGCTGATAGTGTATGATCACTCAGCCGATCAAATTGCAGCATTTGCGTTAGTGTTCAAGTAGAATTCTACTAATATATGATATTGATGTATATTTTCCTAACAGCTCAGTAGTGAGGACCAACCTGTTATTCTTGTTGGTGGAGGCAGTATTCTTGTGAAACAAGATAAGTCAGAGACTTTAAAAGGAGCGTCTAAAGTAATTTGCCCTCCATACTATCAGGTAATAACCATGGTAACTATATAGCACTAACTCTGATTGGATGGTTATGCAAGACACTCTCTGGTTATTATTGTGGATCCCTGTTAGAAGGGTACGTCTATAGACGTCCTTGTTAGATTGTTATATAAAGGGCACTTTGATTGGATGGTTATATAATACACACTCTTATTGGCTCGTTGGGAGCCGCGGTGGCCTCATTGATGGTTAGTGTGCTCGTCTCCGGAGCGAGCGGTCCTGGCTCGAGCCTGGCCGGGGACATTGTGTTGTGTTCTTGGACAAGACACGTAACTCTCACAGTGCCTCTCTCCCAGGTGCCGAGGCTTGAGATTTTCACGCAAGAACGGAACGTTCGAGGTTAATAAGTTGTTTATTATATGGCTTTCTACTTTTGTTTTACAGGCCCTTAATAGGCCCGTGGGCATCATAGGAGACTTATGCCCTAGAATTAGCCAATCAGAGGGCGCGTTATATCCGCTGCAAACACACACCATATAGCAAATAGCAATTTTAGTCGCCAATGGTCGAGTCTTTGCGAAGAAATAGAATCATGACTGAGGAATTAAAGAAAAAATGTATCTGGAGTACCTCCGGGAGCCACTGCGATGTTTGTTTCTGTGACTAACAAGTGTTCTCCTCCTATTTATGCTTTTTAGGCTGCAAATGCTGTTGGGGCTGCTTTAAGTAAAGTCAGTGGAACATATGATCAAGTAATTCCCATGAACAACACTACCCGTGAAAAGGCACGCGAGGACGCCGAACAAGTGGCACGTGAACGAGCTGTTAAGGAAGGTGCTGACGAACAGACGTTAAAAGTTATTGACGTGATGGACGTACCACTGGCTTATCTGCCTGGAAATGCAGTTCGTTATTATCTGAAAGTTGTTGGAGACTTGGCCGACTGCAAGGCTAAAAGCCCCGAGGAATTGTCTGAGATAGGTATATCTGTGAATGTTTCACGATTCCTTGGAAATATGAATGTTGTGTTTCAGTAGTGACAATTGACAACAACAGAAATATCATCATCATCATCATCATCATCATTATCATATAGTAGACACTTCATTTGTCCTGTTTTCAGACATTTAGTATTTTTCCAGAGTTTAAAAGGCAAGAAACAGACTACTAATTTTTTCTAAGCTCTTACCAGACTTAAAAGTATGTACGCAGACTATAGCAACGCTGAATGGTGTGTGACATTAAGCCTTTAGGGCTCTAGTGTCAGATGGCGTTGCTTCAAGCTACTAAGTAAGGCGGTTAATTCTCTTGGGACCTTTTATTCAAAGGATGGACATTAGGTGACGCGGATTCAGCCAAGGAGTCTTCACCAGTTGAACAAGTCCCTGTTATGTCTGAACAATCCAATGTAGAAGTCGAAGACATGGAGCCAAGTGATCCGTACGTAGACCCGGCATCAGGGGACTGGATACTGAACAAGTTTGATATCGAATGTATCGCCATCGGAGCAGGTATCATGGGGTGTGGTGGAGGAGGTAGCCCTTATATTGGCAGATTGAGGGCGCTGGAGCTTCTCAAGAAGGGCAAGGAAATCCGAGTTATTCATCCTAACAAGTGAGTGAATATTCTGATGATACTGTAATTAATAATATGGGAAGTGATGGGGGATGACGGCGGCGAAGGGGGCGAGAATGATAATGATGATGAAGACGACAGCTACGACGATTGTGGTGACGACGATGAGGACGATGATGGTTACGATGACGATGACGGTGACGGTGAAGATGATGATGGCGATGATAATGATGATGATGATGAGGAGGAGGAAGACTATGATGACGATATCGAGGACGAGAACGAGATTGAGTCCTTTTGCATGTTAGATTATTGGTTATTTTTTTTACTGATTTTCAGATTAGGATCAACTCCCGAACTGACCGGTAGCGTAGCAGCACCAGCCTTTATGGGTGCACCAGCAATCGCCATCGAGAGGTTGTTCAGCGGACGGGAATCCATTGCAGCACTGAAGGCAGCTTCAGGGGTTCTTCTAAGTGACAAGGCATTGAAGGAAAAAGACGCTGGAGATGGTACAAAGGAAGTGGAATATGCTCAAGATTTGATGTCCGCGAAAAATGAGGTACGTGGATTCCCTAGATAGGTAGATAGCCATTATTTTTTTCGCGTGGGAAGGGATGGAGGGAGGGAGGGAGGGGGTTGCTAACGGGAAGGTGGGACGGCATCTTTGTTACTTTCCGAATAATTTTGACGATAAAAGCCTCATTGTGAATGTAACCATTGAAATTGCTAAATAGCTATTGCGTTGTGCTTGCATGTGTCGCTGTTTGTGTAGTTTCTCGAGGGTGACTGAGCTTACAACTTCCTTCACCCACGTTGGTTCTAGGTCAGAAGCTTAAGTTCTATAAACTTTCATTGTAGAGAGTTTCCAATGCAAAATAATGCTTGTCTGCTTGGCTACTAAGAATTCAAAGTGGAATATTTCCAATTTGCTTCTTAACAGTGTCAATCAAACAAGAAGCTCGTCGCTGTCGTGTGCGCCGAGATTGGAGGCGCTAACTCTGTTGAACCCTTAGTAGCAGGTGCAGAGTTAGGACTCCCCATTGTTGACGCGGACGGCATGGGTCGAGCCTTCCCTGAGTTGCAGATGTTTCTGCCGTTTGTTTTTGGTAGCCCACCATACCCTGCGGCAGTTGGAGATGAGAAAGGGAACGTGGTGGCAGTATCTTTTGTTAAAACGTCAAAGCACTTGGAGAATTTCCTGAGAATGAAAGTGGTAGAGATGGGGTAAGAACATCCGCTTTGCAAGTAGTGAATACAATTGCTTTGTGATTGGATGAGACCCGGCAAATTTATTAGTACAGTAATTTTATACCAAAAATTAATACTCGCTTAGCTGGGATAACTGATCAGGTGGAAGATCAAACCAAAAGGCAAATTTAATGTACAAATGCGTTGATAAGCTCGCCCCAGTTTATCTTTGTAACATGTTCACTCCGAAAATTTCGTCCTTTGATCTTCGCGTCGCCACTCAAAACTTGGATCTACCGAAACCAGGAAGTGACTACCTGAAGCGTAGCTTCATTTACAGCGGACATTCCCTTGCATGTGTGCCCTGGTAATAAGTGGGAACTTCGCACTACAAAGTCTCCAGACATCATGTTATTATGATGATGATGTACTGATATTTTTCACCGTGTTATAAATAGAGTTTTTATTTGTTCCTTCGTTCGTTCGTCCGTTCGTCCGTTCTTCCGTTCGTTCGTTCGTCCGTCGTTCATCCGTGCATGAGTAATCTTACGAAAGCTTCAAAAATCAAGGATTATTTATTGCGCTTGCCTAGAGGCTCGTGCAATTTTGAGAGAATTTTCAAATATTACTCGTAGTGTTAACCCTAAGTGCACTTACTGTTACACGATTATAAACACAAAAGATCATTAAATACCTTAAGTTTGTAAAATCTTTCCATATTTTGCATGTATGCCCAGGTAAAAAGTGGTGAGCTGACCTCCTCCAGCCCTCAAACGAGGTCTGTTTCGCTCTAGTGTTTTCTAATCAGCAACCGTTCTCGTGTCTGTTTGTTTCCTTAGCTGTATGGCTGGTTTATCGTTTATATTTGACTGGAAAGATGTTACTGAAGAGAAATTCATCCTGTATTCCCTTAGTCGAACATGGCGTCTGGGGAACACTGTACTTCGTGCAAGACATGACAAGGTGTCCCCCGTGGACAGAATCCTTCAACATGAGAATGGAAAACTTCTGATCACTGGAAAGGTTGTGTATAAATAATCTTTATCCCGAATTGTTGAGCTTGAAAGTATTGGAGGGCAAGATCGATGGATGGATATGCTATCGCGCCTTCGTTCTCCGATTTTCAATTAGGCAGGCAGTCATACGGGTGTGGAGTCGTTTTGTTTCTCCTCAAGCTCGGATTTTCTGGTTTTCCTTTCTTGAAAACCTAAAACGTCTCTATGCCAGTGCAATTCTTTTTTTCTTTCTTTTGCTTAATTCACTCGGAGTTTTACTTCTGTTTTGTGGTGGTGGTTGTTGTTGTTGTTGTTGTTGTTGTTGTTGTTGTTGTTGTAACGATGGTTCACCCCGGACTTTCCACTTGGCCAAGAACACCGCTAAGGCGCTAAGACGAAAGAGAGGGTGGATTAGACTTAGAGGTCGGGAGAAAGCTATTGAAGCTACAGAGACCTCAAGAGACAGGAATCCTGATTGGTCATCTGCCTTATCTATAGAGAGCAGAAGGAGAGGGAGGGGAGGGTGAGAGGTTAAATGCTCGAGAAGATGGTTCGTGAGAGTGATTGGCTGATCACACCCCTTTGAACCACTCAGCTTTAGTTCCTGGCAATAATTTTTATCTGACGTTTCAGATGACTACATAATCTGATTGTTTGCGTGTTTTCTATTTCCCCGCTATTTATATTACACCCTTAGGGTTACAGGCAGCTGTTAATCACACAAGGCCGACGTAGCGTTACACTTGTATTGCTCGCATGATCTCGGTAGCCAGTGATTGTTTAGGATTTAACCCTTTGCGTCCAGTTTTAAGTACAAATTCAATTGAAACCAGTTTCTCAGAGATTGGTGAGGAATTTATGACAACCAGTTAGTTGAATCTTGATGTATATATTTGTAGATCGCTGATGTGAGCCGTGGAACCGAAGGTGGTTTCAACAGAGGAAGGCTAACTATCGAAGGCTCTGGGAAGTTCAGTGATTTAACACTCGGTATCGAATTCCAGAATGAAAATTACGTGGCATTCTTCATGAAGTCTGATGGTACCAGAGATATTCTGGCCACAGTTCCTGATCTGATCTCGTTAGTCGATGAAGATACAGGCGAGCCAGTCGCAACAGAGGAAGTCCGATACGGTCTGCGAGTGGCTGCTATTGCCATGCCCTGCTTTCCGCGCTGGGATACCCCGGAGGGATTGGCAGCCGGCGGCCCGGTGGCTTTTGGGTATCACGATGTTGCTTACAGTCCCATCGCTTCTTATGAAAAGCACCTTCCCATCCCGACCCTAGAGATTAACTAATTTGGTTTGCTATGAGCAAGCAAATAAATTGATGAATACGGCCAGGTTAACGAGAAAATTTTTAACTACTTAGAGAAAACTTATAAAAGTAGCTGTCATTTTGAAAAAATGTTAATTCCATGAAATGGAGGCACACAAACAAAACGGGTTCGTTTAGTCACTGACTTTTAGATAAACTCATTGAAAACTTTTGGTTTCATAAAAAATACTCCTGTGAACTGTTTTACAATAGATAGATAACTATTAACGTAGCTCTCATTTTGGAAAAATGCAACTAAGTTTTAGTTTGGTATTATTTATTTAGACATAAATGCCACCAAGAGATCGTGGCAATGAATAACAACAGCGATCCGCGAAGGATGGGATACACGTTCTTTCGTTCTCGTGTACGTTTCAATTACAATTATCCTTTAGGCTTCTAACCTTCTTTGCACTCAGACTCAGTTTTTACAAATGACGTTTTCACCACTGCTCAGCCAATTTTACTCTCTATAGATCTTCCCAACCCGTCCTCGCCACCCTCGTGGTTATCTGCAGTTTTTCTGAAGAACAGTTGTGCGCGCCAAAATTTCATCTAGACGTCAGATTGGTTAATAAATACCTCTTACTAACCGAGTTCGATTTATGGCCCAAGCGCAAAGCGCGCGGGCCTTAAATCGAAGGGGAAAAAAAACGAGGATCCGTGATTTACAGTAGGGACCGAGAAGACGAGGTTAGTAAGATATTTATTATATCTCTACTGTGTGCCTGACGCGTGTTCGTGAACTATTTCTATTCACACGGAACGGCTTCAAATTTGTGACGCACGTAAAAAGCAAAACGAGCCAATTTGAAATCGTTTTTAAGTTGTTAGCACACTTTAATACACAATTGCAATTTAGAGTAAAAGAAAGTTTTAAACTTTTACTTGCTATAAAAGTCAAGACCACTTGGCGATAAATCACGGAACAGTTTGGCAACAAAAACAAATTTAAATTTTAGGGGGCCGTACAGGAGAATACTGCCCGCTAAATTGACTAATCACAACGCGCGTACTAACTGGAGATATAATAAGTACGTCTTAATTACCGAGTTCGAGGTCCGTAGTAGAAGGTACAGACCAAGAAAATTTTGCCCTTCAATGAGATAAAGAGGATCCGTAAGTTACATTACAGACCAAGAAAACGAGGAAAATATGGCCATTACTTTATTACTGGGGTGAAGTGGAATCTAATCATCGATCATTCATTTTACGATAACTGCAGAAATTCTCGCGCGCTCATTGGCTAATTTTCTTTGACAATAAGCGGACAGACACGAGAATTTGTAATTTATGCGATGCGTCAACGAGCAAGAGCGGACAATTTGTTATTTCTTATTTGTTATTAGTGACGTCAGTTTTAATGCGTCTATCCTGTTATTGACAATGCATTTCGACATAACATTGTCAAAGTAGTCTGCGGATCCACTCGGCGATCGCCTCGTGGATCCACAGCTACTTTGACAATGTTATGACGAAATTCATGATCAATGACAGGACAGACGCAAGAAAAACTGACGTGAATTTGTTAAATTGCTCGGACAACAGCGCAGTAAGCCGGTCAAATTGATTAATCACGGGTATGCAGCAACAACAATAGCAACAACCAACCATTTATTTGCCACAGAATGTAGAATAAGTGAAGCAGTGAGTAAAATTAATAAGGCAAAAAACTACTCAGAATAGCAGATAGTAAACGAGCTGTGTAGTCACACAAATTTACAAACTTTATCAGAGTACGTTGTAAAGCACAAGACAAACATTAAATAAGTGGATAAATGAAAAAAGAAACGAGAAAAGTGAACTAGATAAAATAAATTAAATTAAATAAATATACATTTATATAGCGCCATTTTCCACTAATTGTCCATGGCGCTTTACAATACTTTAAAATTAAAATCCTAATTCTTTAAAAACCTAAAATCCTAAATCCTAAAAGTTAAAATCCTAAGAATTAAATATGCTATATAATACAATTAGGCTACAAATAAAAAGTAAAAACTACAAATCAAATGCACGCTTAAAAAGATAAGTCTTAAGATTAGCCTTAAAAACTGCCTCTGATGATGAAAGTCTGATCTGGAGGGGTAGTTTATTCCGGAGCCTTGGTGCCGCCACGGAAAAAGCCCTTTCACCACTACGTTTTAAGATTTGCTCTAGGCTCATCAAGCAACCTGTTGTTTGAAGATCTTAGTGTCCGACCAGAAATGTTAAATCGCAGTAGGTCTCTAATGTAATTAGGGGCCAGTCCATTCAGAGCTTTGTAAGTTAACAACAATATTTTGAAAATAATCCTAAAATGAACTGGCAACCCATGTAAGCTCCTTAGTATTGGTGTGATGTGTTCCTGCCTTCTAGTCAAGGTAACAAGGCGAGCTGCTGAGTTCTGTACAAGCTGAAGTCTATTAATCAGATACTTTGGGAGACTGTACAGTAGGGCGTTACAATAGTCCAAACGCGATGTTATGTAAGCGTGAACAATGGTCTCAGTAGTACTCTGGGATAGGTATCGCCTAATTTTAGCTATACTACGAATGCGGAAAAATGCGCTCTTACAGGTTATTTTAACGTGTTCTTTGAAATCCAAACATTGATAATGATAGAAGCAGTATTTGTATCTATGTGCTTTAGAAAACATTAAATAATAGTCGGCTTTAAACATAAATACTCAAGAAATTTTTTTGTTATCGCTTGCTTAGAGATCGCTCAGACTTTTTAATTCTTCATTCAGATTACTCCAAATAGAACTGAAGACCACAAAAGTGCAAGTTATATTTGCCGTAACTAGTACTAATAGTCTTGTTGGGTCTTAAAAAATGCCAATACATCAGCTTCAACACAAGCTGCGTAGCCTTCACGATGATATGCACTGAAGGTGTCAGGAGTAAAGAACTGACAAGCTGTGATGTGATGAGGAAATCTACCGAGAGAAAATGAAGAAATATATTGGCAACTGTTTCTATCGCAACAAAGACAGCAGCAGCCAGTTAGTCTGTCGGCTTCCTGTTCGGCAATCTCCGGGCTTTTCCCCCACTTTTTGTGGTCGGGATCATCTAGTTCGACGCCAAACAATGTCCAAAGTTTTGGTTGCTCGGTGACGATTCTTTTTAATGGAATGCTCTCAGATGGGTGTCTTGGTGCAACAAATAGTATCTCTCCTTCGCCTATTTGGTTATCTTCCTCGTCATAGTAATGAACTCGGAACCTATAACTTCTTGGTCTTTGATGTGACTTCATCTTCAGGAAGTGCACTCTGATATCTTCGTTGATATCCCTGCCACTTATTCCTGTAAAAGAGCAGTGGAGTTTTTCCCTTGCCATCTTTAAAGCGTGGATTAACGAATCGGCATACTTGTCGCCACCAGGGTTACAGGAACCATCAAATATGACAATTTTCTGTAACTTTTTGTCAAGCAGTGGAAGTAAGGCAAGGTTCTCAAAATGCCCTCCGTCACTGAGTCGCAGTACTGGTGGTGAATTCGTGCCCACATTATTGATGTTTAAAAATCCACGAAAGAAGCGAACAAAGAAAATGTGGGTGACACACCATCTATCAAAGCAACCAAATCCCAAAATGTTACTAAACTACTACTTTTTCTGAACTACAATAACATATGACATCTATGGTGATAATGATGTCAGTCGTCTACGTATTAGGCAAACGACTTGCTGCTGCTAGCGTAGTAATGCTCATGTGATAATAATGATGATGTTTGGACCTGATAATGGTGATGATGATGGTGGTGGTGGTGATGGGTGATGCGGGTGAAGATGGTGGTGAGGGTGATGCAGGGATGGTAGGTAATCTAAAACTGTACCTGACAAAACGTTCCATTTTTCCTGGCTGGATAGACCCAGTATTGAGCACAGCTAGACTAGCTAACAATACAGCTACCGCCATGTGGAGGAGCACTAAGTATACCACCCATTCTTTGCTGTTTCCCAACCAGTAGACAAATGGTAAGGCAATCAGAGGAGTAATACATGAGATTTCAACCAGGATTCGTGTAATCTGGAATAATAAAAAAATACGAATTTTCTAAACGTAAGGAAAACTGAGCGTCCTACTTAACCGACTCACGCCGTTAGAATTGATCCCAGTTTCCGTAGCTCTTAGATACGTTAGCAGCATTTTCAAGCCGCCCTGGATATGAAGCAAGTCTAAGATAACACGCTACTTCATCACAACGTCACACGCTAGCATAGAATTTGCTCGAGACAGACATGAGCTGTGAGAGCAAAAAACTGGCCAAAGAGCAGAACGCAATGAGTATGGCCCTGTGTCATTGGTTTGGCGTCCTTCAGTTGACAGAGCCACTGAAATTTGTTACCAGGCTCATAATAGATTAATCGACATCGTTACTCCCATACATTTTTATTAGCCTATCAGACTCAAACAAGCTAAGCAATCTCCAGTTTTGTCATTTTTGCCATGGCAAGGTGTGCAGCCTACCCATGCCAAGGTGCAAGTTCTTTGTCGGTACCTTCCTTACAGATGATCATTGTCTTTCTGGTGTGTATTTCTAAGCCGTCATTCCATGCTAACATTGAGAGTCATGTGTCATCCCTACTCAGTGGCCTGGCCTTGAACGTTTGGGAAGTCGATACGACCTGCATACCCTGATAGGGACAAGCCTTCCCTACCACGTGTAAGTATAGCACTTTCCAAAGGGCTTGATTATGTTAAGCATGATCCTGTTGATAATAATGACGATGCTGATCACGTACCTTCTCCTTCCAGCCTATTTTAGCCTCTGGACACTCATCACACACGATCTCCTCTCCCATCTGAATTCCCATCAAAGCAAACAGGTCCAATATCGTATCTAGGCGACTCTGGCATCCTTCCTTGTCAAAGCTTACAGCTGCTCCAGATACGGCCATTGCTACAGACAACTTCATGAGGTGTGAATGGAAACGGCCTGCAAAATAACGTGCTAGAATTTCCCCATTTTCTACACCTGTGCCTATAACTTTGACTCCTTCTGACGAGAATGTTATCAGCTGATAAACGTGGTCGTCTCCACCTGCAATCTGCCAGTCGTTAACTGTAATGTTGCTGATAAATACGGGTGATATGTCTTCGAGATCTTGGAGTGTTACCTCGTCGTCCGTATCACCAACCCTTCTGAATTGGTCATCTATTGGTCGCCCGCACCAGTGAAAGATATCCCCACACCGGATTTTAGCTCCGTGCATGAAAAACGCGTTGGTCAACCGATACCTGAAAAAGGGAGCAAATAAGCTGCGTTTCTTTCAATAAATCGATTATCTCAAATTTAGTTTTATCTTTATAAAGACTAGACTAGCATAGCTATTCGCGGGCCAGTCCAACTGTAAAATGTAGATTTTATTGAGAAATAAAATGATGAAAAAATGATGAATTATGTGTGCAGAATTTCCATTAAAACATATTAATCTAACTAAGAACTGCACGAACTGGAATGGGCAACGATTCCTCTTCTTGCGTTTTATCTAATACAAATAACCCTGAAAAAAAAAACAGGCTTGAACGGGATTCGTAGCCATGACCTCTGCGATACTGGTGCAACTGAGCTATCAACGAAGCCAGCTGGGAGCTGTTATCTTGCTAGCTAGAGAGTTCACTCTTATGTCTTGTGTTTGAGTTAGCACAAACCTGTAGTAGACGTTGAACAGAGATTGTTGAAGCGACCTAACGACTGGAAAGAAGATGAAAAACAAGGCACACACTATCAACACCGGATAGAAGACGTCATCAGAATACACTACTGTTCCCATCAACTTAACCTTGAACACTTTCCAGCTCAAAACATATGTGTAGACATAAGAACGAAGGCATAAACCAGCGCTTTTACGAATGACGGGGAAGAAGAACGGAAACACGAGAGAAATGAAGAAAATGAGATATCTGACCCACATTTTCGACGGCCATAGAATATCGTGTGCAATCCATGGAAATAGAGTAAAAGCGAATACCAGTCCACTCAGGGTTGAGAGCAATTTCAAGGGACCTCTGTATTTCATCAGAGTTCTGCGTCTTGAAAGCATGTAGCACGCAAGAGAAACTGTCGCAGTAATTGTAAAGAGCAGCATTTGGTTGACAGGGGGTTGGCAGCCATTGTAGAGGTCCATCATCAGTACCGAAGACGAAGTATCCTGTTGTACACCATGCGAAGAAGTACAGTTCTCTCTCAATATTTCACCAAAGAGGAAGTCTATGGCTGCGGCTACAGGAAGTGCATACGGAAGCCAAAGCGTACATGGCAAAAAACACACAACACAGAGCACAACCAATATAAGCAGTATTGACTGACAAATTCCCAAAACGGGATTCTGCCAACTGCATAGGTACCCAGCATTGGTTCGCATCCGTTCAAAGAATTCGTTATGCCACGTCTTTTTGTTGTTCCACTTGTTAGTTTCTTGCCGATATTTCCAGTCCATGAAAGCCGCACCAGTGAAGCCTCCCCCAGAAACACAGCTTAAATATTCCAAAGGAACGTCATCTTGTAACATTCTACGCAGAGCACCAGAGCAAAATGCGGCTGACCGAATGCCTCCCCCGGAAAATGCAATGCCAGTCGTCTTCCTCGTGTTTCTAGTGGTGGTTCCACTCTGTTGGATTGTTAGGCCAGGATCCAAGGCATGGTTAGTTTTTATCGGTAGAAAGTCATTAGACACACTGGGCAGGCTTATCTTCACAGATGGAACCTCAATTAGTGGAATAACAATGCTCTCCTCCGGCTGATCTGTCAAACTCTCTGTTACTGTATGTTCCATCTGTGAAAAGAGAAAATGCTATTATTGTTTTAAAATGAGATTCACAGGGTCTCACGTACCGAAAATAAAATATTTGAGCTGCTTTTGAAAGAGAAAAACGAAATTGTCAATTAATATATACTGTAGCCGCCGCCTTTTCTTTGGGGGGGGGGAGCGTTGCGTGACATCCCAAAAAACGGCTGCGAAGGGCGGGAGACTACCTTTATGGGGCAACTTTCAAATCCTTGTTACAATGAAACTTGAGTAACTTGTTAATATTGACGATTTAAAAGTGTTAATTCGTTTACTTTTAAAGGGGAATTAATGCGAGGGCATATTCCCACCAAGAAAACATATCAGTGAACGCTTTCCTTTCCGCGCTTTTCCACAGTTTCAAAGCGGATTACATGTAAAATTTATATTTTAGGAAGTTAGGGTATTGAAAACCAATTTTGCCGACGTTCCTACTGTGTCCCTATTTGTTGCTTTAAGTTCTGCTGTAAACGCCGTCTTTGATTTTCGGTGTTAAAAAAAATAAGTCTTGAAAAAATTGGGTTGACATGAGGTCGGGTTGTTTAAAGTCCGATTAAGCTAACCCAATATTGCATTAGGGAGAATTTTGATTTCAGTTTTGTAACTTTTCGGCGAGCTTTTGTGTTGTTTGTCCTTCCGGTTGAGATTGAATAATCTCAAACTATACTAAACAGAAGCAGGTAAAAACATTTTTATACAGCCTAATACCTTCGGTTAACTTTTAATCCTGGGTTAGCGTTGAATGGCTTCTGAACAACCGGGTCGCAAATCTCTCAGCCGCTCAGTGGATCTTTGAATATTAAGCTATTAACCCTTGACTTCTCGACCAGTCGTACACAGAAAACCGTTTTCAGTAATAATTATCGATTATCGAAAATCAATCGCTCGCCCTTCTGTCATCTCAAACACATCTTTCACGTAGAACTTTGAATACCAGGCTGATATGCAACTGAGCAAACACGTGTTCAGTTGAAAAGAAATAAAACCATAATTCCTCCAGAATACGATCACCTTCAGTTCGCCTTTATTTTCGATTCACTTGAACAAACGCGGGGTAGTTAGTAGCAAAAGAATTTTGCTACGTGACTTTTCATAATGCAATATTAAATAAGGTTTCAATTCTGTTTGTATCGCTGATGGCCGCCATCAGTTGCTTCAGAAATTTACAGACGATTCTTACGGCATTTCCGCGATCGAATCGCTCAAACAATCTACAAGTCACTACACTAAAACCATAACACTCACCTTTGTAAATCTGGAATGAGAGAAACTGCCAAATCCACGACGAAAACAGTTTTAATAAATAGAATATCACTAGCACTTCCGTAAATACCGAAAACATAGCTTAGTAACCAGCCCTTCAATACATGTTTTCACGTCACGAAATTAAAGTCAGCGATCAGTTATGCCCCTCGCCAATGGTGAATATGGTTTAACCAGGGGCGGGGCAGAAGACTCCTGAAATTTTTGTACTGGATCATCCAACAAAAATTGACGTCACATCCGGTTTAAACGGTGCCGCGCAGCTCGTTTCACAAAGCGAAAAAATGGCGTTTCGATTGGGGAAGATTTTCTTCTATTTGCAAACCATCAGGTCCGT
Source organism: Orbicella franksi (assembly GCF_964199315.1). Lineage (NCBI taxonomy): Eukaryota > Metazoa > Cnidaria > Anthozoa > Scleractinia > Merulinidae > Orbicella > Orbicella franksi. The sequence goes on along the minus strand of NC_138148.1, from coordinate 31,036,293 downwards.
GTCCTTCCATACTGAGGATAGAAATATCGTGAAGGCACATTTCTTCGACTTTTGAAGCAAAACTGTTGGCAAAAGAGAACACTTTAGTATTGTTTTGAAGGAAAATAACGGAGAGCCTTGTGTTATCGAATGGCGGATTTTACACATATTCAAAACTGGTGTTGTTCCGACTTTTGGTTCTTATTGTTCGTGATTCGGTGATAACACTAAGTGCAATAGCCTATAATGTTAACAACAACCTGGATGAAGTATTGCTGGCCATAGTTTGCACTGTGCACAACGGGAACATATTTAACAGAAGCCGTTTTTTTCTGAAAGTGAACACAGTTGAAGCTCTGTATCCACGTGCGTGTGGTGGAAAAGACATGCTGAAGCGTATACTCAAGGTTAGTATCCTATTTCCATATCTCTTGCTGAATACGGTTTTTCTCTGTAAGAAATAAGCAATGTTGAGAGTTAGAGGCGAGCTTTGGAGATATCCGATTTCCCCGAAGAGATCAACAAAGGGGTGAAGCACTCTCCCACAAATTTTCTGGGAGTACCCCTCCGGGTACTGTGAAACTGTTCATAAATATACATGTATGCTGGACAGAATTCAAATTTTATCCAGTGGTCAATTGTATATTCCTCTGTATTGTCTGAACTGCAATGCTGGCCTAGGGATCAACTTCTTTGGGCAGTTACAAAAGAGGGGGGTTGGCCTGTTTATAGGGTTAGCTCCTTAGCCCTTAACTTTGCCTCCGCTTTTGACAGGTACCCACTTCTACTGTGACCCGGGGCGGGGGGTACTCCGTTATTTGCACTATAGGGATATGTGTGGCCCCAAAAGGTATGGTTTTTCAGTCGTTTTGGTCATAAATAGGGTATCAGTTTTGGCCATTTTGGCCTTAAATAGGATATGGGTCGCACTCTAGTCTTGAATTGGGTAATGTTGTTTAGAAGAAGCTACTTGTTCATCATTAGTGATAAGACCATAAACAAAAGGCTGTCAAAAATTATGTTTAGGGCAACTGTGTCAGCTACCATGGTGGTAAATAGGTTATCGAATTTTTATTCTGGTAATAAATAGTGTAGGGAGAATCGCAGATTTTGGTAGTCATAATTAATTAGTTAATTTGACTATTTTGAGATTTTAAAGATATGTTCTATATATCAAATTGACTCAACAAGAGGGAATAATAGGCCGCTGGTGATTGTTTTCACAGTTTTTTTAGTTCTTCCAAAGATCTGTTCACAACACCTCATCTTCTGTTAATCTGGTGGAGATACAATGTAGCTCTGTAGCAACGGGATCTTTGTTCATTATTTGATCAATGTTTAAATGGCATCTACCTTCCATCTTGTAAAGAAAGAATGAAAAATGGCTGTCTCATACGCATGCATCAAATAATTCACAAAGGTCAGTTGTGATTGCTCCATTGTGGGTGGGCTGAGAATTCTAGCTTGGTTTGATCTTAAAGTGATTGTTTGCCATTTATTTCCCCATGCATTTGGCTGAATATGACCCTGCATGACTATTCAAAACCCTTATTGAATAATCAAATGGGCAATATCCCTCTTTGTTTGAGTTTCCCTCAGTCATTCAATCACAGTGGGTTTTGCTGAGTTAATTTTCTTTTCTTTGTAAATTGATATTTCTGCTTTAAATTCTAAATCTAGGCATCATATGACAGTCGCCATGCGAAGAGTTGTCCCAGTTAGCCAAGCCAAAGTGTTTATATAAAGAAAAGTTGCCCTGCCTGTCAGGGTGCCAAGGCGTGACATGAGCCAAGGCTAGACAACTCACCCACCCCTGTTGTCTTGCAGGCGAGACAGGTTCATGATCCTATAATTTATGTAAACAGCTGGTTGAATTTTCAAAGAAGTAAATGAAAAGTTAGCTTGGCCAGGGTAACTCAGGAGAAGGGTTGTCTTGGGTACCCAAGACCATATAAATGGTCCCTAGTAGGGCCATTCTATTTTATTTCCACACTCTCTCTTCCTTTGTTGACATGAGCTTTAGACGGAGCTATGAAAGAGTTATTTCTGCACTTTTATCTTTTCTGTTAGGTGGTAAATATTGACTTATTTAGTGAGTGTGGCTGGGGGAAGGGGGTGTGGATATAAAATGGAATATCTCTAGTCAGCTCTGGGCCCAAGTTGTGTGTTGTCTAACTGATTATACAAACTATACTTTCCAAAATCTTTATGGGTCGGTGTTTGAGAGGATCATCTTATATGTTCATCACTACAGTGGAAGCTTGCCTTATGGCCACCCCATTCACATAGCCACCTTGTTATTACGGCCACTTGATTCTGGCTTGAACAAAGGCTCAGTCAGTCGGTCATTTTCTTATTTAAAAGAACCCCTTTAACCACACTGTTAATGTGGTCAGATTTTTGTGGGCCAGTAACCGGATTAACAGAGTTCCACTGTAATTTAAAATTGTCAGTATTGGTTGTTTTAAGAATAGTTGTACGTCACAGAGGTGAAAATGAATTTGAGCTATTACCCACAAAACAAAATTCTGGATCGTACATTTTAGGAGTAATATACAAAATTTATAACAAGCATCAGGCATCACTTTGATAGTGAAGTCCCATAACTCTATTATTTGGAGATTGGTTATCCACTATCCCTGAAATTACCAAGGCTGACATCTCTATTATCATGTCATCAAAGCCATATTTTGACACCTACTGTACCAAACACAGTTTCCTTAAGCAGTAACAAGAGTCTTTCTTTAGTAAACCAAAATAGTACTTGCTGCCAGGTGCTTTATAAAAGTAAAACCCCTCCAGAAGCCTTCACAAAGTAATATCAGTTGCTAACAATTTTTTTGTGGCTGATTTAAACCTTGTAATAAATCATACTGAACTGGCCCAAGTTTAATATACATTTTGTTGCATTAAGCTCACATGTTTTCAGTTTAAAGGAGAAGGTCACTCCAAAAAGCTTACTTTTTTTGTCTTCACTTATAGCAAGTGAATATTCAGCATTTCCACTCCCCAAAGGTTCAGCCTCTGAAGTGCCTGCTATCCTTAAGAAATTCATCTCGAAATTAAGAAGCGACTTCGGAGGCCACCATTTTGCAACTGTCTTGGCAGCCTGAGGCTGTGTTTATGTGACTTCATTCTGTCCAACTCGAAATTGGTGGGAAGGAGAAGAACCTGCAACTGACTTGGCATCCATCACAAGGTCAGCAAAATCTATTTTTTTCCAAGCAATTATCCTCTTCACTATCTTCAATGCTATTATTTTGGAGTTTAGAGCTTGTTTAGCTCAAAATAATATGTCTCAAGAGCAGCCATAACCCAGAGTGGTAGTCAAAAGGCTTGTCGCAAGCTATCAGGACAAAATCCGTCAGACAGAATGATGTCATGAAAACTTGGCTTGGGTGCTTCTTTGGAGGCGAACTTCATAAGGAAAACCTGCACTTCAGACGCTGAAACTTCTGTGAGTGGCTAACCTTAGTGCAAGGTTTTCATTAGCATTGACATAAAATTTATGTTTTTTGGAGTGACCTTCTCCTTTAAAATACACACATTAAGACTTAACTCAGTAGCAAGGTACCTCTTGTATGACCAGTAACAGTATACATGTATCCAAAAAACAAAATATATATTGTCCAAACTCAGTCATGTTAGTAGTGTTAGTGTCTAATGAGTTCCTGCAAAGAGATAATTATACAATCATTCTTGCAACTCACCCCAATATTCTGGGAGTCTCCCACCTACCATTTAGATCATCCATCCCAGGCAAGTTTTGAACTATTATCCAGATACAAGGGACCATGGGCTCCTAGGGACAGTGCTTTAAAGTGCTATTATGATGGAATTTGCAGATGTCCTCCATAATATGAGCATAACAGTTTTGTTACCATGGCAACATACTGGGTGTCAACGTTTCCTGATGATTATAGGCTTTTCTGGCCACCTTTGGCTTTCCATTTTGATATTTGCCAATGGTGCCTCATCAGCACGATCTAGGAAGCATACATGTATTAACATGCAAGGTCAAAGTCGTAGCCTCGTTTAACGTTTTTCAAGCTGAAAATCACTGAATTAGTGAAATCAGGTTAGAGGGGACTGGAAAAGAGCAAGTTGCCATGGGAAAATACAGGCTGTATATAATTTTTATAGCCATGGGTGTGTTTCCTGTAGTTCTAAGTATAAGCCTACCAACCTGATGTAATATTGGGTTAAGTGTATGACAACATCAGTCACCTCATTTGCATATTTCTATTTTTCAAACCTACATATCTTTGGAACTGATGCAGATATCTGCAAAAGGTAAACAGCATTTTTAATCTTTTGTGGAATTCTAGGTGATACACCTGAAAATTCTGACTCAAGGAGTGAAAATTTAAGGATAGAAGCACTTTAAAGCATTGAGTTGAATTTATGCTGTTGGCAAAATTTTACTCTAAGGTGTCGAAAGGAATTTGGAGGGGAATTTGGTGTGGTTATTGAATTGACAGACGTTGGTTCTGTTATTATTGTCATTATCTTCTATATTTTTGAGGAAGAATGGTTGTTGGCAAAAGCAAAACTGGCAATATGCTCACTGACCTGTGTTTAGATGTTTTTAGGTTTTTGTCTCAGACAATGAAGGTCAATTTGAGCAGTTACACTGTCTTTACAATAGCACATAAGGATATTAATAGTATAGCTATATTTCAATATCCTCATACTAAAATTATAGTAATTTTATGGTTCAATTTCTACCTCTGCTTTAATTTGTTTAAACCAGTTTATTTTTTTAAACCAATTTAATTTCATCAAAGGGGAAGGGGGAATCTGAGAGCAACAATAAATTAGACCAACAAATATAAGGACCTTTTCAATGGTTGCTTTCATGGCTTAGTGGAGATGAAGTGGACCAAAAAGTCAGAGATCTGATGTTTGAATCTAGGTCTGTCTGTACAAAGATTGTATTGTAGTATAGGAGTATTATGGTAAGTTATCACTTATGTTGGGGGGTTGATATGGGATCATGGCTGTACTGTTGTAGGGTAGGAATAGGGACTGAGGGGTGGGTGGTGTGCTTGTGATCCTTTTTAAAAACCACTCTAAAAGTGAAAACAAACTGATTTCAATTGAAAAATTCACAGTACAGGTAAAAATGATACACTATATCTTGTTTTTTTATAGGTGGTAAATGAGCAAATACGCTCATGATCAAGAGACCTGTCCAAGTGTGATTTTTTTTTACTGATAATAGAAATCATAATAAAGATGCAAAGCCACCTTGGTGTGATTTCTTCCTTGACAGTGAAGTGCAACCTAACCAAAAGTTGCATTCTGTTAGAGGTTTACAAAAATTAAATGGAAAATTAAACTACACCAGTTTGTATTAATTTTATAAGTACTCCTCTCTCCAAAATATATTTGGTATGTTGTCGTACATGTACTGGCAAGAATATAATGTAGAAATTTTATGGGAAATGTTTCCATTCAAAAAATATGCAGTTCGGACACAATAACAATAATTCTCATTTCTGTGGTGTTTTCTTTGGTGTGAAAGTGTAATTTAAACAGATTTATTACCCTACATGTAAGTTGAAGAATATAGGAGCTCCTCTGCAAAAGTTTGTTGTTTTTTTTCTGTTCATTTTTTTTGTTGAACATTTATATTTTCCTATAAGCAGTTTCTTCTCAACACATTGTAAGATAATAACTAGCCATAAAAAGGACGTTTTTGTCTCAGAGATCATTTTCAAGATAAAAAAAAAGTGATTTTCATTTATATTCTTTATTTTCTTTGGGCAGAGACGTTTTGAGAATTTCCCTAAAAATATCACAAGGTACAAAGGAAGGGGCAAAAATAAAAGTTGTTTTCATTATCAGTTTGAGTCTCTCTCTGAAGCTGCAAAGTATGGTTATTTTATACTGTTGTGGATAACGTTAGGCCCATTTTAATTCAAAATACAAATGGGAACTTACATTGATAATCACACAATCCCTTAAATTGGCACTGTTTTGTTTTTTGCTTTTTTCCAGAAAACAATTTGAACATCCTTTTTACACAAGGAGAGGCGGGGGGGGGGGGGGGGGGAGGTATTTTACATACTTTTAAATGGGGAAGCTGCACCCCAAGGTCCAACCCCTTAATACTGTATCCCTTTTCTAAACCCTTAGAAAGTAGTTTTAAAATATCTTTTTGAACAATATATCAGAATCCCCTCATTCTGGCTCATGAGAGTAAATGAGAGATTATCAACAACATTTTAGAACTAGAAGAAGGAAATCCCTAAAAGAAAGATTTCCGTACCCTTTCATTATACACCTGAATTCAACTTGTCAGAAATCCCTTACCCTTTAATAGTTATATCTGAAGCCTGAAAACTTTTGAGCAGAGCTTCCCGATATATATCCTTATAAGGAGTCCTCCCACATACACAATCCAGGAACTCTTGACAAGTTGCGATGAAGCTGGCTTTAAGACTGTCTGATAAGGCAGCTTCTTCAGTTTTTGAGAACAAACTTGTTACTCTCAGTCAACTTCTAGTATGGAACCTTTTCTTTTCTGGTCTGGTCCAAGTTCACAGACACTACTAGCTAGCAATCACTTTCACAACACTAACACTAGCAATGTCAGTTGCAGTCTGGTTGTTCAGTTTCACCACACCATGTTTCATGGTCACTCATCATTGTCAGACATGAGTTCATAATAGCTTGTAACATTCACCAGCCTGGTAGTGTCATTGTTGCTATTACCTGTTCCCAGACTTCCTTTTATGGCTGGGTGTTGGGGCATGATATTTCATTACTGTTTGCAAACAGTTTGTTAAGATCGCACATTGAAACCGTGATGAATTAAAATAATTGAACTCTATGAGAGAGAACTGTCAGAATTGCTAGGGTTCTCTCATTCTCTGGAACTGAAATGTCTTGATGTAATCTTATATAGAGAAAGCAAACTGAAAATAGGGCAAAATGTCTAAGTAACCTTTCAAAATAAGTTGCAAAGACATTTGATAGTTAGGGATTAAAAGATGGGGAACTTGGTCGATAAACAAGGAAATTGAAAGGAATCGAAGCAAGTAAAGGTGCATGCTTGACCTCACAGGATCGGGCGGGGGGGGGGGTGTATTGAAACTTTATAGTGTCACTGACATTTAACACTGTTGAAACAGAAAAATAAATTACATTATAACTGAAAAAAAAAACACGACATGCCCCGATTACTGAATCGCCCATAAAAGTATCCTTTTGTTTATATTTAAGGGGTTCACGGCCTGCTAAAGTACATGTTAAAGGAAGCGTTTACCATTATTACGGGATTACCAAGGGAAACATTAAGATATCTCGTTTAAGGTTCTTAACAAATCGTAACAGAATTTATAATGCCAGTTTGAGTCACAAGCAAGAACAAGAATTTGAGTTAGTGTCGATTGGCAAGAAAGTTCCGCCCCGTTATGTGTGTGGATCTTTACAGTGTGATACGATTAACAGCTCTCCATTACTCTCAAGTGTTAGTTAATGGTAAATTTCAAAAAATGGGCTTCTGTTAAATAGGTTCTCCCACGGCTAGAAAACTGACATGGCGCTTTTCTCTCAGTGTAATGCCTACCTAAGAGAATAGGATATTTGAATTGAGTGCAACTTACCTAGAATTGATTACTTCCACGTAAACGATGACTCCTGTGGAATTCAGTTACGAAGAAACGACGACATTTCGTAAAAACACACGCCTTCAAAACAGCGTCTCTTTGAACAAATAATTGTTCTGTTCCTCAAACAAACGATATGGCGAGGAAGAAGACAAAATTTTGTTTATCATGGCCAAATAAAACGTTAGAAATATCCCGCCGATCGCGAAATATTGCTGTTTTACTTACAGGGAGAACGATTATGTCGCAGTCAAATTTTATTTCGCCGCTCAGCCCGCTTTTTTACCGGATGTGACGCCACTTTTTGTTGGATGATCCAAACACAAAAAAAGTGCCAGACGTCGCAGAGTGTTCTCCCCCGCCCCTGGGTTTAACGTAGTAATTTGCTATATCACCTTCAAAATAGTATGACCAGTCTCCTGGCTGCTCTTTTCCCGGGATAACGAACACACGCATAAGCGTACCGAAAAAACAAAGTATATATATATGTTTTTTGTCACGTTTGTTCCAAGCTATTGCTGGTTTTCAGTGTCACGCAATTCAAAATAGATCAAAATAAAAATCAAAACCGGTCAATAGATAAAGTCCAGAATCTGGGAAATGAAAGAAGGTAAATATGCAAAGACTCTCGCCAAAATTCTGGTCACAGCAATTTTTCTTATGCGAGATATGCGGAGAAATTTTTACCCAAATTTATAGAGATTTGTATGGAGACGCCATGTTGGTGCCCACCCGTATGGGCACCAACATGGCGGCCGGAAACCAACAGAAACATCTGTCACTGAGTTTTGCTACAAAAGCGTAAGTTTATCCGTCGAGGAACTCTAAAACATTAAAATAATACTTTTTCTAAGACATGAACTGTTCAGATAGCCAAGTTTCCCGAAATAAGTCACTTTTTTAACCATCATGACAGCTCTCTAGGCCGCCATGTAAATGCCGCGTCACGCAAAAGCTTAGAAATTCAAGCGTAGTGTATCACACAACCAAGAACCCATTCGGAGCGAAAATTTGTATGAATATTAGTTTTCAGCTGCTCTTACACATCATTTAAGTAAAATCTCAGGAAGATCAATAGTTTTGTGGTTCGAATTTTAGTGACGTCATGTGAAAACCAGCTATTGTTAGATGCAGCTGGCCAACCGAGGCGTAAACACCTGTCACGCAATTTCATTTTCGTGCTACATTGTATTCGCGCCTTAAAAAGGTGGCTCAAAAAAGTTTCCAGCACCTTGTCAGAATTTTGATGATTCATTATAACCACTCTTAATCAGTCGATGCTACTAACATGGTATCGAATAAAAAAAAAAACTGTGTAGTTACTGAAGTAGCAGGTGTCGGTTTCCTGTTCGTTTCGTCCGTTTCAGTAAGTCGGTTTTTCACCGTGACTCTGAAGATGACTTCCACTCGAAACCTCATCAATGATGGTGCAATGTACAAATACGACAAGAGTAGTCTGTCCTTCCTTTACGAGGCTCGACGTTACTCAGCTCTAATTTTTTTTTAACTACTTAGATCAAATAAAGAACCGAAATGGCATGATCCAACATAACTCCAATTAATTTTTTGAGAGGGGCCGGGGGGGCTTGTAATCTACGGATCTTCTAGATGTGGGGCCCATAGTTGACTGGGAGCAGGGGCGGGTTTATTTCCAACGTTTAAGTTGTAACATTATCAGCGGTCTAGCTCCAGTGTATCTTACAAAACGTTTATTGATATTCAAAACCAACTTTTTTTAACCGTTGTAGACGGTAACATGCACATAACAACAGCTACAAAGTTCATAAGGATACCAAGCACTCATATATACTTTCAGCCATAGTACAAAAAGACTACTTCCGATGAATGACTGCATTGCAGGACCATATTACTTGAATTTCAGAGGTGCACATCATTTTTGAAATCAATGCAACTTTAATACAAACCACTGACACTAAGCCCAGTTCAGATGAGTCTGGAGTCTGATAATGCATGTGCAGACCACTCAAACACAAAGCCAAAATTTTACCAGCCATTTAACACAGTTTCGTTTGCTTTCGTCTTCAAGATTTGTTTACACCCTCTGTAAACAAAAGAAACCCGCAAACCACCACTCTGGTGTTCATGATTGTAGCTAGGGAATTTAAACTGTCATGACGAGACGCACGGGGCTTCTACTGTAAGTACCGCAGAGAAATGGTAGGAAATTTTCCTAGTATTCCTTACATACTCTCACTAGGGTTCTTGCGGCCAGGGAAGGCGTCATAATCTGTTTCAGTGACATGCCGATGATATTAAACAAAATATAAAACAGAAAGGGCCGATGGAATATGAGACAAGCTTTAAAATGAAGTCACGATATTAATAGTGTTTTAAAAGTAAATCGTGCGCTCGAGTCATTCCCGATGCTTTCAAATGGTGGCGGACTCCACTGACGCCAATAATCTGGCACAAAACAAAGTCATTACATATCGGATCACGTCTAAACACACGTGAAGAAAGACTTGGGCAGGAAAAAACGTGAGCGGACAAAACCGGGGAATGCCGATAAATCAAGTAATCCCGCAATGATGAACGAATTACACAACATGAACCTTCGTCTGCTTCTCCCCCTGAACCAAGTTCAGATCTACGAACTGAACTTAAAGATACCAAAGTGACTACGAACGGATGTTGAGCGCGGCGAGCAGACGTAAATTAATGTCTGGTTTACCCAATGAAAGCCATCACAATAAACTCTGAGTTTGCATCGAGATGCTTGTCCGGGCGTAAAGGAGCGTTTGATTAATCAATCTAAAACAGATCTTAAGGAATAAAAACCCAGATGATCTGGAATACTTGTCTGAGTATGTCGTTGGCAGAGGGAGCCACGTGCAGTATTATCATGCTCGGCAATTGAAGTTATTGTGTAGAAAATATCGCACAATTACATAGCCGAGGACAAAAAAAAAAGCATGAGCAGAAACTTAGTACATGGAGCTAAGATAGACTGTCAGTGCTTTAGGTCACCATTCACGGCTACCAATGGCTTGGCCAATGGCTTGGCCAATGGCTCGTACACGCAACGAATCGTAAAAGTCCGTAAGTAACGACTTCCGAAAGAAGTGAGCCCACCCCCCATCCCCTGAAAATAGAGGAACTAAGGTTCAAAAGTATAATTATTTTTCCAATCAATAACCTGAATAACGTACGATAAACTGATGACGATTCAACCAGGGAAGGTATAGCTTATTCCAGGAGGCGTCATGAAGCGCCCTGGTAAAACAAACCCCACAAAATTTTCATCAAGTAACAAGAAGGTATTAACAGGAACTTTTCTTCAAATTGAAATTACTAGAATTGAAAACTTTCCATCATTTTTTAACAGGAACGCATAAAAAGAACGTTTAATCATATTGAAATTAAAAACTCGACCAGAGGAGTTAAATATTTATTAAGTAGATTAACGTAGCAGTGCATCATGAACAGTAAAAATAGTTTAATTACATCACGGCCCACCCATGTGCCAGCAACACAAATTTGAACTAGAACGAAGAATTTCAAAACGATTTATAAAAACTCATTGCTTTTTTCCAATTACACCCACAGCCTTAGAGGAATACAGCCCTGTTCTCATAGTATTAAAAAAAAAAAACCACCGGGAGGAGATCGATACTTACAGTAGAAGTCATTTGTGTTCCCTTATGGGGTGAGAGATTCTCGCCCATATCAACTTTCTTTCCTCTCGTAAATTCTCGCGCGTCAAGAGATGCGCCACACCCGCGTTTTAGGTAAGGGAATCCCAACCATTGCTTACCTAACTTTTTCAAGATGCTTCGTTTAGTCCTCCCCCAAATCTACACACGTGTATTTCACTTGTGGAAGTCTGTCGATTTGGACAGTGCTTGGGTGAGAGATTCTCGATCGCCCATATCAACTTTCTTTTCTCCTGTAAGTTCTCGCTCGTTTAGAGATGCGCCACACTCGCGTTTCAGGTGCCGGCATCCCAACCAATGCTTCCCTAACTTTTTCAAGATGCTACTTTTAGCCCTCCAACAAATCTACACACGTGTATTTCACTTGTAAAAAACTATCGATTTGCAAAGTGTTTGGGTTGGACATTCTCGCCCATACTAACTTTCTTTTCTATCGTAAGCTCTCGCGCGTTTAGAGATGCGCCACACTAGCGTTTTAGGTGCAGAGCTCCCAACCAGTGCTTACCTAACTTTTTAAAGATGCTAATTTTAGCCCTCTCCCAAATCTACACACGTGTATTTCACTTGTGGAAGTCTATCGATTTGGACAGTCCTTGGGTGAGAAATTCTCGCCCCTATCAACTTTCTTTTCTCTCGTAAGATCTCCCGTGTATAGAGATGCGCCACACCCGCGTTTTAGGTGCAAGGATCCAAACCAATGCTTACCTAACTTTTTAAAGATGCTACTTTTAGCCCTCCCCTAAATCTACACACGTGTATTTCACTTGTCGAAAATGTCGATTTGCACAGTGCTTGGTTAAGACATTCTTGCCCATATGAACTTCTTTTCTCTCAAAAGCTTTCGCGCGTTTAGCGATGCGCCACACTCGCGTTTCAGGTGCCGGGAGTCCAACCAATGCTTACCTAACTTTTTAAAGACGCTACTTTAGCCTTCTACCAAATCTAGACACGTGTATTTCACTTGTAAAAAACTATCGATTGGCAATGTGTTTAGGTCGGACATTCTCGCCCATATCAACTTTCTTTTCTCTCGTAAGTTTTCGCGCGTTTCGAGATGCGCCACACTCGCGTCTTAGGTGCAGGGATCCCAGCCAATGCTTACCTAACTTCTTAAAGATGCTACTTTTAGCCCTCCCCCAAATCTACACACGTGTTTTTCACTTGTAAAAAACTATCGATTTGCACAGTGTTTGGGTTGGACATTCTCGCCCATATCAACTTTCTTTTCTCTCGTAAGTACTCTCGCGTTTAGAGATGCGCCACACTCGCGTTTTACGTGCTGGGATCCCAACCAATGGTTACCTAACTTTTTAAAGATGTTACTTTTAGCCCTCTTCCAAATCGCCAAGGTTTATTTTACTTGTGAAAGTCTATTGATTTGGACAGTGCTTGGGTGAGAGATTTTCGTCCCTATCAACTTTCTTTTCTCTCGCAAGCTCTCGCGCGTTTCGAGATGTGCCATACTCACTTCTTGGGTGCTGGGATCTCAACCAATGCTTACCTAACTTTTCAAAGATGCTACCTTTAGGCCTCCCCCAAATCTACACACGTGTATTTCACTTGTGGAAGTCTATCGATTTGGACAGTGCTTGGGTGAGAGATTCTCGTCCTTATCAACTTTCTTCTCTTTCGTAAGTTTTCGTGCGTTTAGAGATGCGCCACACTCACGTCTTAGGTGCGGGGATCCTAAACTTTGCTTAACTCTCTTTTTAAAGATGCTAGTTTTAACCCTCTTCCAAATTTCCAACGTGTGTTTCACTTGGGCTTTTTAAAGATGCTAGTTTTGGCCCTCTCTTAAATTTACACATGTGTATTTTTTACTTGTGGGAGTCTTTCGATTTGGACAGAGCTTGGGCAAGAGATTCTTGCCCATATCAAATTTCTTTTCTCTCGTAAGTTCTCGGGCGTGTAGAGATGCGTCACACTCCCGTTTTTGGTGTGGGGATCCCAAAGTATGCTTACGGGGCTCTTTAAAAATGCTAGATTTGGCCCTCCCCCAAATCTACACACGTGTATTTCACTTGTGGAAGTCTGTCGCTTTGGAGAATGCTTGGGATGGAGATAGTCGCCCATTTGTATTTTTTTCTGTCGCGTGTTTTCGCGCGTTTAGAGATGTGCCACACTCGCGATGTTGGTGTCATGATCTCAAACTATGCTTACTGGACTTTTTAAAGATGCTAGATTTGGCCCTTTTATCAAATCCACACACGTGTATTTCACTTGTGGAAGTCTGTCGCTTTGGACATGCATGGGTTAAAGATTCTCGCTCATTTATATCTTTTTTTCACTCACGTGTTTTTAATTGCGAGTTTAGCGATGCGGCACTCTCGCGTTTTTGGTGTGGGAATCCCAAACTATGCTTACCTCGCTTTTTAAAGATGTTAGTTTTAGCCCTCTTCTAAATGTCCAACCTGTATTTCACTTGTGGAAGTCTATCGATTTGAACAGTGCTTGGGTGGATATTTTTAACCATGTCAATTTACTTTTCCCTTGTCTTTCCTCGCGCGTTTAGCTATGTGGCACTTTCGATCTTTTGGTGTCGGGATCTTAAACTATGCTCACTGGGCTAGATGCTAGTTTTAGCCCTCTCTTAAATTTAAACATGTGTATTTTTTTTACTTGTGGGAGTCTTTCGATTTAGGCAGTGCTCGGGTAAGAGATTCTCGCCCATATCAAATTTCTTTTCTCTCATAAGTTCTCGCGCGTTTAGAGATGCGCCACACTTGCGTGTCTGGTGTGGGGATCCCAAAGTATGCTTACGGGTCTTTTAAAATGCTAGATTTGGCCCTCCCCCAAATCTACACACGTGACTGTATTTCACTTGTGGAAGTCTGTCGATTTGGACAGTGCTTAGGTTGGAGATTCTCGTCTATATCAACTTTCTTTTCTCTCGAAAGTTTTCGCGCGTTTAGAGATGCGCCACACTCGCGTTTTAGGTGCAGGGATCCTAACCAATGCTTACCTAACTTTTTAAAGATACTACTTTTAGCCCTCCCCCAAATCTACACACATGTATTTCACTTGTGAAAATCTATCGATTTGGACAGTGCTTAGAGTCGCCGAGACCGGGCTACACGCAGCGTGATTTTGACAAACTTTGGGTCGATTTCCAGGATTTTGGGCGATCTTTAAGAGTTCCAGGGACTCTAAACTAATTCGAGAAGACTTTGCTTTTCAGTGAAATGGAGAAAGGAAAAATTTTTGAACGCTTGGTTATGAGCAGTCTGGCCCAAATATAGTCCCCCTTTAATTCACTTAGTGACTAGAAAGTCGCCGTGAACGGGCTAGGCGCAGCGTGATTTTGTTCGCCTTTAGGTCGATTTCTATTAACTGGGGCGATATTTCCGAGTCCCAGGGACTCTAAACTAATTCGAGAAGACTTTGGTTTTCAGTAAAAGGGACAGAGGAAAAAGTTTTAAATGCTTGGTTATGTACAGTCTACCCGAAATATAGCCCCTCTTTAATTCACTAAGTGACTAGAAGGTCGCCGTGAACAGGCTACGCGCAGCGTGATTTTGACCAACTTTGGGTCGATTTCCAGGAACTTGGGCAATATTTCCGAGTCCCAGGGACTCTAAACTAACTCGAGAAGGCTTTCGTTTTCAGTTAAATGGACAGAGGAAAAATTTTTGAACGCTTGGTTATGAGCAGTGTGACCGAAATATAGGCACTTAGTTACTAGAACGTCGCCCCGACCGGGCTACGCGCAGCGTGATTTTGACCAACTTTGGGTCGATTTCCAGGAACTTGGGCAATATTTCCGAGTCCCAGGGACTCTAAACTAACTCGAGAAGGCTTTCGTTTTCAGTTAAATGGACAGAGGAAAAATTTTTGAACGCTTGGTTATGAGCAGTGTGACCGAAATATAGGCACTTAGTTACTAGAACGTCGCCCCGACCGGGCTACGCGCAGCGTGATTTTGACCAACTTTGGGTCGATTTCCAGGAACTTGGGCAATATTGCCGAGTCCCAAGGACTCTAAACTAATTTGAGAAGACTTTGGTTATCAGTGAAAGGGACAGAGGGAAAATTTTTGAACGCTTGGTTATGAGCAGTCTTGCCGAAATATGACTTAGTGACTAGAAAGTCGCCGAGACCGGGCTACGCGCAGCGTAATTTTGATCAACTTTGGGTGGATTTCCAGGAGCTTGGGCAATATTTCTGTGTCCGGTCCCAGGGACTCTAAACTAAACCGAGAAGACTTTGGTTTTCAGTTAAATGGACAGAGGAAAAATTTTTGAACGCTTGGTTATGTCCAGTCTGGCCGAAATATAGCCCCTCTTTAACTCACTTAGTCACTAAAAAGTCTTCTCGAATTCGGTTAGAGTCCCTGAGACTCGGAAATATCGCCCAAGTTCCGGGAAATGGACCCAAAATTGGTAAAACTCACGCTGCGCGTGACCCAGTCGCGGCGACTTTCTAGTCACTAAGTGGCTATATTTCGGCCAGACTGCTCATAACCAAGCGTTCAAAAATTTTTCCTTTCTCCATTTCACTGAAAAGCAAAGTCTTCTCGAATTAGTTTAGAGTCCCCGGAACTCTTAAAGATCGCCCAAAATCCTGGAAATCGACCCAAAGTTTGTCAAAATCACGCTGCGCGTAGCCCGGTCTCGGCGACTCCAAGCACTGTCCAAATCGATAGATTTCCACAAGTGAAATACATGTGGGTAGATTTGGGGGAGGGCTAAAAGTAGCATCTTTAAAAAGTTAGGTAAGCATTGGTTAGGATCCCTGCACCTAAAACGCGAGTTTGGCGCATCTCTAAATTTAACTTAAGAGAAGAAAGAAAGTTGATATGGGCGAGAATCTCTCACCCCGTTGCCGTGTAGAAAACCTGCTGGACAGCACAATTGCAAGACATTTGAACCAGGTCTTAGTGAAGTATCTAAATCAGCCGAAGTGCTGTATTATAAAGACGTAACTGGTATATATTAGGGAGCTTACGAATCGACGACTTTCGGACGACGGCGCCGTTGGGTCACCTTATAGTCTCGCGTCGTCGTCCTGTAGAAATTTGAATTTACGATTCGCAGTAAAGACGACGACGTTTATGCGCGACCGGCAAATTTTTATTCTCTCAGGAGCTCGAGAAAAAAAATACTCAACACAGACCAACAAAATGTGCTAGCATGGCAGAAAAGAAAGCGCAGCTGTACGTCAAGAAAAATTTGGGTTCTAAAAGATTAGGCTGGCTATAATAAGACCACTCAAAACAACAGAGGAAAAAATCGCCTAGCTCTCTAGTTGAGCTATCTATGTCCTTGTTTCTAACTGTCGACACGAATGCTAAAACCTTTTAGTCCTTTCAAATTCATTGTACACCAAAAAATGTCTTATATTTCAGTGAAGCGTGATTAAAATGAAAGATTTTTCATACAGCAATTTGCTTTTCATTCACACCGTGTCGTGCTTTGACCGCTTTCAGTGTTGGTTGAACTCATAGCGTTCGCCATGGCACTGTAGAAGGTCGTTTCTTGAACGAAAACAGGCAAATAAAATTAAAATCAAACATCAAGGACATGCCCCTAATGTGATACTTAAATTATCTGGCAAAAATACCCGAAGTATCGAGGGAAAACTTTGAAAACTAACCTCACGGCCTCCTGTTTCCAAGACGCCGGCAAATCGCTCTCACCAACGTCGTCGACTTTGGCGCGAAGCTGGGAAGTGCTCAGAAACGCATGCGCAGTGAGCATGTCACGCAATCTAACGGCGGCGTCGTGCAAAAGTCGTCGATTCGTAAGCTCCCTATTATAAGCTTAAAAACTGATTTTGAATTATAAAAGAAAACGGAGGCGATCCATCTTTGACCTACTGCCAGAATGGAACCCAGACCACGTCGGTGGGAGCCGAGCCCGGAAACGTGAACAAGAGAAACGGTCGTATTTCAACGAGGTTTAAGTTCAGGCTCGAAGCCAACATCATTAATTAGTAAGGACTCATAAACACATCAACTACAAAAATAACTATCTCACGCTAAAATATAGACATTCGGTAAACACGCCTAAGAGCCAAGAAACGCCTTGTGGAACCTAAGAACTACACGAACCTCGATCACAAGATGACCACGACACATAAAAATGTAGATAGTTAAAAAAAAAAAAGGTTAATATTTCTCACCAAAAATGTAGCAAAATATTCGTGATGAACCAGCTCGGCTCATCAGCAATTAAAGCATTGTTTCTTGTTTTCTGTACCTTTTCATGACCAATTTCTACAATAGTATAATAAGTCAAAGATCTTCTCCAGTACAGCTCTTAGTTCCTGATTTAATGCCTAAAACTACTAAGCATTTTGAAAATTTTTCGTGCGCTGTGTCTTTTTCCTTGCAATTGTCCTTTTCACTCCCATTCACTCGCTGGTGCGTATTCGCCTTCAAATCTTTAAGCATTCAAAACTTTCACTATTACATGTATGTTATTATGAGTCCTGCGGTGACTGCTGTTTAAAGAACTTTGCAACCTTGGCCTCAACACAAGCTGCGTAGCCTTCACGATGATAGGCACTGAATGTGTCGGGAGTGAAGAACTGATTAGCCGTGATGTGATGAGGAAACTTTCCAAGCAAATAATCAGAAATGCAGTGCGAGCTGCCGTAATAATGGCAACAGTGACAGCAGCAAAACGTCAGTCTGTTCGCTTCAAGATCGGTTAACTCGGGGCTTTCCCCCCACTTTTTGTGGTCGGGATCATCTAGTTCGACGCCAAAATGTGTCCAAGGTTTTGGTTGCTCGGTTTTTTCTCTCTCTAGTGGTATACTCTCAGATGGGTGTCTGGGTGCTACAAAGAGTATTTCGCCATCACTTAGTTTGTTGTCAGCCTTGTCATAATATTGAACTTTGAACTGGTAACTTCTTGGTCTTTGCTCTGACTTCATTTTCAAAAACTTTACCCTGATGTCTTCGTTGATGTCTCTGCCGCTAGTTCCTTCAAACGAGCAATGGAGCTTCTCTCTCGCCAGATTGAGAGCAGTCAAAAGCGATTCCGCGTACATCTCATCACCAGGGTTACAGGAACCATCAAAGATGACAATTTTCTTCAGCTTTTTGTCAAGTAGTGGAAGCAAGGCGAGATTCTCGAAATGGCCTCCATCACTGAGTCGCAGTATTGGCGGAGGATGTGTACCAACGTTATTGATGCTTAGAAATCCGCGGATGAAGCGAACAAAGAAGGTATGTCTAATCCACCAACTAAAGAAAAAAACGCAAATTATATTACATAAGGTATGATGGGCAAAAGAAAAAGAAAAACGTGAGGACTTGGAGCTGACTGGCTCATAGCTAACGGAGCTTATCCCGGTTTCTGTAGCATGAAGCAGTTAGGAGTATTTCTACTCCCCCCTGGACGAGATGCTAGTCCATCGCGGGTCACTCCCTCGCAATTTATTAGGTTTCCCAACAATTCGCCGGTACCCATTTATACTCCTGGGTGGAGAGAGGCACTGTGAGAGTTCAGTGTCTTGCCCAAGAACACAACACTGTGTCCCCGGCCAGGGTTCGAACCCGGACCGCTCGATCCGGGGACGAACGCACTCACTATGAGGCCACCGCGCCTCCAAAGCGAAGGTCAACGCTATGGTACAGATAAGCGGAATACTTAAGTAGTTTTAAGCAACGATTTTTTTGTATTACTTTGCCTCTAGTGAGTAGAAATGTGTAAGTTAGTGTAAAGATAACGGTCAGTAATTGCTGTTCTGATGGTAGCGGTAATAATTATAACAGTAGTATTGCTGGCAGGTAAAGGTAAAGTCTGCATACGAGCTAAGTGGCTCATCAAGCCGGAGCATATCCCGGTTTCAGTACGACAGCGACTAGGAGTATTTCTACTCCCCCGTGGATGGGATGCTAGTCCATCGCAGGGTTACCTCCAAGCATTAACTTCGCCGGTACCCATTTATACACCTGGGTGGAGAGAGTCACCGTGAGAGTAAAGTGTCTCGCCCAAGAACACAACGCAATGTCCACGGCCAGGGCTCGAACCCGGACAGCTCACTCCGGAGTCGAGCGCACTAACCATGACGCCACCGCGCCTCCTAGTATTGCTGGTAGTGGTTGGTAATGAAGGTGGGGATTGTGGTGTGACAGAAATTGCCGCACTGCTGCCTAAAGTGGTTGTTTTCCTGATGATGGTCATTGTCATGGTGATAGCGATGGTAACTGACGAGCGGTTTTCAGTTGAGTGGTGAAAACCAAAAGCAAAGTAATTATTATTCTGGCCAATCAAAAAGGACACAGCCAATCCAGTGAACCAATCAAAACTCGAAGTCGTCTGCAGCAGACACAAAGCGCGGGAAAACGTGTATGAGCGAGTCGCAATTGGTTCTGGTTATATTAACTTCTCATTGGTTGAAAAGTGGCACGAGTGTTTTTTTAAACGAATCACTTAATACAAAACCAAAGAAAATGCAATTTACTTTCAACACTTAAGTGAAACCCGATCCAAAATAAGTGGTGACAAAGTTATGATGCATGATCTATTTTGTGCAATTGTAAAGAGTATGGCAATATTGCAATTTATTAAAGTAAACAATGTATTGTAAATAGCGTAAAGTGAAGGTGGCGTACAACTTGAATCCTTAGCAGTGTGTGTTCAATAATATATACAAAAATGATCCGCAATTAAGAGCACCTGAGGAAAAGTTGCCATCTTCCTGGCTCCGTCGACCCCGTCTTTGCCATAGCAAGCCCAGTCAGTAACAAAACAACTACAATGTGAACCAGCACCAAATATTCCACCCAGTGTTTACTGTGTCCCACCCAGTACACAAATGGTAACGCTAGAAGAGGAATTACACAGCAGATCTCAACCAGGGAAGGTAGTACGTACTGCAAGAAAAAAACCACACACATTTGCAGTGTTGATGAGTCAGTGTTTCATATATATATATATTGAAGACAACGTTAGCTGTGACAAAGGTTGTTGATAATGATACAGTTGAAAGGTTAAGGCCGGAGAGGCTCCCATGCAAAAAGGACGTTTTATAACCCTTAAAAAGTACGACAAACACCCGTTCTTTTTATAGGAAAGGCCAACCCACGGAAGATGAAAATGACACCTTTAACATACCTGCTTTATCTTTCCAGCTGTGCTCTCTCTTTGGTCTTGACAGTGGCGCTGATCACTTACCATCTCATCTCCCATCCCAATTCCCAGCAAGTTCAACAGGTCCAGCACCATATCCAGTCCATTCTCATAACTCCCCATGTCGTAGCTAACAGCAGCTCCAGATGTCGCCATGGCAGTGGACAACCTCATGTGTTTTGGCTCAAAACGTCGGCTCAATTCAGATGATTTTTCCCAATCACTACCAATAAGTTTGACCCCATTGGGTGAAAATGCAATCAGCTGATGACTTGATTTGGCACCACTGCTAGTCTGCCAGTTGTTGACTGTAATGTTACTTATAAATATGGGTAAAACATCCTTGAGATCGTCAAGATTCAGTTCTTTGTTTGCATCTTCCCCCTTGATAAGATCATATATACCTTCAGCTGGTCTTACACAGTTAGGGAAGACATCTTGCCATCGGCATCTTGCTGTGTTCTCGAAGAACGCGTCAGACAGTCGATATCTGCAAAAAGGTAAAAAAACAAAAAAATGTGCTTGTTTCATCCACGCCTTGACAATGAAGGAAAGTCTGCTTGGTCAAGCCATGTAAAAATAACGAGCTGCCATCGCTAGTTCTCTGTTATTCGGGAATGTTTTACATATGTTGTGCTAATTTGAAATACGATGGAAGTGCGCTTTTTATCGAGGATTTCGTTTTCAAGTTCCTCCTCTTTATGCCGGTTTCAGATTCTAGGCGTATCTCAAGCTCAATGATACCACACCGACTTGACTGCGTATCATTAGTAACCACTCCTGGATATTGTCCTCTTCCCACCCCTTAACGAGATATTTTGCTTACAGCGGTCACTCCTCAACTTTCTAGTTTCAGTCATTACACCTGGAAATGGTATAGAAAGAGGTAGAGAACAACAACATCTTGTCTGACTTTTATCTCAGACTTCTAAGAGTCTCTGGACTGCATTAATCTGACAGCTTACCAAAAACTGTTAAAAAACTGACGTTATATTCTAAGTATAACGTTAACACAAACCTGTAGTAGATGTTAAACAAAGATTGGTGAAGGGGTCCAATGAATGGGAACAGTATGATAGCAATAGCACAACCAATCAAGATTGGATAGAACACTTCATCTGAGTATGGCAACGCTCCGAACAAATCAGTCTTGAAGACTCTCCAGCTCACAAAAAGTGTGTAGGCATAGAAAAAGAGGAATATAGCAGCAACGTTACGGACGATGGGAAAGAAAAATGGAAGAAAAAGAAAAACGATGAAAACCAAAACCTTGATCCAGGTTCTTAACGGCCACAGGAAGTCATGTGCAACCCAAGGAAAAAAGGTCAAGGCAAGCACCAGTCCACTGAGGATGGAGAGAAATCGAAACAGGTTTTGCCATTTTATCAAATCTTTTATTCTTGACAGGATAAAGAAAAAAACCCAAAAAGCAAACGTTATCAAAAACAGGGCCACTCGTCTGCCGGGGGGTTGGCAGTCATCATAGAGCTCCAGTATTAGGAATGAAGTCTTGGCACCCACGGTGACTGAGGGAGCACAAGTGCTGTTCTCTCTTAAAATCCCACCAAAAAGAACGTCTACAAACACAGCTAAAGGAAATGCATAAGGTAACCACAGGACACATGGCAAAATGATCACAACAAAGATCAAGAGAAGAGTGAAGATAATTGACTGGCAAATCCCCCACCCGGGACTTTGCCAATTGCACATGTACCCAGCATTGTTCCGCATTTTCTCAAAGAATCGTTTTTGCCACACCTCATCAGGAGTTCCTTCTTTTGGACGTTGTTTCCAGTCAAGAAAAGCCGCCCCAGTGTAGCCCCCTCCGGAAACACAGCTCAAATATTCCAGAGGAACGCCATCTTGTAACATTCTACGCAGAGCACCAGAGCAAAATGCAGCAGACCGAATGCCTCCCCCGGAAAATGCAATGCCAGTGGTCTTCTCTGGGTCCGGAGGAATGGACCCACCCTGTTGGATTTCAGAGTTGGGATCCAGACTCTGCTCGAACGGTCGACCATCAATACAACCACTGGGTGTTCCAGGACGGGATGTCTTCTTAACAAGTGGTTCATTAGAAGGGATGAGATCAACAACTATCTCCTCAGGATCGATCTGAACTTCGACAAGAGTACCAGCCATATCTGAAAGTACAAATTAATGACATATCGATTTAGCCAAGCCTAAAAGCGGAGCTCTTCAGGGCTGGGTTGTTGAAAGCCCGATTAAGCAAATTACCTAGGATGAGAAAGAATTTTGATTTGAGTTTTGTAACTTTGCGGTGAAGTTTTCTGTTTATATTGTTTGGCCCTTTGTTTTGAGTTTGAATAATCTCAAACTACATTAAAGCAGTGAAAAACATTTTTATACTTCGGTTGACCTTTTCCTGGTTTAGCGTTAACCGGCTTCCGATCAAATCATCTGGCCCTGATTACAATATTAGTTAGCCTTGCTTGAGCCTGCGATCCAATCCAAAACCATAACATTAACCCAGCGCTCAACTTTAAGAAAACATGTGAGCTCGATGAGCACTGAACTTGAGCCCGCAATATTGTCACATGACACTGATCAGTGAAAAGCTTGTTTTGACAGGTGTCAATCGATAACATAGATGTCCAATGTCAAGGATGTAAGCCGTAACCCAAGTCAAATATGGTCAATCAATTTCCTTTGTTTGTGTCCTCTAAACCTCACCGGCAAGCTGAATATCTTTAATAAATCAAAAGTTGGCTCTATTCAAGACTAGAGTGCAGAAGTCATAACCTATTTGAGACCAAAGTGGTCAAAATCGACACCCTATTTTTGACCAAAACGACTACAAAACCATACCCTTTGGGACCGCACACACGTACACAGCCCATATAAGGGGGTAACCCCCCCCCTACCCCAGGAAGTATCCAACAGACTGTTCTAGAAAAATACTCTTTAAGAAAGCACTGTTACTTATGCATATTCCCACAGCATTTTGTTGTTCCCCTGGAAAACTTCCACTTGTGTTTATTAAACTCGATTGAAACACTGAAAAAGGTTTTCATTACTCAAGCTAGCAGCGGACATTACAGCCTTGCCATTACGGAACACACCAGAAGTGAACAATGTAATATTTGTGATAAGGATTGTGATTAGTCGGGTTAATATTGGCCAGGTAAATAGCCACAGAATACTGCATGGGGTTAGCTTTTTTGGAAGTTTCGGAATTTAAATCACGCAATATTATATTTGTATTAATTTAAGACGCAATGAACCATAGCGAAGTATCCATGCCTCTCTGCATGAACGTACGTCTTCTTTAGTTACGCTCCAGTTAGATGACTGTTAAATAAGAGCTGTACCTTTATTTAACAATGTTTATGCAATATTTTTAGGTATACTTCCATGCGACCTTTTTCCAAAATGCCAGTGTCTGTTTTAATTCTGTCCAGTTTCGAAGAAATATCGAAATCTTCCATATTCTAATTGTTCCTTCCCTATTTCTTCGTTTAAGTTATAGAATTATTATTTGTTTTGTTCTAAAACTTTAACTTAATCCCATTCTCTACCCGAAAAAATGACACAAGATTCATGATTTGATTTTTAACGTAACCATGTACGGTAAGCAATAGGTGTCTGTCTGTAAAGAAACAAGGTTTTAGACAGCCGTGAACAACTAATTTAGATTAGCATAGATCTTTATAAATAAACTGTGTTCGCCTCGATCAATACCACTTATTAGAGCACGCAGAATATTACTTCATCAAGACACTAAATGAACAATGTCGTTAACACATAAGACTTACCTTAAGACGATGTTAACAGACTGAGACGCAAATCAAAATGAACGATTCAACGTTCCAACCACGCTTTCTTGAAGAATGATCGAGCGCACGACTAGACTCACGCGCTTTGTCTATCAGACATCGCGTGACAGTGACACAATAAGGTCTGAGCGGGGCGTGATCGGGGCTATTTTGCATATTTCTTTGTTCAACAAATAAAAGCCACTGATTTATTCGGCGCAGTCAGCCATTGAGTCTGACATCCAATTCAACAAACAAATAGTAAAGTATCATCATCACCCCAATGATGATAGTTAATTTTGTATCTGGAAGCGTGCGACGGGATTGTTCATCGAAGTGGCTTGTTAAATACACGATTTTCAACACGTACCTAATCCATATTTGCTCCTCCCCCTTTCCCAATTGCAACCCCCGGAGCCAACCCGAACCATGACGTTGATATTGACCTAAGATTTCATCAGAAAATAACAGGTCTTTACATGCATCGGGCCTTTTAAGTCGTGGACTCGCGAAGCGTAGAAACGGCTATCGTTCGGGTTCAGAATATGCAGATTTCTCACTAACTAAAATAACAGGTCTTTACATGCATCGGGCCTTTTAAGTCGTGGACTCGCGAAGCGTAGAAACGGCTATCGTTCGGGCTCAGAATATGCAGATTTCTCACTAACTAAGATGTAGACAAATCAATAAAATCATAAATATTGTGCTGCAAGCAGCGGGTTATTTTTCCTTTTTTTTCGCGACCTGGTTAATCATCTTCAAACCCGTTCAAGCGTATACAGTAAAAATCCGCAAAGAAAAACCTAGAATTTCCGAGGTCAGGCTAACCAGGTTCTTATATTTCAGGGTAGTTTTTCACAATTCAGGCTGATTAGGTTCTTAACAGGTTCTTAAAGATGGTATATATTGCACTTTAGGTCTGTAACTTTATGGAAAACATATTTCAAGTGAAAATCAAACAAAAAAAATAATAATGTAAATCAGAGAAAACGTAATATACACAATAACTTTTTGTCAGAAGTTTCTCACACAATAATAATAATAATAATAATAATAATAATAATAATAATAATAATAATAATAATAATAAAAGAATTTAGACCATCTAAGTTGGAGTGACTTTTTTTGTATAAGAACCTATTTTTCTTTGCCATGCTGAACAGGTTCTTACATTTTCCAGTATTTAAATGCCAAATTTCAGCCTGTAGGTTCTTAAATCAATAGGTTCTCATATGCGGGTTTTTACCGTAGCAGCTGATCGAAGCAGACCTCTCCAATTTTTACGTTTGCGTCCAATACTTCTTCATAGTTCTTCTTTGATTTTTATTAGTCTCCCAAATAATCCCTCTTCTCTGAAGACAAATAAAAGATAAACCTTGACAAATCCAAGTGTAATTTATCAGTAGTTCTCAGTCACAAGTAGACAGCCAGCACTGGGTAAAACAATGACAACACCTCCTCGAAGTTTCAAGATTTATTTCCACTCTCATTGTGTTAGTACCAACTTGAATCTAAATTGAATAAATTCTTTAAAATGCAATCTCCCCTAGAATGGGCATAAAACAATATCTAACATTCGTTGAGCCCCGCTAAAATGGCTGACCTAAGAGAGTTCTAATGAACCGATAGACGCGAAAGCCTTTAAAAAGCCTCTATAGCGACACAAATACACTTGTTCAGTTAACAGTCTAGTTCCCAGAGTCAGCGCGCAACTGGTCAGCGGTGAAATAACGCTCATCTGCTGCCCATCTGCTGCTCTGAAAACAAGAATATCACTTGTAATAAATATACTATACTACATGTCAGTTACACGCTTACAACTGTTGCACAAATAAAAATCTGTAACGTTACAAAAATAATGTGATATAACAACTTCTGCAATTCCACTGTCGTTTTCAGGTCCACTGAGTAGCAGAAGATTTGAAGTTTCCGTTCGTTTCCCATCGATCAGGACTTAAAATCATTTTTCGAATTCTTTGTACAGAGAGCATGAAAATGTCGTAGTTTAAAATAAGGCTATTTAGTTGTAATTTTTATGAACTACCAAGTCACGCAATAAAATAAGTACAAAGCACTTGAGCGCTTAATAAAATGACTGAGGACTCCAAGTTTTGAGGTCAGGCAAGGACAAAAATGGTTGCAAATATGCTTTGTCAGAAAAAAATATATACTCGGTATCCCAATGGGTCCAGTGAGAGGCAAATAGCAAGATAGCTGCTGGTGTTGTCGAAATCTTAAAATTCTACAACTTATTGGACAACACTCTTTATCGTCTTAACAAGCCCAATTAAAGAACGTAAGCACTTATCACCCAAAAAGAGAGTGACCGAGCCAATTACACAAAGACTCACACACATAAATACAATACTTTCTGACTACTAGCATCGTGCTGTACTTTGCTACGTTATGTTCCTCAATATTTATCATTACACGGTTGCACTAAAATAATTAATGAGAACTGCAGATTAATTTACTAACTCCCTACCTACGGAGAGTTATCATAATTATAATAAATTAAAGTTAAACTTTTACTGTTGTGGTCCTAACTTAGGATGCTATGAACAAGAATCGCTAGTTCAAAGAGTTTTAAGACGAATAACCCTCGAATAAGAACTCTGCTAACTAGCGAAAAATCGAAGACTCGTTCGTGCAGAGCGAAGTGTTCCGAGGACATTCCGAGAGTCCGCCAAGAATTACCCGAGCTTGACTCTAGTGTCATGAGCCAATAATCTCGTGAATTTTATCCTGTATTCTCGGCACTTGACCAGATGCCTGCTCTGTCAAGCCTCGACCCATACATGCGTACAGTGTGGTAGTTAGCCGAGTCGTTGACGTCTTGAGAGCGCTGTTACCGGCTCCAGCGCTGCCATTATTGGCGTTGAGAAGATTCCACAGCAAGGGAAGAACATAGCGGGAAATAACTTGCGGCTTCCGTGCGTACACGGTGGGTACAATATCTAAACGACACAGAAACAAGCATTGCTATAAATATTTGTACTGGGAAAACGGATCGCAAAGGAAGGGAACATGTTTGCAGTTGATGTCATTACTGCAGTTGCTGTAAAAAGATTGCAAGATTTCTGAGGAGAATTAAGCCCTGACAGACCAATAAATTCTCATAACTGGCAAGGAAAGAAATAAAGAAAGATCGGTTGGGAGAATTGCAGTTTTGATATGAAACAGCAAATCGCGTACCTGCTAACTTATCGACCATGATCGGTTTTACTCGGCTGCTTCCATATTGTGTCGTAGTGCAAAATGGTTGAACGAGGAGAGTGTTGTCTGAGAAAAGACAGTAGAAACAAACAACGTTCGACACAACAAAACTAAATCATTCTTGAAATGAAGTAAATTATCCAGTGTACGAAAAGCGCGGGGACGGTCTCGCGAATCAAATACGGTTTGGATTTGTTCTATCACCTGATTGGCTGGTAAAACGACACCATCCTTCTAATTAGTTAGAACACACCCACTGGAAAAATCGCTCAAAAACAATGTTGCCTACTATATTTCGCACAAACCTAGCCCAACGGACTATGCCATATTTTGCGCGCTTAGGGACCGTTCATTTTTTATGAGGGAGGGGGGGCTGGTGGGATTTGGGAAGTACCATTTAAAAATCGCATGACCCCCCCTCAGCTTACCAATTTTTTCACATGGCCCCCCCTTATAGCGGTCATTTTTTGGGATGACCCCCCCCCCAAAAAAAAAAATTGAACAAACAATATTTAGATTTCAACTTTTTTAATATTTCTCTATTATCCCCCTACTTCACGTTATTGTGCTCACTATGAAGACAATATTTACAATCTCTATACGACAGAGAGCTGTTGTTTAAAAAACAAATCAAAAGAAAGAGAAGCCAATTTCGGATCTCCTAGTTATGGCTCGCCCTGAGCGTGTGGCATTTGGCCTCTCATTGGCATCTTCCTCATCTGAATTGATGAATGCAAGAATGACGTCTCTTGTGTCATCTTCTCCCCCAGAGTCAATGGCATCACTGTCATACTCGTCATTGTCACTTTCATCCGTTTCACTGCTGTCAGCACTTGCCCTGTTGTCATTTTGTGTCAATGTCCTGGCATTTCTCAGTGTTGGTTGGCCAGCTCTGAGAGGACTCTTCTGCTACAAGCATGAATGTCTTACAACTGCCTTTACTTTCTCACTCTTGCCTTGCTGCTTTTCAAATGCTGCTTCAGCCCGTGGTGGTTTAAGTACTTGTCTAGTTCTGGAACACGTAGCTTTTTAAGCTTGGTTAGATCTTCGCACAACTCAGTCCAAGGATAATCCTCCTCCCTACTTAACTTTGCCTTTTCTTCTGATCTCTTTTTCCTTTTAAATTCCAGCACTTCAAGATGCTGAAGATAATCCACCACAAACTTCGATTTGACAATAAACTTATCTGCAAATAGAGCAACGCTCTCTGGGTCAGATAAAACCAGCCTGCCACTTCCATGCTCTTTCTTCTTTATGTTGTTAACTGAATCCAATCGGGGAAAGAGCGCATTACTACATGAGCATCATGAAAGAGGCTCGTTCCAAAATGCGCAATAATGGCGAAAGCGACGAGTCGTTTAAGAAAAGGTTTACAGCTGAACGATGCAGGCAGTTTGACATCTTACATGCAAAAAAAGCAATTTTTCTAGGTGCGGATGGCTGTTCAGAAAGGGCGAGAGAATTTTTCATGCAAGGGTACCAGTTGAAGCCCACTGATGGAAGAAAACTGAACTTCTCCATCAAAGAGCACAGAGCAATGGTGGAAAAGTTGAATGTCATATTGAAAGATGTAAAGGAACACGATTCCACACTCTTTCAGTCCAATGGGCTTGCTTTAAAGCAGGGCGAAGAATTTGCCCACGTCGATATTTAGAAGAGATGGGCCATACATCGCACAGCTCTTGGAAGGGAATTATTTCACCGATGCTGCAAGCAGCAGAATCACCACCAACCTTGAGCGGAAAGTCAGAGATTATGTTTACACCTTCATGTACCCTGAAGAGTACACTCTGACGGAAAGCATTGCTGCTTCTTGCAGCATTGGTGAAAGAGACTCCCATAGCAGCACAAGCGGCGACGAAGAACTCGACGACAGCGGAGATGAAGATGAGTGCCAGTGAAAGTTGCATTCGAGAATAACAGTGTTAAATACTTCTTTTCAGTAGCTACAAATGCTTTTTGTCGCCAAACGTTTTTTTAAAGCAGAAGGAAAGTTTGTAATAAATTTATATCCTGCCTTCTATGTTTATTCTATAGCAATTTTTTTGATATTCAAACATTATGCCATTTTAAAGTTTTACTAAAATATTTCACGTGACCCCCCCTTTTTCCCTTATTTTTTTGGGATGGCCCCCCCTCGAAGGCCATTTTTTTTCGCATGGCCCCCCCCCCCAAATCCCACCAGCCCCCCCTACCTTATAAAAAATGAACGGTCCCTTATCTTTTCGAACAAGCTGTGGAAAACTGCAAATGAACATCCAGAGATGTAAGTACCTTGTAGTTTTCATCCAACGAGGTCAAAGGTGACACAGAATGAAATAATAATAAAAAAAAAACGTTGAAAACATTGACCAAAGGCAACTAGTCCGCGGAGATTACCTGTACAATCTGAGCATACGGCAATCCACCGTAGGAAAAAAGATGGCGGCTGTACATTTCACCACAATACCTTGCGACCCTAACACAGCCTATAAGGCACAAAGAAAGCCAAATTTTTGCAATGTTTGTCCTTGTATTAGGGACATTGTGTATGCTAGGTTTGAAGATTTTATAGCTCTTCTGTGCGTTTTTATGAACGTTAATGTTTTCGTGCGCTAAGAACTATGGGTAAATGTACCAGTCGCCATCTTTTTTCCTACGGAGGATTACACTTGCACATTTGTTATCCTACGAACAAACAACATTAATTTTGTAGCATATGGCCCTATTACTACTGTAAAAAGGTACCTATATATCTGATCAGCTCATCGAG